>NC_092418.1:5921655-6289305 GCF_040894005.1 Engystomops pustulosus
CCAATAATAAAAATGTATCATTACATTATCTATTTCTATATCCGGGGGGTGGGAAAGCACATGTCTGATGGGGGGGTCACTGGATGTAGGGGATATACATATAGTGGTACCCCTACTGCTTCCCTCACCCCAGAGTACCCCAGCATCACTATAACCTGGAACAATCACCTATACTGTCTGGGGGGTCTCTTTTCTGTCCTTGGAGGTCAAATGGTCAAACCCGGGAGGTCACTAAATACCGTACCAGGAGGTGATGTATACAGCCTGAGAAGGTCTTTCCTCATTTATAATGTGCAGGTAGGTTGCCCTTATAGTCTGAGAAGGTCCGTTATACTTTCCTCAGTTACAATGTGCAGGTAGGTTGCCTTTATAGTCTGCGATGCTCACAACTACTGTTCAGGAAGGTCTCTTACTAGATAATCGCTGGATGTTCACAAGATGGTCAATAAGGTCTGATGTATAATGTTGAGGAGGTCACTCGTGCAGTCCGGGGAGGTCACTTTAGAGTTTGAGAAGGTCACTTATGATGTCTACAGTGGTCATCTACTCTACAGGTGACATGTACTGCCCAGAGAGGCTGCCTACTCTAGAAAATATCCGACCTTCTGAAGTCTCATCAAACTATAAAACCTCTAGACCTAAGGTATCAGTAGTAGGTGGCCATCAGACATGGAGGTCCTGCTTACTTACACAGTGCTAGAAGCAGGACGGCGGAGGTGGAAATCAGGCTCCTCGGCTGGTGCTGTCCATAGATATTATACTGTTCTTCATCTCTTGGTTGAGGAGTCTCCATTGTCCTTTTCATATCCTTACAAGGTCTTGGCACTTCTGGGTTGATGACCATCAAATCTTCTGAAGTTTCTTTCTCTTTTTTATATGTACTGGATAATTTTATAGAGATGTGACTTATTAAGAACCACGACCCTTGGACATGACCCTCTTGCCCCTCGTAGTTTTCCTGCTTATGTTTCTATAGGTTTCTCCGATCTTCTCACCTGCTCCACCAGTGTGTGGACCTCCTCCAGCAGGGGACTGGGTGGCTCTAATATCTTAGTTTCCTTTTTGTGTCCTCCTCATTCCCTGAGGCGCTGAGAGTCCACTGAATGTTCTGTATCCTCTCCGATACTGAGACTCCATTGTTTCCCCGTGGATTTGGTCCAAACACTTTACACAATAAAAACACGGTTTATAAATGATACAAATTGCACCTCGAGAGAAGATAATTAGATAAATAATTCCGAAAGCAAACCAGAAATGATTTGCTTTACCTAAAATAATATACAGCTCGTCCATGTGCAGACCCTTCCACCAACAATGATGTGACAAATCCCTTCACCACAGGGTTCCCAAGGAATAGAGGGCTGCACTGACCCCCCTAGTACCAAAGGGTCTTCAAGATATATAAACATTATGTGGGAGACAAGTTGTGGAGGACAAATCTGACAGAGATCTGATTTACAGAGAGTCTAAGAGGGACAAGGAGTTGGAGCAGCAGCTTCAGGGAGTCCTTAGGGAACTGATAAGAACCTCTGAGCTGCCATCTTTAGAGAAGGTGTGGAATAAATCAAGTACCAGGGCAAGTAGGTGTCCAAGGTAAGGGAAGAGGTTGTAGGACGCGGACATATGGAGCTACATGTCTACCTCCATGATCATTCATGGCTCAGTGTGGTGGTTGGTTCCTGTTTGTGTATAGCTTTTTAGTCATGATGTCATCATACATATCTCGGGATGGGGGGTTGTGTAAACCCTCCATCACTGCAGGAGACAACCCTCCATCACTGCAGGAGACAATCCTCCATTACTGCAGAAGACAACCCTCCATCACTGCAGGAGACAATCCTCCATCACTGCAGGAGACAACCCTCCATCACTGCAGGAGACAACCCTCCATCACTGCAGGACACAAGCCTCCATTACTGCAGGAGACAACCCTCCATCACTGCAGGAGACAACCCTCCATCACAGCAGGAGACAACCCTCCATCACTGCAGGAGACAAGCCTCCATTACTGCAGGAGACAACCCTCCATCACTGCAGGAGACAACCCTCCATCACAGCAGGAGACAACCCTCCATCACTGCAGGAGACAACCCTCCATCACTGCAGGAGACAACTCTCCATCACTGCAGGAGACAACCCTCCATCACTGCAGGAGACAACCCTCCATCACTGCAGGACACAAGCCTCCATCACTGCAGGAGACAACCCTCCATCACTGCAGGAGACAACCCTCCATCACTGCAGGAGACAACCCTCCATCACTGCAGGAGACAATCCTCCATTACTGCAGGAGACAACCCTCCATCACTGCAGGAGACAATCCTCCATCACTGCAGGAGACAACCCTCCATCACTGCAGGACACAAGCCTCCATTACTGCAGGAGACAACCCTCCATCACTGCAGGAGACAACCCTCCATCACAGCAGGAGACAACCCGCCATCACTGCAGGAGACAACCCTCCATCACTGCAGGAGACAACCCTCCATCACTGCAGGAGACAAGCCTCCATCACTGCAGGAGACAACCCTCCATCACTGCAGGAGACAACCCTCCATCACTGCAGGAGACAACCCTCCATCACTGCAGGAGACAACCCTCCATCACTGCAGGACACAAGCCTCCATCACTGCAGGAGACAACCCTCCATCACTGCAGGAGACAACCCTCCATCACTGCAGGAGACAACCCTCCATCACTACAGGAGACAACCCTCCATCACTGCAGGAGACAACCCTCCATCACTGCAGGAGACAATCCTCCATCACTGCAGGAGACAACCCTCCATCACTGCAGGAGACAATCCTCCATTACTGCAGGAGACAACCCTCCATCACTGCAGGAGACAATCCTCCATCACTGCAGGAGACAACCCTCCATCACTGCAGGAGACAACCCTCCATCACTGCAGGAGACAATCCTCCATCACTGCAGGAGACAACCCTCCATCACTGCAGGAGACAATCCTCCATTACTGCAGGAGACAACCCTCCATCACTGCAGGAGACAATCCTCCATCACTGCAGGAGACAACCCTCCATCACTGCAGGAGACAACCCTCCATCACTGCAGGAGACAACCCTCCATCACTGCAGGAGACAACCCTCCATCACTGCAGGAGACAACCCTCCATCACTGCAGGAGACCACCCTCCATCACTGCAGGAGACCACCCTCCATCACTGCAGGAGACAACCCTCCATCACTGCAGGAGACAACCCTCCATCACTGCAGGACACAAGCCTCCATCATTGCAGGAGACAACCCTCCATCACTGCAGGAGACAACCCTCCATCACTGCAGGACACAAGCCTCCATCACTACAGGAGACAACCCTCCATCACTACAGGAGACAAACCTCCATCACTGCAGGAGACAACCCTCCATCACTGCAGGAGACAACCCTCCATCACTGCAGGAGACAACCCTCCATCACTACAGGAGACAACCCTCCATCACTGCAGGAGACAACCCTCCATCACTGCAGGAGACAACCCTCCATCACTACAGGAGACAAACCTCCATCACTGCAGGAGACAACCCTCCATCACTACAGGAGAAAACCCTCCATCACTGCAGGAGACAACCCTCCACCACTGCAGGAGACAACCCTCCATCACTGCAGGAGACAACCTCTCCATCACTGCAGGAGACAACCTCTCCATCACTGCAGGAGACAACCCTCCATCACTGCAGGAGACAACCCTCCATCACTGCAGGAGACAACCCTCCATCACAGCAGAAGACAACCCTCCATCACTGCAGGAGAAAACCCTCCATCACTGCAGGAGACAACCCTCCATCACTACAGGAGACAACCCTCCACCACTGCAGGAGACAACCCTCCATCACTGCAGGAGACAACCCTCCATCACTGCAGGAGACAACCCTCCATCACTACAGGAGACAACCCTCCATCACTGCAGGAGACAACCCACCATCACTGCAGGAGACAACCCTCCATCACTGCAGGACACAAGCCTCCATCACTACAGGAGACAACCCTCCATCACTGCAGGAGACAACCCTCCATCACTGCAGGACACAAGCCTCCATCATTGCAGGAGACAACCCTCCATCAATGCAGGAGACAACCCTCCATCACTACAGGAGACAAACCTCCATCACTGCAGGAGACAACCCTCCATCACTGCTGGAGACAACCCTCCATCACTGCAGGAGACAACCCTCCATCACTGCAGGAGACAACCCTCCATCACTACAGGAGACAACCCTCCACCACTGCAGGAGACAACCCTCCATCACTGCAGGAGACAACCCTCCATCATTACAGGAGACAACCCTCCATCACTGCAGGAGACCACCCTCCATCACTGCAGGAGACAACCCTCCATCACTGCAGGAGACAACCCTCCATCGCTACAGGAGACAACCCTCCACCACTGCAGGAGACAACCCTCCATCACTGCAGGAGACAACCCTCCATCACTGCAGGAGACAACCCTCCATCACAGCAGGAGACAACCCTCCATCACTGCAGGAGACAACCCTCCATCACTGCAGGAGACAACCCTCCATCACTGCAGGACACAAGCCTCCATCACTACAGGAGACATCCCTCCATCACTGCAGGAGACAACCCTCCATCACTGCAGGAGACAACCCTCCATCACTACAGGAGACAAACCTCCATCACTGCAGGAGACAACCCTCCATCACTACAGGAGAAAACCCTCCATCACTGCAGGAGACAACCCTCCACCACTGCAGGAGACAACCCTCCATCACTGCAGGAGACAACCTCTCCATCACTGCAGGAGACAACCCTCCATCACTGCAGGAGACAACCCTCCATCACTGCAGGAGACAACCCTCCATCACAGCAGAAGACAACCCTCCATCACTGCAGGAGAAAACCCTCCATCACTGCAGGAGACAACCCTCCATCACTACAGGAGACAACCCTCCACCACTGCAGGAGACAACCCTCCATCACTGCAGGAGACAACCCTCCATCACTGCAGGAGACAACCCTCCATCACTGCAAGAGACAACCCTCCATCACTGCAGGAGACAACCCTCCATCACTGCAGGAGACAACCCTCCATCACTGCAGGAGACAACCCTCCATCACTGCAGGAGACAACCCTCCATCACTGCAGGAGACAACCCTCCATTACTGCAGGAGACAACCCTCCATCACTGCAGAAGACAACCCTACATCACTGCAGGAGACCACCCTTCATCATAGCAGGAGACAACCCTCCATCACTGCAGGAGACAACCCTCCATCACTGCAGGAGAAAACCCTCCATCACTGCAGGAGACAACCCTCCATTACTGCAGGAGACAACCCTCCATCACTGCAGAAGACAACCCTACATCACTGCAGGAGACCACCCTTCATCATAGCAGGAGACAACCCTCCATTACTGCAGGAGGCAATCCTCCATCACTGCAGTAGACAACCCTCCATTACTGCAGGAGACAACCCTCCATCAATGCAGGAGACAATCCTCCATCACTGCAGGAGACAACCCTCCATCACTGCAGGAGACAACCTGTTATAAATATATACAGATTATGTTGTGTACTGTGGAGGATGTGTCCAGTTATATACAGATTATGTTGTACACTGTGGAGGATGTGCCCTGTTATATACAGATTATGCTGTGTACTGTGGAGGATCTGTAATGTTATATACAGATTATGCTGTGTACTGTGGAGGATGTGCCCTGCTATATACAGATTATGCTGTGTACTGTGGAGGATGTGCCATGTTATATACAGATTATGCTGTGTACTGTGGAGGATGTGCCCTGTTATATACAGATTATGCTGTGTACTGTGGAGGATGTACCCTCTTATATACAGATTGTGCTGTGTACTGTGGGGGATGTGCCCTGTTATATACAGATTATGCTGTGTACTGTGGAGGATGTACCCTGTTATATACACATTATGCTGTGTACTGCGGAGGATGTGCCATGTTATATACAGATTATGCTGTGTACTGTGGAGGATGTGCCATGTTATATACAGATTATGTTGTGTACTGTGGAGGATGTGCCCTGTTATATACAGATTATGCTGTGTACTCTGGAGGATGTGCCATGTTATATACAGATTATGCTGTGTACTGTGGATGATGTGCACTGTTATATACAGATTATGCTGTGTACTGTGGAGGATGTGCCCTGTTATATACAGATTATGCTGTGTACTGTGGATGATGTGCCCTGTTATATACAGATTATCCTGTGTACTGTGGAGGATGTGCCCTGTTATATACAGATTGTGCTGTGTACTGTGGAGGATGTGCCATGTTATATACATATTGCGTTGTGTACTGTGGAGGATGTGCCCTGTTATATACAGATTATGCTATGTACTGTGGAGGATGTGCCCTGTTATATACAGATTATGCTGTGTACTGTGGAGGATGTGCCCTGTTATATACAGATTATGCTGTGTACTGTGGAGGATGTGCCGTGTTATTAACAGATTATGCTGTGTACTGTGGAGGATGTGCCCTGTTATATACAGATTATGCTGTTTACTGTGGAGGGTGTGCCCTGTTATATACAGATTATGCTGTTTACTGTGGAGGATGTGCCCTGTTATCTACAGATTATGCTGTGTACTGTGGAGGATATGCCCTGTTATATACAGATTATGCTGTGTACTGTGGATGATGTGCCCTGTTATATACACATTTATGCTGTGTACTGTGACGGATGTGCCCTTTTATATACAGATTATGCTGTGTACTGTGGAGGATGTGCCCTGTTATATATAGATTTTGCTGTGTACTGTGGAGGATGTGCCGTGTTATTAACAGATTATGCTGTGTACTGTGGAGGATGTGCCATGTTATTTACACATTATGCTGTGTACTGTGGAGGATGTGCCGTGTTATTAACAGATTATGCTGTGTACTGTGGAGGATGTGCCCTGTTATATACACATTATGCTGTGTACTGTGGAGGATGTGTCCTGTTATATACACATTATGCTATGTACTGTGGAGGATATGCCATGTTATATACAGATTATGCTATGTACTGTGGAGGATATGCCATGTTATATACAGATTATGCTGTGTACTGTGGAGGATGTGTCCTGTTATATACGTATTATGCTGTGTACTGTGGAGGATGTGCCATGTTATATACAGATTATGCTGTGTACTGTGGAGGATGTGTCCTGTTATATACGTATTATGCTGTGTACTGTGGAGGATGTGCCATGTTATATACAGATTATGCTGTGTACTGTGGAGGATGTGCCATGTTATATACAGATTATGCTGTGTACTGTGGAGGATGTGCCCTGTTTTATACAGATTATGCTGTGTACTGTGGAGGATGTGCCCTGTTATATACAGATTATGCTGTGTACTGTGGATGATGTGCCCTGTTATATACAGATTATGCTGTTTACTGTGGAGGGTGTGCCCTGTTATATACAGATTATGCTGTTTACTGTGGAGGATGTGCCCTGTTATCTACAGATTATGCTGTGTACTGTGGAGGATATGCCCTGTTATATACAGATAATGCTGTGTACTGTGGATGATGTGCCCTGTTATATACACATTTATGCTGTGTACTGTGACGGATGTGCCCTGCTATATACAGATTATGCTGTGTACTGTGGAGGATGTGCCCTGTTATATATAGATTTTGCTGTGTACTGTGGAGGATGTGCCGTGTTATTAACAGATTATGCTGTGTACTGTGGAGGATGTGCCATGTTATTTACACATTATGCTGTGTACTGTGGAGGATGTGCCCTGTTATATACAGATTATGCTGTGTACTGTGGAGGATGTGTCCTGTTATATACACATTATGCTATGTACTGTGGAGGATATGCCATGTTATATACAGATTATGCTGTGTACTGTGGAGGATGTGTCCTGTTATATACGTATTATGCTGTGTACTGTGGAGGATGTGCCATGTTATATACAGATTATGCTGTGTACTGTGGAGGATGTGCCATGTTATATACAGATTATGTTGTGCACTGTGGAGGATGTGCCCTGTTATATACAGATTATGCTGTGTACTGTGGAGGATGTGCCCTGTTATATACAGATTATGCTGTGTACTGTGGATGATGTGCCCTGTTATATACAGATTATGCTGTGTACTATGGAGGATGTGCCCTGTTATATACAGATTATGCTGTGTACTGTGGAGGATGTGCCATGTTATATACATATTACGCTGTGTACTGTGGAGGATGTGCCATGTTATATACATATTACGCTGTGTACTGTGGAGGATGTGCCCTGTTATATACAGATTATGCTGTGTACTGTGGAGGATGTGCCCTGTTATATACAGATTATGCTGTGTACTGTGGAGGATGTGCCATGTTATATACATATTACGCTGTGTACTGTGGAGGACGTGCCCTGTTATATACAGATTGTGCTGTGTACTGTGGAGGATGTGCCCTGTTATATACAGATTATGCTTTGTACTGTGGAGGATGTGCCCTGTTATATACAGATCATGCTGTGTACTGTGGAGGATTTGCCGTGTAATTAACAGATTATGCTGTGTACTCTGGAGGATGTGCCCTGTTATATACAGATTATGCTGTTTACTGTGGAGGATGTGCCCTGTTATCTACAGATTATGCTGTGTACTGTGGAGGATATGCCCTGTTATATACAGATTATGCTGTGTACTGTGGATGATGTGCCCTGTTATATACACATTATGCTGTGTACTGTGGATGATGTGCCCTGTTATATACACATTTATGCTGTGTACTGTGGCGGATGTGCCCTGTTATATACAGATTATGCTGTGTACTGTGGATGATGTGCTCTGTTATATACAGATTATGCTGTGTACTGTGGAGGATGTGCCCTGTTATATATAGATTATGCTGTGTACTGTGGAGGATGTGCCATGTTATTTACACATTATGCTGTGTACTGTAAAGGATGTGCCCTGTTATATACACATTATGCTGTGTACTGTGGAGGATGTGCCCTGTTATATACTGATTATGCTGTGTACTGTGGAGGATGTGCTCTGTTATATACATATTGTGCTGTGTACTGTGGAGGATGTGCTCTGTTATATACAGATTATGCTGTGTACTGTGGAGGCTGTGCTCTGTTATATACAGATTATGCTGTGTACTGTGGAGGATGTGTCCTGTTATATACAGATTATGCTGTGTACTGTGGAGGATGTGCTCTGTTATATACAGATTATGCTGTGTACTGTGGAGGATGTGCTCTGTTAAATACAGATTATGCTGTGTACTGTGGAGGATGTGTCCTGTTATATACAGATTATGCTGTGTGCTGTGGAGGATGTGCCCTGTTATATACATATTATGCTGTGTACTGTGGAGGATGTGCTCTGTTAAATACAGATTATGCTGTGTACTGTGGAGGATGTGCCCTGTTATATACATATTATGCTGTGTACTGTGGAGGATGTGCCCTGTTATATACAGATTATGCTGTGTACTGTGGGGGATGTGCCCTGTTATATACAGATTATGCTGTGTACTGTGGAGGATGTGCCCTGTTATATAAAGATTATGCTATGTACTGTGGAGGATGTGCCCGGTTATATACAGATTATGCTGTGTACTGTGGAGGATGTGCCCTGTTATATAAAGATTATGCTATGTACTGTAGAGGATGTGCCCGGTTATATACAGATTATGCTGTGTACTGTGGAGGATGTGCCCTGTTATATACAGATTATGCTGTGTACTGTGGAGGGTGTGCCCTGTTATATATAGATGATGCTGTGTACTGTGGAGGATGTGCCCTGTTATATATAGATTACGCTGTGTGCTGTGGAGGATGTGCCCTGTTATATACAGATTATGCTGTGTACTGTGGAGGATGTGCCATGTTATATACAGATTATGCTGTGTACTGTGGAGGATGTGCCCTGTTATATATAGATTATGCTGTGTACTGTGGAGGATGTGCCATGTTATATACAGATTATGCTGTGTACTGTGGAGGGTGTGCCCTGTTATATACAGATTATGCTGTGTACTGTGGAGGATGTGCCCTGTTATATATAGATTATGCTGTGTACTGTGGAGGATGTGCCCTGTTATATATAGATTATGCTGTGTACTGTGGAGGATGTGCCATGTTATATACAGATTATGCTGTGTACTGTGGAGGGTGTGCCCTGTTATATACAGATTATGCTGTGTACTGTGGAGGATGTGCCCTGTTATATATAGATTATGCTGTGTACTGTGGAGGATGTGCCATGTTATATACAGATTATGCTGTGTACTGTGGAGGGTGTGCCCTGTTATATTCAGATTATGCTGTGTACTGTGGAGGATGGGCCTGTTATATACAGATTATGCTGTGTACTGTGGAGGATTTGCTCTGTTATCTACAGATTATGCTGTGTACTGTGGAGGATGTGCTCTGTTATCTACAGATTATGCTGTGTACTGTGGAGGATGTGCCCTGTTATATACAGATTATGCTGTGTACTGTGGAGGATGTGCCCTGTTATATACAGATTATGCTGTGTACTGTGGATGATGTGCCCTGTTATATATACATTATGCTGTGTACTGTGGAGGATGTGCCCTGTTATATACAGATTATGCTGTGTACTGTGGAGGATGTGCCCTGTTATATATACATTATGCTGTGTACTGTGGAGGATGTGCTCTGTTATATACAGATTATGCTGTGTACTGTGGAGGATGTGCTCTGTTTTATACAGATTATGTTGTGTACTGTGGAGGATGTGCCCTGTTATTTACAGATCATGCTGTGTACTGTGGAGGATGTGCCCTGTTATATAGAGATTATGCTGTGTACTGTGAAGGATGTGCCCTGTTATATACAGATTATGCTGTGTACTGTGGCGGATGTGCCCTGCTATATACAGATTATGCTGTACAATGAGTAGTATAATGAGTAATATAATGGTGCGCATTTTATGATTTTATTAATATTTAGGACCTCTTTATGTATTACACAGCACAGTACATGGAGCCCCACAACAGAATTTGGGTTAAGGGCCAAAGGGCTGATCTTCTAGGCTGAGACCCGGGAGGGTAAGAGAGTAATCTAGAAGTAAGGCACAATTAAAGCTCTGGTCACAATGGACACATTTGTGTCCAACAAGACAGAAAAAATGTGCCCCTAAAGGGGCATTCTGCCAGGGCTGTGCAGGGGCGCCAGATTCATGAACTGCCCCCTCTAGAGGCAAGCTACGCATACTACAGACTTCACCCTTTGTTTGCACTGTTCTTGATAAATGGTGGCCACTGCATGAAGGACCTATGTTTATTCCACTCCTCCAGGAAGAGGTGAGTAGAGGTAAAGCGGAGTCTGGAAGAGGTCACATAACACAAAGATCTGACACAGGTTCTTTAAGGTGGGGTATCCTCCATGCTGAAGAACTATAGGCGAATAAGTTATAGGGTTACTGTGATCAAAGGACGTTCCTTTTTCTTACATTGTGACCATGTTATCTCCATCTGAAGATACTCGGCCAAGTTGTCTAAAGACATCAGATCTGGACTGTCTCCTTATCAATCTTCTAGGGTTCCTAGACCATGTCCATGTATCTCAACAACTCTAGAGATCGTCATGCTGAATAGTGTCCAGGGGTTTCCTGTCATGGGTTGATGACTGGGGAAGTGTTAATAGTAGAGCTGGTGGAACATCATTGGTTGATGTTGATTTGATGATCTCTTATTAGCCAATGGTTACTTCTAGTCCATAGTGGTCAGGTGTTAGTTGGTGGTGACTCAACAGCTGGTTGTAAGTCCATATGGTGAGACAATAGTTGGTTGATGGTGAGTTGGCGACTGGTTATGAGTCAATGGAAGGTTCTGAGCCCACGGTGGTCAGTCATTTGTTTGAGGTAAATCAAAGGTTGATGGTGAGTTGGTGACCAGCCATGTGGCAATAGATGGTTGTAAACCCTTACTCATCAGGAAATAGTTGGTGGTGAATCAATGGTTGATGGTGAGTCATTAAGCAGTCATGAGGCAATAATTGGTTCAAGGTCGATAGTGGTCAGTCGATAGTTGGTGGTGAGTCATTGGTTGATGGTGAGCTGGGGACCATTCATGAATCAATGTTTGGTTCTACATCCATAGTGGTGAGAGGTTAGTAGGTGGTGAGTCAATGATTGACAATAAGTTGCCTATTTTCAGTGGTCGACAAGTGATGAGTCTACAACTGGTGGACTTCTCATGTCTGGGGCTTTGGTGAAGGCCAGTAATGAGTCAATGGTTTGTTGTCAGGTAATAGTCGGTGGTCGAGCAATAGTTGGTTGGTAATTTGATGTAAATAAGTGTATGCAAAAATAGAATAGAAAACCTCGTACCCCCTGTAGGCCTCTTAGTGGATACAATTCCTTGTCCACACCCAATAGTTTGACCAGGAAGGTGTGACTACAGTAATGGTCTTCTGCTCAGTGTCTCTCCAGTCTCCACCACTCATCATACTGTTATATTAGGGATTATAGTCTAGAGTTTCCTATCCAACATAATCCCTTTATCAGCCTCTTCATAAAGCTGTAGGATTGTGACCACCATGACGTTAATCCTATAGATCCCTGAAGACCATTGTTCCACCTTTTAGGTCACCGTCTTCTTATTTTCCATGGGGTGGCTGGGATTCTGTAGAGATTCTACCTGAAGACGTCATGTGGGAGCTCGGACATCTGCCCTATTCTCCCGACCTGCCACACATGACGGCTTCTTACTGAGGAGACTGGTAACCAGAGACTGTGGCTTTATAGATAGTGAGGAGAATCGGCCCCGGTCTCTGTATTGTTCTATAGAACAAGTCACCTGTGAATAGAAGCTTCTATAGATCCCGACCGCAAATAGCCACAAATCAGAGGAAGAATAAACAATGAAAATAGCTAAAAATATCCCTGACGAATACCCTCTGCTGATCCAGCACAGAAGCTCTGATGGCCACCAGCTGGACGGCCGGAGCCGGGGACACTCCACCCAGGCCAATGATTGGCTTCAGTGGTCATGGACCCATTTATGGGATCCGGGTGGCTGGAGCTGGTGGTGGCCATTGGAAGGAACTTCCAGGAAGAATATAAGGAACGGGAACATTTAGTAGTTTAAAAAAATCCCTTGTCCCACCACATAGTTTCCTATAGAGTATAATACCCCAGCACCTCCCCCATATAATCCCCTCCATTGTGCTGACACAGTATGATACCGCCCCACCATATACTGGTATCTGTAGTGTCCTGTCATGGCCCTATCTCAGCCCCCCGGCCTGGCAGTGTAATGGGGCCCCTCATACAGGCCCCTCATACAGACCCTTCTCCATCCAGTAGATCTGTGCGGAGCCTTAGATAGAGTCCAGCAGTGTTCACCCTCCTCTGACCGATGAGCCGGACCCTGATGTGTCTGTGATACGAAGTGATACATTGTAACAAAGCCGCAGAGAGAATTGTGCATGTAGAGTGAGTAACCAAGTCCTGCTCTCTGCTGAAAAGCAGACACAATTGTATTCAGTGCCGACAATGCTCTGTGAGCTACACAGCCTTTAGACTGACGCACTGGACCAAACTAGGAGAGAAATATGAAGAACATCTTTCTCTATCTTAGTTAACAGCAGTGTTCCCCATCTACAGGTTTGTAAGTGCATCAGTCTGGAGTCCAATCTGTTTAGCTCACAGAGTATTGTCTAGACCTGGTACAATTGTAGCAAGTCTTCAGCTGAGAGCAGGAGGAGCTACATAGGGGTTATCTACAATGTATCAGCCTGGACCTCCTCACAGGGCATTGCCTAGACCGCATACAATTGATTTAAGTCTTCAACTGGTTTGTTGCAATTTATTTGGAATCCAGGTGGTTCAGCTCACAGAGCATTGTCTAGTCTGGGCACAGTTTTATCTAGTTTTTAGCTGAGACTAGGAATAACTATGTGTAACCCCTTGGCAGAGAGCAGTATTAGATATGTACAGGGTTTGCGTTCACTGTGGACAATGCTCTGTGAGTTACTGTAACATATCAACAACTGCAATCTCATAGAGCATTGTCCAGACTGAATACAAGTGTTTCCACTTCTCTGCGGGATTAGTTTATGGACACGTTGTTGCCCCTGGTGGTGTGAGGAATACAGTGTACACCCTCCTGCCCTTCCTTGACCGAAACATCAACCAAAACTTAGGGATACGTTGAGTTTTTCCAGTCTGATCTCCCAGGCGGCTCAGTGGTTAAGTTCCCAATGGTTTAATGTGAGGAATAATAGAAGACATATATTATAAGGTAATTGGCGCTGATCATAGGAAGGACAATCGTCTTCTTCATGGAGATGGAGCTCTGTGAGAGGCCTCATTGATGGGGACCAGGAAGGATCTGCAGGTCAGGGCCAAAACAAGACGAGGCCCAGAACATGTGACGTCTGAGCCGGGAACGTTCCTGGCACATGTAGCCTGCGTGAGGTGAGGAACAATGTCTGATTGTAAGGGAACAATGAGGATTCTAGAAGGACCTGTTATATAATGGAAGACACAACTTTCCTGTATGATGGCAATGACCACACAGGGTCTTCTACTCAAGTCCTTGAGAAGATACCAAGGTCATAAGTGGCCCTCAGCTCATGCCCAAGATCTGCTCCCCTCCCCGGACAGATCCCGCTCCCCTCCCCCATAGTCACCGTAGTCAGGTCTGAGGCTTCAGGGGGCGCTAGACCGCCGGCCCAGCCATGTGTATAGATGTGTATAGATGTGTATAGATGTGTATAGATGTGTATAGATGTGTGTAGATGTGTGTAGATGTGTATACATGTGTATACATGTGTATAGATGTGTATACATGTGTATACATGTGTATACATGTGTATACATGTGTATAGATGTGTATAGATGTGTATAGATGTGTATACATGTGTATAGATGTGTATAGATGTGTATAGATGTGTATAGATGTGTATACATGTGTATACATGTGTATACATGTGTATAGATGTGTATAGATGTGTATAGATGTGTATAGATGTGTATACATGTGTATACATGTGTATCGATGTGTATCGATGTGTATAGATGTGTATAGATGTGTATACATGTGTATAGATGTGTATAGATGTGTATAGATGTGTGTAGATGTGTGTAGATGTGTATAGATGTGTATAGATGTGTGTAGATGTGTATAGATGTGTATAGATGTGTATAGATGTGTATACATGTGTATAGATGTGTATAGATGTGTATACATGTGTATAGATGTGTATACATGTGTATAGATGTGTATACATGTGTATACATGTGTATAGATGTGTATAGATGTGTATACATGTGTATACATGTGTATACATGTGTATAGATGTGTATAGATGTGTATAGATGTGTATAGATGTGTATAGATGTGTATACATGTGCATAGATGTGTATAGATGTGTATAGATGTGTATAGATGTGTATACATGTGTATAGATGTGTATACATGTGTATACATGTGTATAGATGTGTATACATGTGTATAGATGTGTATACATGTGTATAGATGTGTATACATGTGCATAGATGTGTGTAGATGTGTGTAGATGTGTATACATGTGTATAGATGTGTATAGATGTGTGTAGATGTGTGTAGATGTGTATACATGTGTATACATGTGTATAGATGTGTATACATGTGTATACATGTGTATAGATGTGTATACATGTGTATAGATGTGTATAGATGTGTATAGATGTGTATACATGTGTATAGATGTGTATAGATGTGTATAGATGTGTATAGATGTGTATACATGTGTATCGATGTGTATAGATGTGTATAGATGTGTATAGATGTGTATACATGTGTATACATGTATATACATGTGTATACATGTGTATAGATGTGTATAGATGTGTATACATGTGTATAGATGTGTGTAGATGTGTATAGATGTGTATAGATGTGTATAGATGTGTGTAGATGTGTATACATGTGTATACATGTGTATACATGTGTATACATGTGTATAGATGTGTATAGACAGTGGCGTACCGACCGCGGTCGCAATTGAGACCGGGCCCATCGGACGGGGGGGCCCGGGCGACCATCTCAATGGCGACCGCGGTCGGTACGCCACTGGCAGTCGGGCAGGGGCCTCCGTCCGTCCGGACAGGAAGCTCCTGCCCGTCACTGAATAGTGCTCGATCTGGCCGTAAGCGGCCGCTTGAGCACTATAACTGGAGCGATGTGGCCGGAAGACAACCCCGGCGCACATCGCTCCATGAAGTGGGATGCGCGGCTGCGTGATGACGTCATCACGCGGCCGCGCACCCCTTCCTGCCTGCCCGCGGCAAGAAGATAGAAGACGCGGACCCGCTGCCAGAGGTGAGTATAGTTTTTTTTAAAAAATGGGGCTTATTGTATAATTAATTAATTGGGGGGGGGGATATGTAATAATTGTGTGTGGGGGGGGATCTAATAATTAATTGGGGGGGGGGGCAGAATATGTAATAATTAATTGGGGGGGGGAGAATATGTAATAATTCATTGTGTGTGTGTGTGGGGGGGGGGAGATATTGTAATAATTAGTTGTGGGGGGGGTAGAATATGTAATAATTAATTGTGGGGGGGGGTAGAATATGTAATAACTCATTATGGGGGGGAGAGTATATTTAATAATTCATTATGGGGGGAGAGAATATTAAATAATTAATTGTGGGGGGGGCAGAATATGTAATAATCACTGAAATATCGGTTAGCAGAAAGGGTTTTGAGGGGTTTTTTTAGGTAAAGTTGGGGAGGGGGGGGGGGGCCCTATTAGGAATTTTGTCCCGGGGCCCAGTGGACTCTAGTTA
This sequence comes from Engystomops pustulosus, assembly GCF_040894005.1. Taxonomy (NCBI): domain Eukaryota; kingdom Metazoa; phylum Chordata; class Amphibia; order Anura; family Leptodactylidae; genus Engystomops; species Engystomops pustulosus. Next base: position 5,938,433 of record NC_092418.1, read on the forward strand.
CGCCACTGTGTATAGATGTGTATACATGTGTATACATGTGTATACATGTGTATACATGTGTGTAGATGTGTGTCGATGTGTATACATGTGTATAGATGTGTATACATGTATAGATGTGTATAGATGTGTATACATGTGTATACATGTGTGTAGATGTGTGTAGATGTGTATACATGTATAGATGTGTATAGATGTGTATAGATGTGTATAGATGTGTATACATGTGTATAGATGTGTATACATGTGTATAGATGTGTATACATGTGTATAGATGTGTATAGATGTGTATACATGTGTATAGATGTGTATAGATGTGTATAGATGTATACAGGATCAGGTGACATCTTATATGTGTACAATCTCATTTGGGTGCATTGGTATTTGTGGAGGTACACACAGTGTATACCCCCCAGGCCAGAGTAATGTAATCTGGGCACAGGGTATATTCTGGGCAGGGGGGGATACTCTGGGCTCCCGGAGAGGGGGAGCAGCTGGCAGTATAACAGGGAATAATCTGGGCAGGGGGGATACTCTTGGCTGGGGGGGAGGGGGGGGGCAGCGTGCAGTATAACAGGGAATAATCTGGGCAGGGGGTACTTTTGGCTGGGGGGGGGGGTATTCTAGGCACAGGGGTGGGGGGGGGGCAGCCTGCAGTATAACCGGGTATAATCTGGGCAGGGGGGATACTCTTGGCTGGGGGGGGGGGGGGCAGCCTGCAGTATAACCGGGTATAATCTGGGCAGGGGGGTACTCTTGGCTGGGGGGGGGGTATTCTAGGCACAGGGGTGGGGGGGCAGCCTGCAGTATAACCGGGTATAATCTGGGCAGGGGGGATACTCTTGGCTGGGGGGGGGTATTCTAGGCACAGGTGTGGGGGTGGGGGGGCAGCGTGCAGTATAACCGGGTATAATCTGGGCAGGGGGGATACTCTTGGCTGGGGGGGGGTATTCTAGGCACAGGGGTGGGAGGGCAGCCTGCAGTATAACCGGGTATAATCTGGGCAGGGGGGGTACTCTTGGCTGGGGGGGGTATTCTAGGCACAGGGGTGGGAGGGCAGCCTGCAGTATAACCGGGTATAATCTGGGCAGGGGGGTACTCTTGGCTGGGGGGGGGGGGGCAGCCTGCAGTATAACCGGGTATAATCTGGGCAGGGGGGTACTCTTGGCTGGGGGGGGGGGGGGGGGGTATTCTAGGCACAGGGGTGGGGGGGCAGCCTGCAGTATAACCGGGTATAATCTGGGCAGGGGGGATACTCTTGGCTGGGGGGGGGTATTCTAGGCACAGGGGTGGGGGTGGGGGGGCAGCGTGCAGTATAACCGGGTATAATCTGGGCAGGGGGGATACTCTTGGCTGGGGGGGGGGTATTCTAGGCACAGGGGTGGGGGGGCAGCCTGCAGTATAACCGGGTATAATCTGGGCAGGGGGGATACTCTTGGCTGGGGGGGGGTATTCTAGGCACAGGGGTGGGAGGGCAGCCTGCAGTATAACCGGGTATAATCTGGGCAGGGGGGGTACTCTTGGCTGGGGGGGGTATTCTAGGCACAGGGGTGGGAGGGCAGCCTGCAGTATAACCGGGTATAATCTGGGCAGGGGGGATACTCTTGGCTGGGGGGGGGGGGGGCAGCCTGCAGTATAACCGGGTATAATCTGGGCAGGGGGGTACTCTTGGCTGGGGGGGGGGGGGGGGGGGTATTCTAGGCACAGGGGTGGGGGGGCAGCCTGCAGTATAACCGGGTATAATCTGGGCAGGGGGGATACTCTTGGCTGGGGGGGGGTATTCTAGGCACAGGGGTGGGGGTGGGGGGGCAGCGTGCAGTATAACCGGGTATAATCTGGGCAGGGGGGTACTCTTGGCTGGGGGGGGGGGGGGGTATTCTAGGCACAGGGGTGGGGGGGCAGCCTGCAGTATAACCGGGTATAATCTGGGCAGGGGGGATACTCTTGGCTGGGGGGGGGGGGGGTATTCTAGGCACAGGGGTGGGGGGGCAGCCTGCAGTATAACCGGGTATAATCTGGGAAGGGGGGATACTCTTGGCTGGGGGGGGGGGGGGTATTCTAGGCACAGGGGTGGGGGGGCAGCCTGCAGTATAACCGGGTATAATCTGGGCAGGGGGGATACTCTTGGCTGGGGGGGGGGGGGGGGGTATTCTAGGCACAGGGGTGGGGGGGCAGCCTGCAGTATAACCGGGTATAATCTGGGCAGGGGGGATACTCTTGGCTGGGGGGGGTATTCTAGGCACAGGGGTGGGGGTGGGGGGGCAGCGTGCAGTATAACCGGGTATAATCTGGGCAGGGGGGATACTCTTGGCTGGGGGGGGGGTATTCTAGGCACAGGGGTGGGGGGGCAGCCTGCAGTATAACCGGGTATAATCTGGGCAGGGGGGATACTCTTGGCTGGGGGGGGGTATTCTAGGCACAGGGGTGGGGGGCAGCGTGCAGTATAACCGGGTATAATCTGGGCAGGGGGGATACTCTTGGCTGGGGGGGGGGTGTTCTAGGCACAGGGGTGGGGGGCAGCGTGCAGTATAACCGGGTATAATCTGGGCAGGGGGGATACTCTTGGCTGGGGGGGGGGGGGTGTTCTAGGCACAGGGGTGGGGGGCAGCGTGCAGTATAACCGGGTATAATCTGGGCAGGGGGGATACTCTTGGCTGGGGGGGGGGGGTGGTGTTCTAGGCACAGGGGTGGGGGGCAGCGTGCAGTATAACCGGGTATAATCTGGGCAGGGGGGATACTCTTGGGTGGGGGGGGGGGTATTCTAGGCACAGGGGTGGGGGGCAGCCTGCAGTATAACCGGGTATAATCTGGGCAGGGGGGGTACTCTTGGCTGGGGGGGGGTATTCTAGGCACAGGGGTGGGAGGGCAGCCTGCAGTATAACCGGGTATAATCTGGGCAGGGGGGATACTCTTGGCTAGGGGGGGGGGGTATTCTAGGCACAGGGGTGGGGGGGCAGCCTGCAGTATAACCGGGTATAATCTGGGCAGGGGGGTACTCTTGGCTGGGGGGGGGGGGGGGTATTCTAGGCACAGGGGTGGGGGGGCAGCGTGCAGTATAACCGGGTATAATCTGGGCAGGGGGGTACTCTTGGCTGGGGGGGGGGGGTATTCTAGGCACAGGGGTGGGGGACAGCGTGCAGTATAACCGGGTATAATCTGGGCAGGGGGGATACTCTTGGCTGGGGGGGGGGGGGTATTCTAGGCACAGGGGTGGGGGGCAGCGTGCAGTATAACCGGGTATAATCTGGGCAGGGGGGTACTCTTGGCTGGGGGGGGGGTATTCTAGGCACAGGGGTGGGGGGCAGCGTGCAGTATAACCGGGTATAATCTGGGCAGGGGGGTACTCTTGGCTGGGGGGGGGGGGGTATTCTAGGCACAGGGGTGGGGGGCAGCGTGCAGTATAACCGGGTATAATCTGGGCAGGGGGGATACTCTTGGCTGGGGGGGGGGGGGGGGGTGTTCTAGGCACAGGGGTGGGGGGCAGCGTGCAGTATAACCGGGTATAATCTGGGCAGGGGGGATACTCTTGGCTGGGGGGGGGGGGTGGTGTTCTAGGCACAGGGGTGGGGGGCAGCGTGCAGTATAACCGGGTATAATCTGGGCAGGGGGGATACTCTTGGCTGGGGGGGGGGGTATTCTAGGCACAGGGGTGGGGGGCAGCCTGCAGTATAACCGGGTATAATCTGGGCAGGGGGAGTACTCTTGGCTGGGGGGGGGTATTCTAGGCACAGGGGTGGGAGGGCAGCCTGCAGTATAACCGGGTATAATCTGGGCAGGGGGGATACTCTTGGCTAGGGGGGGGGGTATTCTAGGCACAGGGGTGGGGGGGCAGCCTGCAGTATAACCGGGTATAATCTGGGCAGGGGGGTACTCTTGGCTGGGGGGGGGGGGGGTATTCTAGGCACAGGGGTGGGGGGGCAGCGTGCAGTATAACCGGGTATAATCTGGGCAGGGGGGTACTCTTGGCTGGGGGGGGGGGGTATTCTAGGCACAGGGGTGGGGGGCAGCGTGCAGTATAACCGGGTATAATCTGGGCAGGGGGGATACTCTTGGCTGGGGGGGGGGGGTATTCTAGGCACAGGGGTGGGGGGCAGCGTGCAGTATAACCGGGTATAATCTGGGCAGGGGGGACACTCTTGGCTGGGGGGTGTTCTGGGCACCAGGGGGGGCAGTATAACCGGGTATAATCTTGGCGGGGGGGGATACCCTTGGCTGGGGGTGTTCTGGGCACCAGGGGGTGGGGGGGGCAGTATAACCGGGTATAATCTTGGCAGGGGGGATACTCTTGGCTGGGTGGTGTTCTGGGCACCGGGGGGGGGGGGGGGGGGGCAGTATAACCGGGTATAATCTTGGCGGGGGGGGAAACTCTTGGCTGGGGGGTGTTCTGGGCACCGGGGGGGGGCAGTATAACCGGGTATAATCTTGGCGGGGTGGGATACTCTTGGCTGGGGGGTGTTCTGGGCACCGGGGGGGGGGGGGCAGTATAACCGGGTATAATCTTGGCGGGGGGATACTCTTGGCTGGGGGGTGTTCTGGGCACCAGGGGGGGGCAGTATAACCAGGTATAATCTTGGCGGGGGATACTCTTGGCTGGGGGGTGTTCTGGGCACCGGGGGGGGGGGGGGGGGGCAGTATAACCGGGTATAATCTTGGCGGGGGGGATACTCTTGGCTGGGGGGTGTTCTGGGCACCAGGGGGGGGCAGTATAACCGGGTATAATCTTGGTGGGGGATACTCTTGGCTGGGGTGTGTTCTGGGCACCGGGGGGGGGGGGGGCAGTATAACCGGGTATAATCTTGGCGGGGGGGATACTCTTGGCTGGGGGGTGTTCTGGGCACCAGGGGGGGGCAGTATAACCGGGTATAATCTGGGCGGGTTTATTCTGGTGGCTCATCTGTAGCATTTATGTATTACATTATGTTATTAGTCCCCAGGAGGTAACACTGACCCCTAGTGGCTGTTTATTATCATTACAGGCAGTGCTAAAAGCTGAAGAACTAGGTGCCACATTCTGATTGGCTATTTATCCAGAAGTTTCCAGATTGTGGGAGGAGCTACATACAGGAGTTAACCAACCAATTAGAGTCAAGTAGGTGAGAAGAGTCGATGTGTGACGAGATTAAGATGAGGAGAGAGGTCCTGCGAGGAGAGAGGTCCTGGGAGGAGAGAGGGCCTGCGAGGAGAGAGGGCCTGCGAGGAGAGAGGTCCTGGGAGGAGAGAGGTCCGGTGAGAGGAGAGAGGGCCTGCGAGGAGAGAGGTCCGGTGAGAGGAGAGAGGGCCTGCGAGGAGAGAGGGCCTGCGAGGAGAGAGGTCCTGGGAGGAGAGAGGTCCGGTGAGAGGAGAGCGGTCCTGCGAGGAGAGAGGGCCTGCGAGGAGAGAGGGCCTGCGAGGAGAGAGGTCCTGGGAGGAGAGAGGGCCTGGGAGGAGAGAGGTCCTGGGAGGAGAGAGGTCCGGTGAGAGGAGAGAGGGCCTGCGAGGAGAGAGGGCCTGCGAGGAGAGAGGGCCTGCGAGGAGAGAGGTCCTGGGAGGAGAGAGGGCCTGGGAGGAGAGAGGTCCTGCGAGGAGAGAGGTCCTGCGAGGAGAGAGGTCCTGCGAGGAGAGAGGTCCGGTGAGAGGAGAGAGGGCCTGTGAGGAGAGAGGGCCTGCGAGGAGAGAGGGCCTGCGAGGAGAGAGGTCCTGGGAGGAGAGAGGTCCGGTGAGAGGAGAGAGGGCCTGCGAGGAGAGAGGTCCTGGGAGGAGAGAGGGCCTGGGAGGAGAGAGGTCCTGCGAGGAGAGAGGTCCTGCGAGGAGAGAGGTCCTGCGAGGAGAGAGGTCCTGCGAGGAGAGAGGTCCTGCGAGGAGAGAGGTCCTGCGAGAGGAGAGAGGTCCTGCGAGAGGAGAGAGGGCCTGCGAGGAGAGAGGGCCTGCGAGGAGAGAGGTCGGGTGAGAGGAGAGAGGGCCTGCGAGGAGTGAGGGCCTGCGAGAGAAGAGAGGGCCTGCGAGAGAAGAGAGGGCCTGCAAGAGAAGAGAGGGCCTGGGAGAAAAGAGAGGGCCTGGGAGAAAAGAGAGGGCTTGTGAGAAGAGAGAGGGCCTGCGAGAAGAGAGAGGGCCTGCGAGAAGAGAGAGGGCCTGCGAGAGGAGAGAGGGCCTGCGAGAGGAGAGAGGGCCTGCAAGAGGAGAGAGGGCCTGCGAGAGAAGAGAGGGCCTGGGAGAAAAGAGAGGGCCTGGGAGAAAAGAGAGGGACTGGGAGAAAAGAGAGGGCCTGCGAGAAGAGAGAGGGCCTGCGAGAAGAGAGAGGGCCTGCGAGAAGAGAGAGGGCCTGCGAGAGGAGAGAGGGCCTGCGAGAGGAGAGAGGGCCTGCGAGAGGAGAGAGGGCCTGCGAGAGGAGAGAGGGCCTGCGAGAGGAGAGAGGGCCTGCTGAGATGACAGTAATGAGGTTTTTCTATTATTTAGGCCTCTTTAAAGCTGAGTTGTCCCTCAAAATGTGAGTTTTGGGGGTTTTCATGAAACCTAATGAAGTTCTGCACCTCGTAGCATCCGAGAACCTGAGCGGGGAAGCGACACATGCAGGATATCGGGTGCACAATCTCAGTGACTCCCCGCACAGCGCATTATACACGGACAATGCACTTACATGCACCAGGAAGAAGAAGGTGAACTCCAGGGACCTGAGCGGGGAAGCGACACATGCAGGATATCGGGTGCACAATCTCAGTGACTCCCCGCACAGCGCATTATACACGGACAATGCACTTACATGCACCAGGAAGAAGAAGGTGAACTCCGGGGACCTGAGCGGGGAAGCGACACATACAGGATATCGGGTGCAGGATCTTAGTGACTCCCCGCACAGCGCATTATACACAGACAATGCACTTACATGCACCAGGAAGAAGAAGGTGAACTCCAGGGACCTGAGCGGGAAAGCGACACATGCAGGATATCGGGCGAAGGATCTTAGTGACTCCCCACACAGCACATTATACACGGACAATGCACTTACATGCACCAGGAAGAAGAAGGTGAACTCCGGGGACCTGAGCGGGGGAAGTGACACATGCAGGATATCAGACGCAGGATCTTAGTGACTCCCCGCACAGCGCATTATACACGGACAATGCACTTACATGCACCAGGAAGAAGAAGGTGAACTCCGGGGACCTGAGCGGTGAAGAGACACATGCAGGATATCGGGCGCAGGATCTTAGTGACTCCCCGCACAGCGCATTATACACGGACAATGCACTTACATGCACCAGGAAGAAGAAGGTGAACTCCTGGGACCTGAGCGGGGAAGCGACACATGCAGGATATCGGGTGCAGGATCGTAGTGACTCCCCGCACAGCGCATTATACACGGACAATGCACTTACATGCACCAGGAAGAAGAAGGTGAACTCCAGGGACCTGAGCGGGGAAGCGACACATGCAGGATATCGGGCGCAGGATCTTAGTGACTCCCCGTACAGCGCATTATACACGGACAATGCACTTACATGCACCAGGAAGAAGAAGGTGAACTCCGGGGACCTGAGCGGGGAAGCGACACATGCAGGATATTGGGTGCAGGATCTTAGTGACTCCCCGCACAGCGCATTATACACGGACAATGCACTTACATGCACCAGACAGAAGAAGGTGAACTCCAGGGACCTGAGCGGGGAAGTGACACATGCAGGATATCGGGGCACGATCTTAGTGACTCCCTGCACAGCGCATTATACACGGACAATGCACTTACATGCACCAGGAAGAAGAAGGTGAACTCCGGGGACCTGAGCGGGAAGCGACACATGTAGGATATCGGGCGCAGGATCTTAGTGACTCCCTGCACAGCGCTTTATACACGGACAATGCACTTACATGCACCAGGAAGAAGAAGGTGAACTCCAGGGACCTGAGCGGGGAAGCGACACATGCAGGATATCGGGCGCAGGATCTTAGTGACTGCCGCACAGCACATTATACATGGACAATGCACTTACATGCACCAGGAAGAAGAAGGTGAACTCCAGGGACCTGAGCGGGGAAGCGACACATGCAGGATATCGGGCGGATGATCTTAGTGACTCCCCGCACAGCACATTATACACGGACAATGCACTTACATGCACCAGGAAGAAGAAGGTGAACTCCAGGGACCTGAGCGGGGAAGCGACACATGCAGGATATCGGGCGCAGGATCTTAGTGACTCCCCGCACAGCGCATTATACACAGACAATGCACCTACATGCACCAGGAAGAAGAAGGTGAACTCCTGGGACCTGAGCGGGGAAGCGACACATGCAGGATATCGGGTGCAGGATCTTAGTGACTCCCTGCACAGCACATTATACACGGACAATGCACTTACATGCACCAGGAAGAAGAAGGTGAACTCCAGGGACCTGAGCGGAGAAGTGACACTTGCAGGATATCGGGCGCAGGATCTTAGTGACTCCCTGCACAGCGCATTATACACGGACAATGCACTTACATGCACCAGGAAGAAGAAGGTGAACTCCAGGGACCTGAGCGGGGAAGTGACACATGCAGGATATCGGGCGCAGGATCTTAGTGACTCCCCGCACAGCGCATTATACACGGACAATGCACTTACATGCACCAGGAAGAAGACGGTGAACTCCAGGGACCTGAGCGGGGAAGCGACACATGCAGGATATCGGGTGCAGGATCTTAGTGACTCCCCGCACAGCACATTATACACGGACAATGCACTTACATGCACCAGGAAGAAGAAGGTGAACTCCGGGGACCTGAGCGGGGAAGTGACACATGCAGGATATCGGGCGCACGATCTTAGTGACTCCCTGCACAGCACATTATACACGGACAATGCACTTACATGCACCAGGAAGAAGAAGGTGAACTCCGGGGACCTGAGCGGGGAAGTGACACATGCAGGATATCGGGCGCACGATCTTAGTGACTCCCCGCACAGCGCATTATACACAGACAATGCTCTTACATGCACCAGGAAGAAGAAGGTGAACTCCGGGGACCTGAGCGGGGACGCGACACATGCAGGATATCGGGTGCACGATCTTAGTGACTCCCCGCACAGCGCATTATACACGGACAATGCACTTACATGCACCAGGAAGAAGAAGGTGAACTCCGGGGACCTGAGCGGGGAAGTGACACATGCAGGATATCGGGAGCACGATCTTAGTGACTCCCCGCACAGCGCATTATACACAGACAATGCTCTTACATGCACCAGGAAGAAGAAGGGGAACTCCGGGGACCTGAGCGGGGGAAGTGACACATGCAGGATATCGGGCACAGGATCTTAGTGACTCCCCGCACAGCGCATTATACACGGACAATGCACTTACATGCACCAGGAAGAAGAAGGTGAACTCCGGGGACCTGAGTGGGGAAGCGACACATGCAGGATATCGGGCGCAGGATCTTAGTGACTCCCCGCACAGCGCATTATACACGGACAATGCACTTACATGCACCGGGAAGAAGAAGGTGAACTCCGGGGACCTGAGCGGGGAAGTGACACATGCAGGATATCGGATGCAGGATCTTAGTGACTCCCCGCACAGCACATTATACACGGACAATGCACTTACATGCACCAGGAAGAAGAAGGTGAACTCCGGGGACCTGAGCGGGGAAGGGACACATGCAGGATATCGGGCGCAGGATCTTAGTAACTCCCCGCACAGCGCATTATACACGGACAATGCACTTACATGCACCAGGAAGAAGAAGGTGAACTCCGGGGACCTGAGCGGGGAAGCGACACATGCAGGATTTCGGGCGCAGGATCTTAGTGACTCCCTCCACAGCACATTATACACGGACAATGCACTTACATGCACCAGGAAGAAGAAGGTGAACTCCAGGGACCTTAGCAGGGAAGCGACACATGCAGGATATCGGGCGCAGGATCTTAGTGACTCCCTGCACAGCACATTATACACGGACAATGCACTTACATGCACCAGGAAGAAGAAGGTGAACTCCAGGGACCTTAGCAGGGAAGGGACACATGCAGGATATTGGGCGCACGATCTTAGTGACTCCCCGCACAGCGCATTATACACGGACAATGCACTTACATGCACCAGGAAGAAGAAGGTGAACTCCGGGGACCTGAGCGGGGAAGCGACACATGCAGGATATCAGGTGCAGGATCTTAGTGACTCCCCGCACAGCGCATTATACACGGACAATGCACTTACATGCACCAGGAAGAAGAAGGTGAACTCCAGGGACCTGAGCGGGGAAGCGACACATGCAGGATAAGGGACGCATGATCTTAGTGACTCCCCGCACAGCGCATTATACACGGACAATGCACTTACATGCACCAGGAAGAAGAAGGTGAACTCCAGGGACCTGAGCGGGGAAGTGACCCATGCAGGATAGCGGGCGCACGATCTTAGTGACTCCCCGCACAGCGCATTATACACGGACAATGCACTTACATGCACCAGGAAGAAGAAGGTGAACTCCAGGGACCTGAGCGGGGAAGTGACACATGCAGGATATCGGCGCAGGATCTTAGTGACTCCCCGCACAGCGCATTATACACGGAAAATGCACTTACATGCACCAGGAAGAAGAAGGTGAACTCCAGGGACCTGAGCGGGGAAGCGACACATGCAGGATATCGGGCGCAGGATCTTAGTGACTCCCCGCACAGCGCATTATACACGGACAATGCACTTACATGCACCAGGAAGAAGGTGAACTCCAGGGACCTGAGCGGGGAAGCGACACATGCAGGACATCGGGTGCAGGATCTTAGTGACTCCCTGCACAGCGCATTATACACGGACAATTCACTTACATGCACCAGGAAGAAGAAGGTGAACTCCAGGGACCTGAGCGGGGAAGCGACACATGCAGGATATCGGGTGCAGGATCTTAGTGACTCCCTGCACAGCGCATTATACACGGGCAATGCACTTACATGCACCAGGAAGAAGAAGGTGAACTCCAGGGACCTGAGCGGGGAAGCGACACATGCAGGATATCGGACGCACGATCTTATTGACTCCCCGCACAGCACATTATACACGGACAATGCACTTACATGCACCAGGAAGAAGAAGGTGAACTCCGGGGACCTGAGCGGGGAAGTGACACATGCAGGATATCGGGCGCACGATCTTAGTGACTCCCTGCACAGCGCATTATACACGGACAATTCACTTACATGCACCAGGAAGAAGAAGGTGAACTCCAGGGACCTGAGCGGGGAAGCGACACATGCAGGATATCGGGTGCAGGATCTTAGTGACTCCCTGCACAGCGCATTATACACGGGCAATGCACTTACATGCACCAGAAAGAAGAAGGTGAACTCCGGGGACCTGAGCGGGGAAGCGACACATGCAGGATATCGGACGCACGATCTTATTGACTCCCCGCACAGCACATTATACACGGACAATGCACTTACATGCACCAGGAAGAAGAAGGTGAACTCCGGGGACCTGAGCGGGGAAGCGACACATGCAGGATATCGGACGCACGATCTTAGTGACTCCCCACACAGCGCATTATACACAGACAATGCACTTACATGCAACAGGAAGAAGAAGGTGAACTCCGGGGACCTGAGCGGGGAAGCGACACATGCAGGATATCGGACGCACGATCTTAGTGACTCCCCACACAGCGCATTATACACAGACAATGCACTTACATGCAACAGGAAGAAGAAGGTGAACTCCGGGGACCTGAGCGGGGAAGCGACACATGCAGGATATCGGGCACAGGATCTTAGTGACTCCCCGTACAGCGCATTATACACAGACAATGCACTTACATGCACCAGGAAGAAGAAGGTGAACCCTGGGGACCTGAGCGGGGAAGCGACACATGCAGGATATCGGGTGCAGGATCTTAGAGACTCTCCGCACAGCGCATTATACACGGACAATTCACTTACATGCACCAGGAAGAAGAAGGTGAACTCCGGGGACCTGAGCGGGGAAGCGACACATGCAGGATATCGGGTGCAGGATCTTAGTGACTCCCTGCACAGCGCATTATACACGGGCAATGCACTTACATGCACCAGAAAGAAGAAGGTGAACTCCGGGGACCTGAGCGGGGAAGCGACACATGCAGGATATCGGACGCACGATCTTATTGACTCCCCGCACAGCACATTATACACGGACAATGCACTTACATGCACCAGGAAGAAGAAGGTGAACTCCGGGGACCTGAGCGGGGAAGCGACACATGCAGGATATCGGGCGCACGATCTTAGTGACTCCCCACACAGCGCATTATACACAGACAATGCACTTACATGCAACAGGAAGAAGAAGGTGAACTCCGGGGACCTGAGCGGGGAAGCGACACATGCAGGGTAGCGGGGGCAGGATCTTAGTGACTCCCTGCACAGCGCATTATACACGGACAATGCACTTACATGCACCAGGAAGAAGAAGGTGAACTCCAGGGACCTGAGCGGGGAAGCGATACATGCAGGATATCGGGGGCAGGATCTTAGTGACTCCCCACACAGCGCATTATACACGGACAATGCACTTACATGCACCAGGAAGAAGAAGGTGAACTCCAGGGACCTGAGCGGGGAAGCGACACATGCAGGATATTGGGTGCAGGATCTTAGTGACTCCCCGCACAGCGCATTATACACGGACAATGCACTTACATGCACCAGGAAGAAGAAGGTGAACTCCAGGGACCTGAGCGGGGAAGTGACACATGCAGGATATCGGGCACAGGATCTTAGTGACTCCCCGCACAGCGCATTATACACGGACAATGCACTTACATGCACCAGGAAGAAGAAGGTGAACTCCAGGGACCTGAGCGGGGAAGTGACACATGCAGGATATCGGGGCAGGATCTTAGTGACTCCCCGCACAGCACATTATACACGGACAATGCACTTACATGCATCGGGAAGAAGAAGGTGAACTCCAGGGACCTGAGCGGGGAAGCGACACATGCAGGATATCGGGCGCACGATCTTAGTGACTCCCCACACAGCGCATTATACACGGACAATGCACTTACATGCACCAGGAAGAAGAAGGTGAACTCCGGGGACCTGAGCGGGGAAGTAACACATGCAGGATATCGGGCGCACGATCTTAGTGACTCCCCGCACAGCGCATTATACACGGACAATGCACTTACACGCACCAGGAAGAAGAAGGTGAACTCCAGGGACCTGAGCGGGGAAGAGACACATGCAGGATATCGGGTGCAGGATCTTAGTGACTCCCCGCACAGCGCATTATACACGGACAATGCACTTACATGCACCAGGAAGAAGAAGGTGAACTCCAGGGACCTGAGCGGGGAAGCGACACATGCAGGATATCGGGCGCAGGATCTTAGTGACTCCCCGCACAGCGCATTATACACGGACAATGCACTTACATGCACCAGGAAGAAGAAGGTGAACTCCGGGGACCTGAGCGGGGAAGCAACACATGCAGGATATCGGGGGCACGATCTTAGTGACTCCCCGCACAGCGCATTATACACGGACAATGCACTTACATGTACCAGGAAGAAGAAGGAGAACTCCTGGGACATGAGCGGGGAAGCGACACATGCAGGATATCAGGTGCACGATCTTAGTGACTCCCCGCACAGCGCATTATACACGGACAATGCACTTACATGCACCAGGAAGAAGAAGGTGAACTCCAGGGACCTGAGCGGGGAAGCGACACATGCAGGATATCGGGTGCATGATCTTTGTGACTCCCCGCACAGCGCATTATACACGGACAATGCACTTACATGTACCAGGAAGAAGAAGGAGAACTCCTGGGACATGAGCGGGGAAGCGACACATGCAGAATATCAGGTGCACGATCTTAGTGACTCCCCACACAGCGCATTATACACAGACAATGCACTTACATGCACCAGGAAGAAGAAGGTGAACTCCAGGGACCTGAGCGGGGAAGTGACACATGCAGGATATCGGGTGCATGATCTTTGTGACTCCCCGCACAGCGCATTATACACGGACAATGCACTTACATACACCAGGAAGAAGAAGGTGAACTCCAGGGACCTGAGCGGGGAAGCGACACATTCAGGATATCGGGCGCACAATCTTAGTGACTCCCCGCACAGCGCATTATACACGGACAATGCACTTACATGCACCAGGAAGAAGAAGGTGAACTCCAGGGACCTGAGCGGGGAAGTGACACATGCAGGATATCGGGTGCACGATCTTAGTGACTCCCCGCACAGCGCATTATACACGGACAATGCACTTACATGCACCAGGAAGAAGAAGGTGAACTCCGGGGACCTGAGCGGGGAAGCAACACATGCAGGATATCAGGGCACGATCTTAGTGACTCCCCGCACAGCGCATTATACACGGACAATGCACTTACATGCACCAGGAAGAAGAAGGTGAAATCCAGGGACCTGAGCGGGGGAAGTGACACATGCAGGATATCGGGCGCAGGATCTTAGTGACTCCCCGCACAGCGCATTATACACGGACAATGCACTTACATGCACCAGGAAGAAGAAGGTGAACTCCGGGGACCTGAGCGGGGAAGTGACACATGCAGAATATCGGGCGCAGGATCTTAGTGACTCCCCGCTCAGCACATTTTACACGGACAATGCACTTACATGCACCAGGAAGAAGAAGGTGAACTCCAGGGACCTTAGCAGGGAAGGGACACATGCAGGATATCGGGCGCAGGATCTTAGTGACTCCCCTCACAGCGCATTATACACAGACATTGCACTTACATGCACCAGGAAGAAGAAGGTGAACTCCGGGGACCTGAGCGGGGAGGCGACACATGCAGGATATCGGGGGCAGGATCTTAGTGACTCCCTCCACAGCACATTATACACGGACAATGCACTTACATGCACCAGGAAGAAGAAGGTGAACTCCAGGGACCTTAGCAGGGAAGCGACACATGCAGGATATCGGGCGCAGGATCTTAGTGACTCCCTGCACAGCACATTATACACGGACAATGCACTTACATGCACCAGGAAGAAGAAGGTGAACTCCAGGGACCTTAGCAGGGAAGGGACACATGCAGGATATTGGGCGCACGATCTTAGTGACTCCCCGCACAGCGCATTATACACGGACAATGCACTTACATGCACCAGGAAGAAGAAGGTGAACTCCGGGGACCTGAGCGGGGAAGCGACACATGCAGGATATCAGGTGCAGGATCTTAGTGACTCCCCGCACAGCGCATTATACACGGACAATGCACTTACATGCACCAGGAAGAAGAAGGTGAACTCCAGGGACCTGAGCGGGGAAGCGACACATGCAGGATAAGGGACGCATGATCTTAGTGACTCCCCGCACAGCGCATTATACACGGACAATGCACTTACATGCACCAGGAAGAAGAAGGTGAACTCCAGGGACCTGAGCGGGGAAGCGACACATGCAGGATATCGGGTGCACAATCTCAGTGACTCCCCGCACAGCGCATTATACACGGACAATGCACTTACATGCACCAGGAAGAAGAAGGTGAACTCCAGGGACCTGAGCGGGGAAGCGACACATGCAGGATATCGGGCGCAGGATCTTAGTGACTCCCCGCACAGCGCATTATACACAGACAATGCACCTACATGCACCAGGAAGAAGAAGGTGAACTCCGGGGACCTGAGCGGGGAAGTGACACATGCAGGATATCGGGCGCACGATCTTAGTGACTCCCCGCACAGCGCATTATACACGGACAATGCACTTACATGCACCAGGAAGAAGAAGGTGAACTCCAGGGACCTGAGCGGAGAAGTGACACTTGCAGGATATCGGGCGCAGGATCTTAGTGACTCCCTGCACAGCGCATTATACACGGACAATGCACTTACATGCACCAGGAAGAAGAAGGTGAACTCCAGGGACCTGAGCGGGGAAGTGACACATGCAGGATATCGGGTGCACGATCTTAGTGACTCCCCGCACAGCGCATTATACATGGACAATGCACTTACATACACCAGGAAGAAGAAGGTGAACTCCGGGGACCTGAGCGGGGAAGCGACACATGCAGGATATCAGATGCAGGATCTTAGTGACTCCCCGCACAGCGCATTATACACGGACAATGCACTTACATGCACCAGGAAGAAGAAGGTGAACTCCGGGGACCTGAGCGGGGAAGCGACACATGCAGGATATCGGGCGCACGATCTTAGTGACTCCCCGCACAGCGCATTATACACAGATAATGCACTTACATGCACCAGGAAGAAGAAGGTGAACTCCGGGGACCTGAGTGGGGAAGCGACACATGCAGGATATCGGATGCAGGATCTTAGTGACTCCCCGCACAGCGCATTATACACGGACAATGCACTTACATGCACCAGGAAGAAGAAGGTGAACTCCGGGGACCTGAGCGGGGAAGCGACACATGCAGGATATCGGGCGCACGATCTTAGTGACTCCCCGCACAGCACATTATACACAGATAATGCACTTACATGCACCAGGAAGAAGAAGGTGAACTCCGGGGACCTGAGTGGGGAAGCGACACATGCAGGATATCGGATGCAGGATCTTAGTGACTCCCCGCACAGCGCATTATACACGGACAATGCACTTACATGCACCAGGAAGAAGAAGGTGAACTCCAGGGACCTGAGCGGGGAAGCGACACATGCAGGATATTGGGTGCAGGATCTTAGTGACTCCCCGCACAGCGCATTATACACGGACAATGCACTTACATGCACCAGGAAGAAGAAGGTGAACTCCGGGGACCTGAGCGGGGAAGTAACACATGCAGGATATCGGGCGCACGATCTTAGTGACTCCCCGCACAGCGCATTATACACGGACAATGCACTTACACGCACCAGGAAGAAGAAGGTGAACTCCAGGGACCTGAGCGGGGAAGCGACACATGCAGGATATCGGGTGCAGGATCTTAGTGACTCCCCGCACAGCGCATTATACACGGACAATGCACTTACATGCACCAGGAAGAAGAAGGTGAACTCCAGGGACCTGAGCGGGAAAGCGACACATGCAGGATATCGGGCGCAGGATCTTAGTGACTCCCCGCACAGCGCATTATACACGGACAATGCAGTTACATGCACCAGGAAGAAGAAGGTGAACTCCGGGGACCTGAGCGGGGGAAGCGACACATGCAGGATATCGGGCGCAGGATCTTAGTGACTCCCCGCACAGCGCATTATACACGGACAATGCACTTACATGCACCAGGAAGAAGAAGGTGAACTCCGGGGACCTGAGCGGGGAAGCAACACATGCAGGATATCGGGGGCACGATCTTAGTGACTCCCCGCACAGCGCATTATACACGGACAATGCACTTACATGTACCAGGAAGAAGAAGGAGAACTCCTGGGACATGAGCGGGGAAGCGACACATGCAGAATATCAGGTGCACGATCTTAGTGACTCCCCACACAGCGCATTATACACAGACAATGCACTTACATGCACCAGGAAGAAGAAGGTGAACTCCGGGGACCTGAGTGGGGAAGCGACACATGCAGGATATCAGGCGCAGGATCTTAGTGACTCCCCGCACAGCGCATTATACACGGACAATGCACTTACATGTACCAGGAAGAAGAAGGAGAACTCCTGGGACATGAGCGGGGAAGCGACACATGCAGGATATCAGGCGCAGGATCTTAGTGACTCCCCACACAGCGCATTATACACAGACAATGCACTTACATGCACCAGGAAGAAGAAGGTGAACTCCAGGGACCTGAGCGGGGAAGTGACACATGCAGGATATCGGGTGCATGATCTTTGTGACTCCCCGCACAGCGCATTATACACGGACAATGCACTTACATGCACCAGGAAGAAGAAGGTGAACTCCAGGGACCTGAGCAGGGAAGTGACACATGCAGGATATCGGGTGCACGATCTTAGTGACTCCCCACACAGCACATTATACATGGACAATGCACTTACATGCACCAGGAAGAAGAAGGTGAACTCCGGGGACCTGAGCGGGGAAGCAACACATGCAGGATATCAGGGCACGATCTTAGTGACTCCCCGCACAGCACATTATACACGGACAATGCACTTACATGCACCAGGAAGAAGAAGGTGAACCCCGGGGACCTGAGCGGGGAAGCGACACATGCAGGATATCGGGCGCAGGATCTTAGTGACTCCCCGCACAGCGCATTATACACAGACAATGCACTTACATGCACCAGGAAGAAGAAGGTGAAATCCAGGGACCTGAGCGGGGGAAGTGACACATGCAGGATATCGGGCGCAGGATCTTAGTGACTCCCCGCACAGCACATTATACACGGACAATGCACTTACATGCACCAGGAAGAAGAAGGTGAACTCCAGGGACCTTAGCAGGGAAGGGACACATGCAGGATATCGGGCGCAGGGTCTTAGTGACTCCCCGCACAGCGCATTATACACGGACAATGCACTTACATGCACCAGGAAGAAGAAGGTGAACTCCGGGGACCTGAGCGGGGAGGCGACACATGCAGGATATCGGGGGCAGGATCTTAGTGACTCCCTCCACAGCACATTATACACGGACAATGCACTTACATGCACCAGGAAGAAGAAGGTGAACTCCAGGGACCTTAGCAGGGAAGCGACACATGCAGGATATCGGGCGCAGGATCTTAGTGACTCCCTGCACAGCACATTATACACGGACAATGCACTTACATGCACCAGGAAGAAGAAGGTGAACTCCAGGGACCTTAGCAGGGAAGGGACACATGCAGGATATTGGGCGCACGATCTTAGTGACTCCCCGCACAGCGCATTATACACGGACAATGCACTTACATGCACCAGGAAGAAGAAGGTGAACTCCGGGGACCTGAGCGGGGAAGCGACACATGCAGGTTATCAGGTGCAGGATCTTAGTGACTCCCCGCACAGCGCATTATACACGGACAATGCACTTACATGCACCAGGAAGAAGAAGGTGAACTCCAGGGACCTGAGCGGGGAAGTGACACATGCAGGATATCGGCGCAGGATCTTAGTGACTCCCCGCACAGCGCATTATACACGGAAAATGCACTTACATGCACCAGGAAGAAGAAGGTGAACTCCGGGGACCTGAGCGGGGAAGCGCCACATGCAGGATATCGGGCGCAGGATCTTAGTGACTCCCCGCACAGCACATTCTACACGGACAATGCACTTACATGCACCAGGAAGAAGAAGGTGAACTCCGGGGACCTGAGCGGGGAAGCGACACATGCAGGATATCGGGCACATGATCTTAGTGACTCCCCGCACAGCGCATTATACACAGACAATGCACTTACATGCACCAGGAAGAAGAAGGAGAACTCCAGGGACCTGAGCGGGGAAGCGACACATGCAGGATATCGGGGGCAGGATCTTAGTGACTCCCCGCACAGCGCATTATACACGGACAATGCACTTACATGCACCAGGAAGAAGAAGGTGAACTCCAGGGACCTGAGCGGGGAAGCGACACATGCAGGATATCGGGCGCAGGATCTTAGTGACTCCCCGCACAGCGCATTATACACGGACAATGCACTTACATGCACCAGGATGAAGAAGGTGAACTCCAGGGACCTGAGCGGGGAAGCGACTCTTGCAGGATATCGGGCGCAGGATCTTAGTGACTCCCCGCACAGCGCATTATACACGGACAATGCACTTACATGCACCAGGAAGAAGAAGGTGAACTCCAGGGACCTGAGCGGGGAAGCGACACATGCAGGATATCGGACACATGATCTTAGTGACTCCCCGCACAGCGCATTATACACGGACAAAGCACTTACATGCACCAGGAAGAAGAAGGAGAACTCCGGGGACCTGAGCGGGGAAGAGACACATGCAGGATATCGGGTGCACGATCTTAGTGACTCCCCACACAGCGCATTATACACGGACAATGCACTTACATGCACCAGGAAGAAGAAGGTGAACTCCGGGACCTGAGCGGGGAAGTGACACATGCAGGATATCGGGTGCACGATCTTAGTGACTCCCCGCACAGCACATTATACACGGACAATGCACTTACATGCACCAGGAAGAAGAAGGTGAACTCCAGGGACCTGAGCGGGGGAAGTGACACATGCAGGATATCGGGCGCAGGATCTTAGTGACTCCCCGCACAGCACATTATACACGGACAATGCACTTACATGCACCAGGAAGAAGAAGGTGAACTCCAGGGACCTGATCGGGGAAGCGACACATGCAGGATATCGGGCGCAGGATCTTAGTGACTCCCCGCACAGCGCATTATACACGGACAATGCACTTACATGCACCAGGAAGAAGAAGGTGAACTCCAGGGACCTGATCGGGGAAGCGACACATGCAGGATATCGGGCGCAGGATCTTAGTGACTCCCCGCACAGCACATTATACACGGACAATGCACTTACATGCACCAGGAAGAAGAAGGTGAACTCCGGGGACCTGAGCGGGGAAGCGACACATGCAGGATATCGGGCGCAGGATCTTAGTGACCCCCCGCACAGCACATTATACACGGACAATGCACTTACATGCACCAGGAAGAAGAAGGTGAACTCCAGGGACCTGAGCGGGGAAGCGACACATGCAGGATATCGGGCGCAGGATCTTAGTGACTCCCTGCACAGCGCATTATACACGGACAATGCACTTACATGCACCAGGATGAAGAAGGTGAACTCCAGGGACCTGAGCGGGGAAGCGACTCATGCAGGATTTTGGGGCGCAGGATCTTAGTGACTCCCCGCACAGCGCATTATACACGGACAATGCACTTACATGCACCAGGAAGAAGAAGGTGAACTCCAGGGACCTGAGCGGGGAAGCGACACATGCAGGATATCGGACACATGATCTTAGTGACTCCCCGCACAGCACATTATACACGGGCAATGCACTTACATGCACCAGGAAGAAGAAGGTGAACTCCGGGGACCTGAGCGGGGAAGCGACACATGCAGGATATCGGGGCACGATCTTAGTGACTCCCCGCACAGCACATTATACACGGACAATGCACTTACATGCACCAGGAAGAAGAAGGTGAACTCCGGGGACCTGAGCGGGGAAGTGACACATGCAGGATATCGGGCGCAGGATCTTAGTGACTCCCTGCACAGCGCATTATACACGGACAATGCACTTACATGCACCAGGAAGAAGAAGGTGAACTCCGGGGACCTGAGCGGGGAAGTGACACATGCAGGATATAGGGCGCAGGATCTTAGTGACTCCCTGCACAGCGCATTATACACGGACAATGCACTTACATGCACCAGGAAGAAGAAGGTTAACTCCGGGGACCTGAGCGGGGAAGCGACACATGCAGGATATCGGTCACATGATCTTAGTGACTCCCCGCACAGCGCATTATACACGGACAATGCACTTACATGCACCAGGAAGAAGAAGGTGAACTCCGGGGACCTGAGCGGGGAAGTGACACATGCAGGATATCGGGCGCACGATCTTAGTGACTCCCCGCACAGTGCACTACACACGGACAATGCACTTACATGCACCAGGAAGAAGAAGGTGAACTCCAGGGACCTGAGCGGGGAAGTGACACATGCAGGATATAGGGCGCAGGATCTTAGTGACTCCCGGCACAGTGCATTATACACGGACAATGCACTTACATGTACCAGGAAGAAGAAGGAGAACTACTGGGACCTGAGCGGGGAAGTGACACATGCAGGATATCGAGCGCAGGATCTTAGTGACTCCCCGCACAGCACATTATACACGGACAATGCACTTACATGCACCAGGAAGAAGAAGGTGAACTCCGGGGACCTGAGCGGGGAAGCGACACATGCAGGATATCGGGCACACGATCTTAGTGACTCCTCGCACAGCGCATTATACACGGACAATGCACTTACATGCACCAGGAAGAAGAAGGTGAACTCCGGGGACCTGAGCGGGGAAGCGACACATGCAGGATATCGGGTGCACGATCTTAGTGACTCCCCACACAGCACATTATACACGGACAATGCACTTACATGCACCAGGAAGAAGAAGGTGAACTCCAGGGACCTGAGCGGGGAAGTGACACATGCAGGATATTGGGTGCATGATCTTAGTGACTCCCCGCACAGCGCATTATACACGGACAATGCACTTACATGCACCAGGAAGAAGAAGGTGAACTCCGGGGACCTGAGCGGGGAAGTGACACATCTAGGATATCGGGCGCAGGATCTTAGTGACTCCCCGCACAGCGCATTATACACGGACAATGCACTTACATGCACCAGGAAGAAGAAGGTGAACTCCAGGGACTTGATCGGGGAAGCGACACATGCAGAAAATCGGGCGCAGGATCTTAGTGACTCCCCGCACAGCGCATTATACACGGACAATGCACTTACATGCACCAGGAAGAAGAAGGTGAACTCCAGGGACCTGAGCGGGGAAGCGACACATGCAGGATATCGGGCGCAGGATCTTAGTGACTCCTCGCACAGCGCATTATACACGGACAATGCACTTACATGCACCAGGAAGAAGAAGGTGAACTCCGGGGACCTGAGCGGGGAAGCGACACAAGCAGGATAAGGGACGCATGATCTTAGTGACTCCCCGCACAGCGCATTATACACGGACAATGCACTTACATGCACCAGGAAGAAGAAGGTGAACTCCAGGGACCTGAGCGGGGAAGTGACACATGCAGGATATCGGGCGCACGATCTTAGTGACTCCCCGCACAGCACATTATACACGAACAATGCACTTACATGCACCAGGAAGAAGAAGGTGAACTCCAGGGACCTGAGCGGGGAAGAGACACATGCAGGATATCGGGCGCAGGATCTTAGTGACTCCCCGCACAGCGCATTATACACGGAAAATGCACTTACATGCACCAGGAAGAAGGTGAACTCCAGGGACCTGAGCGGGGAAGCGACACATGCAGGACATCGGGTGCAGGATCTTAGTGACTCCCTGCACAGCGCATTATACACGGACAATGCACTTACATGCACCAGGAAGAAGAAGGTGAACTCCAGGGACCTGAGCGGGGAAGCGACACATGCAGGATATCGGGGCAGGATCTTAGTGACTCCCCGCACAGCGCATTATACACGGACAATTCACTTACATGCACCAGGAAGAAGAAGGTGAACTCCAGGGACCTGAGCGGGGAAGCGACACATGCAGGATATCGGGTGCAGGATCTTAGTGACTCCCTGCACAGCGCATTATACACAGACAATGCACTTACATGCACCAGGAAGAAGAAGGTGAACCCTGGGGACCTGAGCGGGGAAGCGACACATGCAGGATATCGGGTGCAGGATCTTAGAGACTCTCCGCACAGCGCATTATACACGGACAATGCACTGACATGCACCAGGAAGAAGAAGGTGAACTCCAGGGACCTGAGCGGGGAAGCGACACATGCAGGATATCGGGCGCAGGATCTTAGTGACTCCCCACACAGCGCATTATACACAGACAATGCACATACATGCACCAGGAAGAAGAAGGTGAACTCCAGGGA
Source organism: Engystomops pustulosus (assembly GCF_040894005.1). Taxonomy (NCBI): domain Eukaryota; kingdom Metazoa; phylum Chordata; class Amphibia; order Anura; family Leptodactylidae; genus Engystomops; species Engystomops pustulosus. The sequence continues at coordinate 5,961,917 of NC_092418.1, forward strand.
CCTGAGCGGGGAAGCGACACATGCAGGATATCGGGCGCAGGATCTTAGTGACTCCCCGCACAGCGCATTATACACGGACAATGCACTTACATGCACCAGGATGAAGAAGGTGAACTCCAGGGACCTGAGCGGGGAAGCGACACATGCAGGATATCGGACACATGATCTTAGTGACTCCCCGCACAGCGCATTATACACGGACAATGCACTTACATGCACCAGGAAGAAGAAGGTGAACTCCAGGGACCTGAGCGGGGAAGCGACACATGCAGGATATCGGACACATGATCTTAGTGACTCCCCGCACAGCGCATTATACACGGACAATGCACTTACATGCACCAGGAAGAAGAAGGTGAACTCCGGGGACCTGAGCGGGGAAGCGACACATGCAGGATATCGGGCGCAGGATCTTAGTGACTCCCCGCACAGCGCATTATACACGGACAATGCACTTACATGCACCAGGATGAAGAAGGTGAACTCCAGGGACCTGAGCGGGGAAGCGACACATGCAGGATATCGGACACATGATCTTAGTGACTCCCCGCACAGCGCATTATACACGGACAATGCACTTACATGCACCAGGAAGAAGAAGGTGAACTCCAGGGACCTGAGCGGGGAAGCGACACATGCAGGATATCGGACACATGATCTTAGTGACTCCCCGCACAGCGCATTATACACGGACAATGCACTTACATGCACCAGGAAGAAGAAGGTGAACTCCGGGGACCTGAGCGGGGAAGCGACACATGCAGGATATCGGCGCAGGATCTTAGTGACTCCCCGCACAGCGCATTATACACGGACAATGCACTTACATGCACCAGGAAGAAGAAGGTGAACTCCGGGTACCTGAGTGGGTAGTGACACATGCAGGATATCGGGTGCACGATCTTAGTGACTCCCTGCACAGCGCATTATACACGGACAATGCACTTACATGCACCAGGAAGAAGAAGGTGAACTCCAGGGACCTGAGCGGGGAAGCGACACATGCAGGATATCGGGCGCACGATCTTAGTGACTCCCCGCACAGCGCATTATACACGGACAATGCACTTACATGCACCAGGAAGAAGAAGGTGAACTCCGGGGACCTGAGCGGGGAAGCGACACATGCAGGATATCGGGCGCAGGATCTTAGTGACTCCCCGCACAGCGCATTATACACGGACATTGCACTTACATGCACCAGGATGAAGAAGGTGAACTCCAGGGACCTGAGCGGGGAAGCGACTCATGCAGGATATCGGGCGCAGGATCTTAGTGACTCCCCGCACAGCGCATTATACACGGACAATTTACTTACATGCACCAGGAAGAAGAAGGTGAACTCCAGGGACCTGAGCGGGGAAGCGACACATGCAGGATATCGGACACATGATCTTAGTGACTCCCCGCACAGCCCATTATACACGGACAATGCACTTACATGCACCAGGATGAAGAAGGTGAACTCCAGGGACCTGAGCGGGGAAGCGACTCATGCAGGATATCGGGCGCAGGATCTTAGTGACTCCCCGCACAGCGCATTATACACGGACAATGCACTTACATGCACCAGGAAGAAGAAGGTGAACTCCGGGGACCTGAGCGGGGAATCGACACATGCAGGATATTGGATGCAGGATCTTAGTGACTCCCCGCACAGCGCATTATACACGGACAATGCACTTACATGCACCAGGAAGAAGAAGGTGAACTCCAGGGACCTGAGCGGGGAAGTGACACATGCAGGATATCGGGTGCAGGATCTTAGTGACTCCCAGCACAGCTCATTATACACGGACAATGCACTTACATGCACCAGGAAGAAGAAGGAGAACTACTGGGACCTGAGCGGGGAAGTGACACATGCAGGATATCGGGCACACGATCTTAGTGACTCCTCGCACAGCGCATTATACACGGACAATGCACTTACATGCACCAGGAAGAAGAAGGTGAACTCCAGGGACCTGAGCGGGGAAGTAACACATGCAGGATATCGGGTGCAGGATCTTAGTGACTCCCCGCACAGCGCATTATACACGGACAATGCACTTACATGCACCAGGAAGAAGAAGGTGAACTCCGGGGACCTGAGCGGGGAAGCGACACATGCAGGATATCGGGGGCAGGATCTTAGTGACTCCCCGCACAGCGCATTATACACGGACAATGCACTTACATGCACCAGGAAGAAGAAGGAGAAATCCGGGGACCTGAGCGGGGAAGAGACACATGCAGGATATCGGGTGCAGGATCTTAGTGACTCCCTGCACAGCACATTATACATGGACAATGCACTTACATGCACCAGGAAGAAGAAGGTGAACTCCGGGGACCTGAGCGGGGAAGCGACACATGCAGGATATCAGGGGAATGATCTCAGTGTCTCCCCGCACAGCGCATTATACACGGACAATGCACTTACATGCACCAGGAAGAAGAAGGTGAACTCCAGGGACCTGAGCGGGGAAGAGACACATGCAGGATATCGGGTGCACGATCTTAGTGACTCCCTGCACAGCGCATTATACATGGACAATGCACTTACATGCACCAGGAAGAAGAAGGTGAACTCCAGGGACCTGAGCGGGGGAAGTGACACATGCAGGATATCGGGGCAGGATCTTAGTGACTCCCCGCACAGCGCATTATACACGGACAATGCACTTACATGCACCAGGAAGAAGAAGGTGAACTCCAGGGACCTGAGCGGGGAAGTGACACATGCAGGATATCGGGCGCAGGATCTTAGTGACTCCCCGCACAGTGCATTATACACGGACAATGCACTTACATGCACCAGGAAGAAGAAGGTGAACTCCAGGGACCTGAGCGGGGAAGAGACACATGCAGGATATCGGGCGCACGCTCTTAGTGACTCCCCACACAGCGCATTATACACGGACAATGCACTTACATGCACCAGGAAGAAGAAGGTGAACTCCAGGGACCTGAGCGGGGGAAGTGACACATGCAGGATATCGGGCGCAGGATCTTAGTGACTCCCCGCACAGCACATTATACACGGACAATGCACTTACATGCACCAGGAAGAAGAAGGTGAACTCCAGGGACCTGAGCGGGGAAGCGACACATGCAGGATATCGGGTGCAGGATCTTAGTGACTCCCCGCACAGCGCATTATACACGGACTATGCACTTACATGCACCAGGAAGAAGAAGGTGAACTCCAGGGACCTGATCGGGGAAGCGACACATGCAGGATATCGGGCGCAGGATCTTAGTAACTCCCTGCACAGCGCATTATACACGGACAATGCACTTACATGTACCAGGAAGAAGAAGGTGAACTCCAGGGACCTGAGCGGGGAAGCGACACATGCAGGATATCGGGCGCAGGATCTTAGTAACTCCCTGCACAGCGCATTATACACGGACAATGCACTTACATTTACCAGGAAGAAGAAGGTGAACTCCAGGGACCTGAGCGGGGAAGCGACACATGCAGGATATCGGGCGCAGGATCTTAGTGACTCCCTGCACAGCGCATTATACACGGACAATGCACTTACATGCACCAGGATGAAGAAGGTGAACTCCAGGGACCTGAGCGGGGAAGCGACTCATGCAGGATTTTGGGGCGCAGGATCTTAGTGACTCCCCGCACAGCGCATTATACACGGACAATGCACTTACATGCACCAGGAAGAAGAAGGTGAACTCCAGGGACCTGAGCGGGGAAGCGACACATGCAGGATATCGGACACATGATCTTAGTGACTCCCCGCACAGCACATTATACACGGGCAATGCACTTACATGCACCAGGAAGAAGAAGGTGAACTCCGGGGACCTGAGCGGGGAAGCGACACATGCAGGATATCGGGTGCACGATCTTAGTGACTCCCCACACAGCGCATTATACACGGACAATGCACTTACATGCACCAGGAAGAAGAAGGTGAACTCCGGGGACCTGAGCGGGGAAGCGACACATGCAGGATATCGGGTGTAGGATCTTAGTGACTCCCCGCACAGCGCATTATACACGGACAATGCACTTACATGCACCAGGAAGAAGAAGGTTAACTCCGGGGACCTGAGCGGGGAAGCGACACATGCAGGATATCGGTCACATGATCTTAGTGACTCCCCGCACAGCGCATTATACACGGACAATGCACTTACATGCACCAGGAAGAAGAAGGTGAACTCCGGGGACCTGAGCGGGGAAGTGACACATGCAGGATATCGGGCGCACGATCTTAGTGACTCCCCGCACAGTGCATTATACACGGACAATGCACTTACATGCACCAGGAAGAAGAAGGTGAACTTCAGGGACCTGAGCGGGGAAGTGACACATGCAGGATATAGGGCGCAGGATCTTAGTGACTCCCGGCACAGCACATTATACACGGACAATGCACTTACATGCACCAGGAAGAAGAAGGTGAACTCCGGGGACCTGAGCGGGGAAGCGACACATGCAGGATATCAGGCGCAGGATCTTAGTGACTCCCCGCACAGCGCATTATACACGGACAATGCACTTACATGTACCAGGAAGAAGAAGGAGAACTACTGGGACCTGAGCGGGGAAGTGACACATGCAGGATATCGGGCACACGATCTTAGTGACTCCTCGCACAGCGCATTATACACGGACAATGCACTTACATGCACCAGGAAGAAGAAGGTGAACTCCGGGGACCTGAGCGGGGAAGCGACACATGCAGGATATCGGGGGCAGGATCTTAGTGACTCCCTGCACAGTGCATTATACACGGACAATGCACTTACATGCACCAGGAAGAAGAAGGTGAACTCCAGGGACCTGAGCGGGGAAGAGACACATGCAGGATATCGGGTGCACGATCTTAGTGACTCCCCGCACAGCGCATTATACACGGACAATGCACTTACATGCACCAGGAAGAAGAAGGTGAACTCCAGGGACCTGAGCGGGGAAGCGACACATGCAGGATATCGGGCGCACGATCTTAGTGACTCCCTGCACAGCGCATTATACACGGACAATGCACTTACATGCACCAGGAAGAAGAAGGTGAACTCCGGGGACCTGAGCGGGGAAGCGACACATGCAGGATATCGGGGGCACGATCTTAGTGACTCCCCACACAGCACATTATACACGGACAATGCACTTACATGCACCAGGAAGAAGAAGGTGAACTCCAGGGACCTGAGCGGGGAAGCGACACATGCAGGATATCGGGTGCACGATCTTAGTGACTCCCCACACAGCACATTATACACGGACAATGCACTTACATGCACCAGGAAGAAGAAGGTGAACTCCGGGGACCTGAGCGGGGAAGCGACACATGCAGGATATCGGGCGCAGGATCTTAGTGACTCCCCGCACATTGCATTATACACGGACAATGCACTTACATGCACCAGGAAGAAGGAGGTGAACTCCAGGGACCTGAGCGGGGAAGCAACACATGCAGGATATCAGGCGCAGGATCTTAGTGACTCCCCGCACAGCGCATTATACACGGACAATGCACTTACATGCACCAGGAAGAAGAAGGTGAACTCCAGGGACCTGAGCGGGGAAGCAACACATGCAGGATATCGGGCGCAGGATCTTAGTGACTCCCCGCACAGCGCATTATACACGGACAATGCACTTACATGCACCAGGAAGAAGAAGGTGAACTCCGGGGACCTGAGCGGGGAAGTGACACATGCAGGATATCGGGGCACGATCTTAGTGACTCCCAGCACAGCGCATTATACACGGACAATGCACTTACATGCACCAGGAAGAAGAAGGTGAACTCCGGGGACCTGAGCGGGGAAGCGACACATGCAGGATATCGGGTGCAGGATCTTAGTGACTCCCCGCACAGCACATTATACACGGACAATGCACTTACATGCACCAGGAAGAAGAAGGTGAACTCCGGGGAACTGAGCGGGGAAGCGACACATGCAGTATATCGGGCGCAGGATCTTAGTGACTCCCCGCACAGCGCATTATACACGGACAATGCACTTTCTGTGACCTCCAGCGTCCGGGTTAGTAAATGAGTCCAATGTGTCGCGAGAAAACAATCTCAAAATCTCCCAGATATGTAAAAGCTTCCGAAATTATAACATTATAACTGGGCAGATCCTAGAAATCCAGCCTGGTCAATAAGCTGAACGCAAGGGGTTAATGAGCCAAAAAAAAACAACTTTTTTGATCTTTCCAATTTGCTGCAATGAAACAAAGAATGAAACATTTAAAGGGCTTGGAAAATTCTCCGTAGCCCCTGTATTTATAGTGCAATATCAGTCATATACAGGGCGGTATTATTATATATATACAGTATGATGCAGTATTATTTATGTGTATAGACCATAGTGGCTGGAGGTAAGATTCTTCAAGAACAATATATCATCTCCGCATCTACAGTGAAACTTCTTAGAAGAATATTCCTTTCACAAAAAGTGCGGTCAGATTTCTACAAAGTTGAGGTTTGTACTTTTGTCAGTACTTTTGGGTTGTCTTCCTTGTATGACACCATCTCCATCTTCTCCATCACTTACTACACAATGTCCAGTATCCTGAGGAGCAGCAGATGTGTGACCATCATGTGAGGCCTCTGCCCGGCCTGGCTGGAGGCATCATAGAGGTATTTGGCTGAGGACGTCCTCTGTGCCACCGCTGTTGGCTTCTTGGTGCTGAACGTCTCCACATTGATGGTCGTCACATTCAATCTTTTACCAGAAGTCGCATCAAGATCCGTGATTTCCCTTATCCAGGAGGAAAAGCTGGAGACTTTGGTGTAGACTCCTGGTTCTCCTGGCCGGGCACAACCATCTCCCCAGCTTACTACTCCAACAAGGAACCAGGAAGAACCAAGCTGACACGCCAAGGGACCCCCCGAATCCCCCTGAAAGACATAACATGTGCAGCTTGATACCACATTGTACATGTATACAGATGTTGCAACCTGAGCGTCATCTTCTACAGCCGGTATATACTGGGGACGCCATGTGCTCACCTGGCAGCCATCTTTCTGGCCCTCCCTGTAGCCGGCACAGATCATGTCATCTTGGACAATGGCAGTGGCATTAGTGATGTTGTAGACGGCTTTGAACATAGCGTCACAGGCAGATGCGTTGATGAGAGGAAGTTCTACCTCCTGCAGGACGTATGGGAACGCCAATGGGACTGTGGAGAAAACATTCATGACCACCTGGTCTTCAGAAAGGCCACTGGTTTCTACATTGTGGAGTCTGTAAGGTGACACTGACTTCTATTACTAGACCAACACATTGGGGCACATTTACTAAGGGTCCGAACACCACAATTTCACGACTTTTTACCATTTTGCCCTGAATTGCCCTGGGTTTTTGGTGCACGCGATCGGATTGTGGCACATCGGCGCCGGCTTGCATGCTTGCAGTCGGACAACCCGACTGATTCGGACAAACCGCAGAATTTAAAAACGAAATTATGTTGCAAGATCAGCGCTTACATGCATCGGGAAATAGAAGGTGACCTCCGGCGGACTTGAGCGGGGGAAGCAACACATGCACGAAATTAGACGCAAGATCTTAGTTAATCGCGGCAGCTCTGAATCCTCGTCAGACAATGTACCTCGGGGATCGCGACAGGACCGGGTAAGTAAATGTGCCCCATTGTTACCAAATATCTCCACCTGGTCACCCGGCTGGTCAGATAACTCACCACCTTCTGCTGTGTCCCCCCATCCGGTCACCCAGCACATCATTCCATCTGGGAACGTCTGTTCGGGGGAGGGCAGGCAGATGGGCTGGATGTTGTAATTATAGGTCACAGGACTGGCTAGTTCCAGTAAGGCCAGGTCTCCGCTGGTCCCGTCTCCTCTGTACATTGGGTGCACCCTGATGGTTTTCACTGGTATAATAAGCTTTGTGGTGCTCTCCCCTATGAGACTCACCATGCCCAATATCACGTAGAACTCTCCATCTCTGGGGATCACATTGAGAATCCAAAATTATTACACAGTATATCACCAACATATTCCAGCATGTAGTACAAGAGACAAGGATAACAAACAATGGGGATAACTTCCACAACCCACAAGATATAAGGATCCAGAGCACCAAGGTCAGGTAAGAGGTGGTAGAAAGGGCCTCAAGGGTAATGTCATGTGACTAGGTTACTCTTCTGAGGTCAGTGAGGACAGGGGTACAAGGAGGGTCTACTTACGTCATTCTCTGGTGTCTCCGCTGGATTGTAGAGTGTCTATGGTCATCACTGTCCCTACCACGTTTCCTTACCATCTCCCTCCGGGCTTGTGCACTGTCTGAGCTGCAAAGACAAAATGATGTTTGGTTGGAGGTTGTAGGGTCAGGATGAACAGCAGTTAATGGACCAGGAACAATGATAAGGACAATCACCTCATACAGTGCGCGGCAGTGACCACCCAGCTTCTGGAGATCAGGGACCCTCCACACAGATAGACATTATCAGAATACTGAATGCTGATCTGCCAGGGCCACTTCCCCAAAACAGCGTTCTTCCCCCCCACAATACGCTGGGAGAAGGTCGGATGTCCACATGCTGAGAACAGAGAAGATACATGTTACGAGCCTCCTCTAAGGTCACACGAATTCTAACCAGGATCCCCATATCAGTATGGTGACACAGGGTGGGACTGGCCCGTTAGATTCTCAAAGAGTCCAAGGGGTTGTGTGAGGCAGTTAGGTTACTCATGTGATGGCCAATACTTGGAGGAAGCCAGAAGAAGTTAGAGGTTTGCCCGAGATTCAGTAAGAGACAGATAATTATATTTTATCCTTCTCCATCAGAGGGTTACGGAAAGTTAATGGAAAGGACCAATCTCTTCTATACAACCATCTCAAGGCATCCCCACCAAGGTGGTACGGAAATACCGATAGCGGAAATGGTGGGGGCTTGGAAGGAACAAGTGATAAAACCTACATGTATTCCTGAACTCTCCAGGGGTCAATTCCAGGGCTTCCTGATGACACTAAACTGACTCCTCACAGACCTAACAATGAACGTGTGGACCTTCCACCTCTCAACGTTATGTGTCCCTCCTTCAGTAAGACTTCAGCTCTGTGATCTTCCCTCCTTTCCCCTTTTAGACAGTTCCATAAGGGTTGAGCGAGTCTCAGATAGATAGATAATAGAAAATAGATGGAGATAGATGATAGATATTGTAGATACCTGCAGATGTTCTCTTCACAAATCCTACATTAAAAGAGAAATATCACGTTAGATCTTTTATACATCGTGGGAACAGGTGCTACGACGCCATGAACCACCTCAATGGGATCTCTTCCTAGATGTTTGCCCACCCTCATGTTGGCTTTTATTGTGATGTCATGAAGCTTTCTTCTCCACACTAGACACTGTAGCTCTGCTTTCCCAGATTGGCCGCCATGTAGAAGCCCAAACTCCCGAGGTCAAACATGAAAAGATGATTCCAGGACTGAAGATTATAAACTACAAGAAACTAAAGGCCAGAAAAAGGAAGGGAAACTGGAAACGTCCACACATAGACTAAGGGGAGAAGCCTCAATGTAGGTTATTGTGGAGGAGTCTCGACATGAAAGATAGAAGCCTCAATATAGTGAAGAGAAGCCTCAACATGGAAGGGAGTAGCCTCAACATGGAAGGGAGTAGCCTCAACATGGAAGGGAGTAGCCTCAACATGGAAGGGAGTAGCCTCAACATGGAGGGCAGTAGCCTCGGCCTGGAGGGCAGTAGCCTCGGCCTGGAGGGCAGTAGCCTCAACATGGAAGGCAGTAGCCTCGGCCTGGAGGGCAGTAGCCTCGGCCTGGAGGGAAGTAGCCTCGGCCTGCAGGGCAGTAGCCTCGGCCTGGAGGGCAGTAGCCTCAACATGGAGGGCAGTAGCCCCGTCCTGGAGAGCAGTAGCCTCAACATGGAGGGGAGTAGCCTCAGCCTGGAGGGGACTAGCCTCAACATGGAGGGGTTGTGCTTCAAGTGGTTAAGGCCCAGTGGAAGGGAAGAGTTATAGGTCTGTTTTGGAGTTCCCTCTTCAGCATATTCCCTCATGACCCTCTGATTCAAGGGTCAAGGATTGGTTTGATGTCGTGAGACTTATCTGGTAAATCCCTGAAGACAACTTTATATTTTAGGTCTTTGTTTCTTCTACGATGGTGGTGGTTTACCCATCGTAGGTCCCATTGGTTTGTGTGCTTTATTTAGAATCTATTCTTAGACTTCATAGAATGGATGTGGGAGCTCGGACATCTGCCCTATTCTCCAGACTTGTCACACATGACGGCTTCTTACTGAGGAGACTGGTAACCAGAGACTGTGGCTTTATAGATAGTGAGGAGAACGTTCTGCCTCGGAGAATCAGCCCCAGTCTCTGTATTGTCACCTGTGAATAGAAGCTTCTATAGATCCTGACCACAAATAGCCACAAATCAGAGGAAGAGTAAACATAAACCTCCAATACCAAGAAAATGTTTACGGAGAACATCATCTACAGAACCTGCATCTAGGGCTTCTGACAGTGTGATTATAGTGGGTAGTAGTAGCCAGCGGAGGACAGGTGAGAGAGGAGATGGGGGACAGGGGAGGACAGGTGAGAGAGGAGATGGGGGACAGGGGAGGGCAGGTGAGAGAGGAGATGGGGGACAGGGGAGGGCAGGTGAGAGAGGAGATGGGGGACAGGGGAGGAGAGGTGAGAGAGGAGATGGGGGACAGGGGAGGGCAGGTGAGAGAGGAGATGGGGGACAGGGGAGGGCAGGTGAGAGAGGAGATGGGGGACAGGGGAGGGCAGGTGAGAGAGGAGATGGGGGACAGGGGAGGGCAGGTGAGAGAGGAGATGGGGGACAGGGGAGGGCAGGTGAGAGAGGAGATGGGGGACAGGGGAGGGCAGGTGAGAGAGGAGATGGAGGACAGGTGAGAGAGGAGATGGGGGACAGGGGAGGGCAGGTGAGAGAGGAGATGGGGGACAGGGGAGGGCAGGTGAGAGAGGAGATGGGGGACAGGGGAGGGCAGGTGAGAGAGGAGATGGGGGACAGGGGAGGGCAGGTGAGAGAGGAGATGGGGGACAGGGGAGGGCAGGTGAGAGAGGAGATGGTGACAGGGGAGGGCAGGTGAGAGAGGAGATGGGGACAGGGGAGGACAGGGGAGAGAGGAGAAGGGGGACAGGGGAGGGCAGGTGAGAGGAGAAGGGGGACAGGGGAGGACAGGGGAGAGAGGAGATGGGGGGCAGGTGAGAGAGGAGAAGGGGACAGCGGAGGGCAGGTGAGAGAGGAGAAGGGGGACAGGGGAGGGCAGGTGAGAGAGGAGAAGGGGGACAGGGGAGGGCAGGTGAGAGAGGAGATGGGGGACAGGGGAGGACAGGTGAGAGAGGAGATGGGGGACAGGGGAGGACAGGTGAGAGAGGAGATGGGGGACAGGGGAGGACAGGTGAGAGAGGAGATGGGGGACAGGGGAGGACAGGTGAGAGAGGAGATGGGGGACAGTGGAGGACAGGGGAGAGAGGAGATGGGGGACAGGGGAGGGCAGGTGAGAGAGGAGATGGAGGACAGGGGAGAGAGGAGATGGGGGACAGGGGAGGGCAGGTGAGAGAGGAGAAGGGGGACAGGAAAGGGCAGGTGAGAGAGGAGATGGGGACAGGGGAGGGCAGGTGAGAGGAGAAGGGGGACAGGGGAGGGCAGGGGAGAGAGGAGATGGGGGACAGGTGAGAGAGGAGAAGGGGGACAGGGGAGGGCAGGTGAGAGGAGAAGGGGGACAGGGGAGGACAGGGGAGAGAGGAGATGGGGGGCAGGTGAGAGAGGAGAAGGGGACAGCGGAGGGCAGGTGAGAGAGGAGAAGGGGGACAGGGGAGGGCAGGTGAGAGAGGAGATGGGGGACAGGGGAGGACAGGTGAGAGAGGAGATGGGGGACAGGGGAGGGCAGGTGAGAGAGGAGATGGGGGACAGGGGAGGGCAGGTGAGAGAGGAGATGGGGGACAGGGGAGGGCAGGTGAGAGAGGAGATGGGGGACAGGGGAGGGCAAGTGAGAGAGGAGATGGGGGACAGGGGAGGACAGGTGAGAGAGGAGATGGGGGACAGGGGAGGACAGGGGAGAGAGGAGATGGAGGACAGGGGAGGGCAGGTGAGAGAGGAGAAGGGGGACAGGGGAGGGCAGGTGAGAGAGGAGATGGGGGACAGGGGAAGACAGGTGAGAGAGGAGATGGGGGACAGGGGAGGACAGGTGAGAGAGGAGATGGGGGACAGGGGAGGGCAGGTGAGAGAGGAGATGGGGGACAGGGGAGGGCAGGTGAGAGAGGAGATGGGGGACAGGGGAGGGCAGGTGAGAGAGGAGATGGGGGACAGGGGAGGGCAGGTGAGAGAGGAGATGGGGGACAGGGGAGAACAGGTGAGAGAGGAGATGGGGGACAGGGGAGGACAGGGGAGAGAGGAGATGGAGGACAGGGGAGGGCAGGTGAGAGAGGAGAAGGGGGACAGGGGAGGGCAGGTGAGAGAGGAGATGGGGGACAGAGGAAGACAGGTGAGAGAGGAGATGGGGGACAGGGGAGTACAGGTGAGAGAGGAGATGGGGGACAGAGGAGGGCAGGTGAGAGAGGAGAAGGGGACAGGGGAGGGCAGGTGAGAGAGGAGAAGGGGGACAGGGGAGGAAAGAGGAGAGAGGAGATGGAGGACAGGGAAGAGAGGAGATGGGGGACAGGGGAGGACAGGTGAGAGAGGAGAAGGGAACAGGGGAGGGCAGGTGAGAGAGGAGAAGGGGGACAGGGGAGGGCAGGTGATAGAGGAGAAGGGGGACAGGGGAGGGCAGGTGAGAGAGTAGAAGGGGGACAGGGGAGGGCAGGTGAGAGAGGAGAAGGGGGACAGGGGAGGGCAGGTGAGAGAGGAGAAGGGGGACAGGGGAGGGCAGGTGAGAGAGGAGAAGGGGGACAGGGGAGGGCAGGTGAGAGAGGAGAAGGGGGACAGGGGAGGGCAGGTGAGAGAGGAGAAGGGGGACAGGGGAGGGCAGGTGAGAGAGGAGATGGGGACTGGGGAGGACAGGTGAGAGAGTATATGGGAAACAGGGGAGGGCAGGTGAGAGAGCAAATGGGGGACAGGGGAGAGAGGAGATGGGGGACAGGGGAGGACAGGTGAGAGAGGAGATGTGGGACAGGGGAGGGCAGGTGAGAGAGGAGATGGGGGACAGGGGAGGACAGGTGAGAGAGGAGATGGGAGACAGGGGAGGACAGGTGAGAGAGGAGATGGGGGACAGGGGAGGACAGGTGAGAGAGGAGATGGGGGACAGGGGAGGACAGGTGAGAGAGGAGATGGGGGACAGGGGATTACAGGTGAGAGAGGAGATGGGGGACGGGTGAGAGAGGGGATGGGGGACAGGGGAGGACAGGTGAGAGAGGAGATGGGGACAGGGGAGGACAGGGGAGAGAGGAGATGGGGGACAGGGGAGGGCAGGTGAGAGAGGAGAAGGGGGACAGGGGAGGGCAGGTGAGAGAGGGGATGGGGGACAGGGGAGGGCAGGTGAGAGAGGGGATGGGGGACAGGGGAGGACAGGTAAGAGAGGAGATGGGGGACAGGGGAGGGCAGGTGAGAGAGGGGATGGGGGACAGGGGAGGACAGGTGAGAGAGGAGATGGGGGACAGGGGAGGGCAGGTGAGAGAGGGGATGGGGGACAGGGGAGGACAGGTGAGAGAGGAGATGGGGGACAGGGGAGGGCAGGTGAGAGAGGGGATGGGGGACAGGGGAGGACAGGTGAGAGAGGAGATGGGGGACAGGGGAGGGCAGTTGAGAGAGGAGATGGGGACAGGGGAGGACAGGGGAGAGAGGAGATGGGGGACAGGTGAGAGAGGACAGGGGAGAAAGGAAAAGGGGGCCAGGGGAGGACAGGTGAGAGAGGAGATGGGGGACAGGGGAGGGCAGGTGAGAGAGGAGATGGGGACAGGGGAGGGCAGGTGAGGGCAGGTGAGAGAGGAGATGGGGACAAGGGAGGACAGGTGAGAGAGGAGATGGGGGACAGGGGAGGACAGGTGAGAGAGGAGATGGAGGACAGGGGAGAGAGGAGAGAGGAGATGGGGGACAGGGGAGGGCAGGTGAAAGAGGAGAAGGGGGACAGGGGAGGACAGGTGAGAGAGGAGAAGGGGGACAGGGGAGGGCAGGTGAGAGAGGAGATGGGGGACAGGGGAGGACAGGTGAGAGAGGAGATGGGGGACAGGGGAGGACAGGTGAGAGAGGAGAAGGGGGACAGGGGAGGGCAGGTGAGAGAGGAGATGGGGGACAGGGGAGGGCAGGTGAGAGAGGAGATGGGGGACAGGGGAGGACAGGTGAGAGAGGAGATGGGGGACAGGGGAGGACAGGTGAGAGAGGAGAAGGGGGACAGGGGAGGGCAGGTGAGAGAGGATATGGGGGACAGGGGAGGACAGGTGAGAGAGGAGATGGGGGACAGGGGAGGAGAGGTGAGAGAGGAGATGGGGGACAGGGGAGGACAGGTGAGAGAGGAGATGGGGGACAGGGGAGGACAGGTGAGAGAGGAGATGGGGGACAGGGGAGGACAGGTGAGAGAGGAGATGGGGGACAGGGGAGGACAGGTGAGAGAGGAGATGGAGGACAGGTGAGAGAGGAGATGGGGGACAGGGGAGGGCAGGTGAGAGAGGAGATGGGGGACAGGGGAGGACAGGTGAGAGAGGAGATGGGGGACACGGGAGGACAGGTGAGAGAGGAGAAGGGGGACAGGGGAGGGCAGGTGAGAGAGGAGATGGGGGACAGGGGAGGACAGGTGAGAGAGGAGATGGGGGACAGGGGAGGAGAGGTGAGAGAGGAGATGGGGGACAGGGGAGGACAGGTGAGAGAGGAGATGGGGGACAGGGGAGGACAGGTGAGAGGAGAAGGGGGACAGGGGAGGGCAGGTGAGAGAGGAGATGGGGGACAGGGGAGGACAGGTGAGAGAGGAGATGGGGGACAGGGGAGGAGAGGTGAGAGAGGAGATGGGGGACAGGGGAGGACAGGTGAGAGAGGAGATGGGGGACAGGGGAGGACAGGTGAGAGAGGAGATGGGGGACAGGGGAGGACAGGTGAGAGAGGAGATGGAGGACAGGGGAGAGAGGCGATGGGGGACAGGGGAGGACATCAAGAGGGAAAGTGGTCAAGAAATGAGTTGGGTGACGGCATAATAAAGTCATACAGTAAAAGAGGGTACAGGAGGAATGACCTGGAAAGTGCATCGTTCTCTGGTCTGGAGAAGTGAGAAAATAATAAGTCTCCATAAGACAAAGCAGTGGGGGAGGCAGAGTCATCGGGCTGGATCCTTGTTTCAGTGATGACCAGCAGATCATGTACAGATTCTAGTTTAAAGCACAAGGAGTGAGCACATTAAAAAGTGTTGTAGGTGGAGGAGAAGGAGAAGAGCGGATATACTGAATCTTGATTGGGTTAGCAGGACTTCTGTGTGAAGTGTTAAAATGAGCATTAGGTGGGCTGGGGTTAGGAGAGATGTCCCCTGCAGCAGGAGGAGAAGGAAGAGATGGTAGGAGACGGTAGGAGGGTTACACAATCTCAGCAAATAGAGAGAAAACAGGAAAAATCTAGACAAACAAAATTGTTAGTTTTTCTCTTCCATCTGAGATGTCTACCTCTGTCCTCTGTCCTGGGGATAACGTAAAAACTTGAGATAACCTCAGACATGCAAATGTTTTAGCAATGCTGCAGTTACATTCCCCAAGATTCACAAGGTCATAAGTCACCTGCAGCCCGTCCGACCCAAATAAAACCCAATCAGATCTTCTCACCTCTGAGCAGGACAGAAGTCATCAAGTACAACTGTAACATCCGAGGCTTCATAGTGTCCGAAATACCAACAAACAGGTAAGAAGCGTCTCCCCCCGGACCCCTGAGCACAGAAGAACAGACACAAGTATCAGAGTATCTAAACATCATAGTGTCCTGCATTTCCAGAAGATGTGGAGATACAGGATCTAGAGGAGATACATCTGTAAGTAGCCTGATGTTGTGGTCCTTGTGATCCCTAGAGGATGACTATGCCGGTAGATACTTTGAGACCTCATCAATGTCTGTAGGATGGAGTCTCCTTACCTGTGTCCTCCTGCTGGGATGAGATGTTGCAGGGTTGTCCTGGTGCAGACACGGAGTGATTCCTATAGAGGTGCAGTCCCGTAGTGTGAGCGGTGGTGTCCTCCATCCCCTAATCTCTGCCCTCTCACCTGCTTGTGTCGCTGTTATGCTAATAGAGGGTTGTGTTACCTGCACAGGACACCCCCACAGCCCCCGCACCGATGTGCTGGGGTAGAGGAAGCAATGTCTTGTGTATGTCTCACCCTCCTTCACCATCGGCTGAACCTCAGCTCTGCGGATTTTAGGCACCGAGATGTTTGGATCAGCCATAACAATGTGCATGGAGATAGACAGGATCTTCACCTATAGACATCACATACAGTGTGTGACAAAGAAGCTGATGTCTTATGGGGGTCCCCAGACCCCAAACAGCGGATCCAGAGACTCTCCTGACATTGCATGTAATAACCTATACAGCATGTGTGGGGTCATTGGGTCCGGAGACTTCTGCTGGATACAGGGGTACAGGGGGCACAGGGGTAAGGTATGGGCATATGGTACAGTAATGTATTCCAGGATTGTATTATTAGGGGCGTGTCCTCTCACTATACAGAGCACAGCAGTGTGAGGACACCCCCACCCTCCAGCACAATATGTCACAGTCCTGCTGCTACTAACACAGTATACAGAGGTCTGATTACACATCTCTCCAAGTAAAACACATAATACTGAATGCAAGGAGCACAGAGCACAGCAGTGTGAGGACACCCCCCACCCTCCAGCACAATATGTCACAGTCCTGCTGCTACTAACACAATATACAGAGGTCTGATTACACATCTCTCCAAATAGAACATATAACACTGACTGCAAGGAGCACAGAGCACAGCAGTGTGAGGACACACCCCCAGTGCACTTGGGGAAGCTGCTAATCCTGGAGTATAAATCCATATACAGCATCACAGTCCTGCTGCTACAAACAACCTACACTGTAAGATCTGATTACACATCTCTCCAAATAGAACATATAACACTGACTGCAAGGAGCACAGAGCACAGCAGTGTGAGGACACACCCCCAGTGCACTTGGGGAAGCTGCTAATCCTGGAGTATAAATCCATATACAGCATCACAGTCCTGCTGCTACAAACAACCTACACTGTAAGATCTGATTACACATCTCTCCGGAGAAAATAGCAAAATCCTGTACTGTACATTGTCCTGTGCAAACACCCTGCTCCATATGATGTACAGAAACATCTCAAATAAAATTAATTTAATGAATTAACCCCTTCCCCGGAGCTGCCGCACACGGGGCGATGCCTCCCACAAATCGCATTGTGTGTATTAAACAATGTCTTCTGTACCAATTCCTTGTGATGTTTAGAGCTCTGCTTGCTGTCATTCATTATTTACGGATAAAAGTCAACCCATGGTCATGTGATGTCACAGAAATCAGCCGAGCGGTATATCAGAATAACAGCAAGCAGAGATGTAGTCAGACAGTAACAGCAAGCAGAGATCTAGAAATCAACAACAGACGCAGAAATAATATGAAAAACTTTTTGTGTTGTCATTAAGCATTTCTTTCCATGACTTCCTCGTAATGTTGTACCCCACTCCGACTACAGCACAGGGATGTGGGGGCGACACATGGGGAGGGGACGCAGGCCGGCGCATACACAGTATACAGGACACTCCACAGGAAGACGCAATACAGCTCCAGGGGGCTCTGCCAGACCCCAGAAGTGTCAACTGCATGCAGGGGCTCTGCCAGACCCCAGAAGTGCTACCTGCATGCAGGGGCTCTGCCAGACCCCAGAAGTGCTACCTGCATGCAGGGGCTCTGCCAGACCCCAGAAGTGCTACCTGCGTGCAGGGGCTCTGCCAGACTCCAGAAGTGCTACCTGCGTGCAGGGGCTCTGCCAGACTCCAGAAGTGCTACCTGCATGCGGGGGCTCCGTCAGACCCCAGAAGTGCTACCTGCATGCAGGGGCTCTGCCAGACCCCAGAAGTGTCAACTGCATGCAGGGGCTCTGGTAGACCCCAGAAGTGTACCCTGCATGCAGGGGCTCTGCTAGACCCCAGAAGTGTACCCTGCATGCGGGGGCTCTGCCAGACCCCAGAAGTGCTACCTGCATGCGGGGGCTCTGCCAGACCCCAGAAGTGCTACCTGCATGCGGGGGCTCTGCCAGACCCCAGAAGTGCTACCTGCATGAAGGGGCTCTGCCAGACCCCAGAAGTGCTACCTGCATGCAGGGGCTCTGCCAGACCCCAGAAGTGCTACCTGCATGCGGGGGCTCTGCCAGACCCCAGAAGTGCTACCTGCATGCGGGGGCTCTGCCAGACCCCAGAAGTGCTACCTGCATGCGGGGGCTCTGCCAGACCCCAGAAGTGCTACCTGCATGCGGGGGCTCTGCCAGACCCCAGAAGTGCTACCTGCATGCGGGGGCTCTGCCAGACCCCAGAAGTGCTACCTGCATGCGGGGGCTCTGCCAGACCCCAGAAGTGCTACCTGCATGCGGGGGCTCTGCCAGACCCCAGAAGTGCTACCTGCATGCGGGGGCTCTGCCAGACCCCAGAAGTGCTACCTGCATGCGGGGGCTCTGCCAGACCCCAGAAGTGCTACCTGCATGCGGGGGCTCTGCCAGACCCCAGAAGTGCTACCTGCATGCGGGGGCTCTGCCAGACCCCAGAAGTGCTACCTGCATGCGGGGGCTCTGCCAGACCCCAGAAGTGCTACCTGCATGCGGGGGCTCTGCCAGACCCCAGAAGTGCTACCTGCATGCGGGGGCTCTGCCAGACCCCAGAAGTGCTACCTGCATGCGGGGGCTCTGCCAGACCCCAGAAGTGCTACCTGCATGCGGGGGCTCTGCCAGACCCCAGAAGTGCTACCTGCATGCGGGGGCTCTGCCAGACCCCAGAAGTGCTACCTGCATGCGGGGGCTCTGCCAGACCCCAGAAGTGCTACCTGCATGCGGGGGCTCTGCCAGACCCCAGAAGTGCTACCTGCATGCGGGGGCTCTGCCAGACCCCAGAAGTGCTACCTGCATGCGGGGGCTCTGCCAGACCCCAGAAGTGCTACCTGCATGCGGGGGCTCTGCCAGACCCCAGAAGTGTACCCTGCATGCAGGGGCTCTGCCAGACCCCAGAAGTGCTACCTGCATGCAGGGGCTCTGCCAGACCCCAGAAGTGTCAACTGCATGCAGGGGCTCTGCCGGACCCCAGAAGTGTACCCTGCATGCAGGGGCTCTGCCGGACCCCAGAAGTGCTACCTGCATGCGGGGGCTCTGCCAGACCCCAGAAGTGTACCCTGCATGCGGGGGCTCTGCCGGACCCCAGAAGTGCTACCTGCATGCGGGGGCTCTGCCAGACCCCAGAAGTGCTACCTGCATGCGGGGCTCTGCCAGACCCCAGAAGTGCTACCTGCATGCGGGGGCTCTGCCAGACCCCAGAAGTGCTACCTGCATGCAGGGGCTCTGCCAGACCCCAGAAGTGCTACCTGCATGCAGGGGCTCTGCCAGACCCCAGAAGTGCTACCTGCATGCGGGGGCTCTGCCAGACCCCAGAAGTGCTACCTGCATGCAGGGGCTCTGGTAGACCCTAGTTAATTCTTTGCTCATTAATGTGCCCTCTGCCCCCCAGTAATTTGTACTCTAAGTATTGGGCCGCCGGTGATGAGTCTTCGGCCCCTGGATTTGTGGATCTTCGGCCTCTTCCTTTGAGATTGTCTCCAGTTCCATCAGGTTGGATGGTGAACGTTGGTGGAGACATTTTCCAGTGTCTCGACAGATGCTCCATTGGGTTTAGGTCTGGGCTCTGGCTGGTCCGGTCAGGAACGGTCGCAGAGATGTTCTGAAGCTTCTGTAACACCCCTGCCAATGCAGTGCAAACATCCCCCTCCCCTCCCCCTGCAACATTCCCCACCGGGGCCTAGCCTTTTTCCGTGGCTTGGGGATAGCTGGAGTCCTAGAGCCTAGAGCTCGTCTGTGGTCACGGTGCTGGGTACCAGGGAACAGAGGTCCCGTCAACAGCCCGGCAGGTCAAAGTGCAAGAAATTGGAGGGCTGGAGATGGCTGGTTGGATATGGTTCCACAGGAGGTGCCCACAGCCCGGTAGAGGTATCTTCAGGCTGGAGAGGATTGGTGGCTGCTTCAGCAGCAGCAGGATGATGCAGACTCCTTAAGGTGGATGTCGGCTTGGGCTCCAGGTCAGGTGTCAGGACATCGTGCCACAGACACTTGTGCTTCCATGTAGCTCTAGCTAGAAGTCTTCTCCTTTCTCCTTGTAGGGAGGTCACACAATTACGGCTTCCTTCCCAGGCAGACACTTATCAGCTGCATTAGCCTTTCCAGACACCGGAGGTTCCCCTGAATTGATCCGGTTCAGAGAAAATCCTATTGCATGGAGAGAAGATGTTGATTTTGCAACACTAGGTTTAGGGTTACACATCCAACTGTAGGATTCTGCATCATCCTGCTGCTGTAGCATTGAACGTCTTACAAACTCTGCTTCCAAGTCATCCCTGTGTAAGGCTGTTACCACCAACGGTGCCCTATTCACCACCACCAGGGATCCCTACACTTACACTGGGGTTGCCCCAGGAATAAACATCCGATACTTTCAACTTCTCCCCATCTTAGGAACCTTGAGTGTTGCAGAAATTGTTTTGTAACGTCTCTGAGCTCCTTGGGCAGTTCCTTAGACCTCATAATTCTCATGTGCTGTGACCTGCACGGTAAGCTGTGAGGTCTTATATAGACAGGTGTGGCCTTTCCTAATCAAGTCTAATCAGTTTAATTACACACATATGTACTCCGATGGAGTAGAACCATCTCAACAAGGATCAGGAGGAAAAGGACAGGAAGTGAGTAACATATGAGAGTCACAGCAAAGGGGCCAAATACTTATCACCATGTGATAGTTCAGTTTTTCTTGTTTAATAAATAAGCAAAAATATTTACATTTCTGTTTTTTTCAGCAAGATGGAGGCAGAGAGCACAAATACCTGAGGGGGGGGGGGGGGGGGCGGCAGAGTGCACATTACTGGAGGGGGGAGGGTGTAGAGCCGACATGACTGGTGGGGTGGGGGTGGGAGGGTGTAGAGCCGACATGACTGGGGGGAAGGGTGTAGAGTTTTTGGATCTTACCAATTAGTTAAAAACAGTACCCATTGTGTGTTACCAAAAATAATGGACCAAAGTAGGAAAGTAACGTCTCAGAGCAGGGTCAGGCGTCTGCAGAAGAGCTGTATACATAAACCACACAACATAACACCAAATACTACAGAGGTAGAAGTGATGAGATCAATCCAAACAATTGGGGAAATTATATAAAGAGAAGAAAAGAGGACGCACCATAGAGGCCTCCAGGTTTCAAGGTTTCAACATTTGTAGCCAAAGCATTAAAGGGGTTTTCTGACAACCCCTTTAAGGCCTCTCACTCGTAACTTATGACCGCAACAAATGCCCATTTATTATAGCACATTAGAAATGACACAGTAGGTTCCCTTTATGACAGTAGATCCAGTACATGCTGAAGGAGAAGCGCGGTGGGAATGGTACATGAAGTCCTGAGATGAGTTATGGTGGAGGGGTCTTCACTTCCCTGCTGGTTCTCTTATCACGGTTTTCACATTGATCGTCCTCATGTAAACATCGCAGCGTCTGCTGCCACCAGTGTCCATGTATCCGACATACCAGTAGATACGCGTGTAGCACCTTCCCTAGGTGATAAGTAGCGCTACGATAGACAAGCCTATCATCACGTAGGGGAAGCTCACGGCTCTGCTGGTGGCTCCGCGGGAGAGGTAGGCCAGTCTATTGACCGCACCGGTGAACGTGACATTCAGAATATTCTCTTCCGAGTCTTGAGCGTTTGCCCTAATCCAGTCTGTGTAGGAAATGACTTGTGTGTAGATTCCTGGACGGTTCACTTTGCCACATCCATCGCCCCAACTCACCAAACCAGCCACGAACCATTGTCCTTTCTCAGAGCACACCAAGGGGCCGCCGGAGTCACCCTGGGGAGGGAATCACAAGACCACCACATTATAACATGAACACTAATATTTATTCCGTCAATGTCGCCTTATGAAAGATCAGAACTGAAGTCCAAGACCCCCAGGGTGTGACTGGGTCCACCTCTTTAGTCTGTGCCTTGTAGCCTCAACATTGCTACTTTGTCTTTCAAATAACAGTGCCTTGACCCAACACAATCCCCTCGGAAGGGTCCACCTTATTTTGATGTGGACTGTAAATATGGGACTGCTCTCGGCCATGACCCTCTAAAGAGCCAGACCTTTAACCACCATGTATGGCGAGTGGTGTCATTACACGTACCTGACAAGAGTCCGTCCCTCCTGCCTTATAGCCGGCGCATATCATGTCCCTCAGGATAATCGCAGTGGTGTTAACGATGTCAGACTGGAGGTGATAAAGTCCATCGCAGGTCTCACGACTGATCAGCGGGACCTGTGCTTCCTGCAGAGTCTGGGGGCTTGTAAGACTCACTGAAAGAGAAGAATTTTTACAAAGTTTCATACCATCATCATCGGAGAACCTCCTCTGATACTGTAGGACCCTGGTACATAACGAGATGATCAGAAGGTACAATGACCCATCAGGAGAGTCATTAGTGTTAAGGTGATGGTTAGACTTAGCTTGGTGATGGTTCTCTCAAAGACAAGATGGCGACATGCACCTACTACTGGTAGAGGCTGAAGCTCGTGTCCCGAGATCTCTGTGGCACTACTTTATTAGATGGACATACCTGATGTCTCTGACGTCATTCATTGTACATAGTTTTGGGCGACCTTAGAAGGCACAATAACAGGACAATAGACTGGGGTGGGAGGACTCTCATTCAGAATTACATGTATGGGATTCTAGGATCTAAGCATCTCCAGCGAGTCCAGCGGCTGGTGGAGAGGTTGACCTTGATAGTGGACAACCACCTGTGATGCACTGATACCTACCACCATACTTAGTGTTTCCCCATCCAGTGACCCAGCACATGAGGCCCATGGGGAAGACCACGTTGGCTGTAGGGAGGCAGACGGGCAGGATGTAAGGAGTGAAGGTGACATTATCAGCCAGCTCGATGAGACTGATGTCACCCACCGATCCTATAGCCGTGTAGCTCGGATTCTTGATGATCTGCTTCACAGTGACAGAGATTTCTTGAGAATTTGGCACCGAGATTTTATAGCAACCAAGATGGACGGTGAGTGTGGAGGTCGTCACTTCCCTACAACAGGACAGAGAACAGAAACATCAGAAGAACAGCGTAGACTTAAAGGGATCGTGTGGTAGGTGGATCTATAGGATGTGAGGATAACCCTTTTAAGGGCCAATCCTCATGTCCCGCACTTATTTGATACATATTCTGATAATAAAAGTAAATTTTTCTAAAGCAGCTACTGGGGTGTGGAGTAGCCGGAGCAGAGGCTACAGGGAGGGGCTACTCCACGCCCCAGTAGCCTCTTTGTTCCTCCTACCCGAAATATTCGGCACGAAGCGTGCCCTCGTAGCTGCATGCCCTCGTCTAACATACCTGCACAGCTCCAGCTTCGGAGCAGTGACCACACAGAGGGGGCCTGGTGTTCTGCGCATGCGCAAACAGCAGGTTTGTCAGACGAGGGCGTTCAGCTCCTTTTAGCTGCGCCCCGAAGATTTTGGGTAGGAGGAACAGAGGCTACTGGGGCGTAGAGTAGCCGCACCGTGTAGCCTCAACTCCGGCTACTCCACGCCCCAGTAGCTGCTTTAGAAAATGTACATGTTCTGATAATAAAAGTTATCAAAAAAGTGCTTAAAAGGGCTATCCTCACGTCCTATAGATCCACCTACCACCCAATCTACCGTCCTACAGATCCACCTACCACACGATCTACCGTCCTACAGATCCACCTACCACCCAATCTACCGTCCTACAGATCCACCTACCACACGATCTAGCTTTATAGGTAGATTCTTGGCAGTGGGTTCCCTTTAACCACCAGAGCCCCGTAGCAAATCAGCGATAGTGGAAGTGGAGGCATTATGGAACCAGGAATCACAGAAGAGTCTCTTACCATGTTATACAATGAGCCGCAGACACCACCCACTTGGCACTTATTAGGGATCCTCCACAGAAGTGACGGCCATTTATCCGTAAGCTCGCTTGCCATGGCCACTGACCGGCCTGCGCATTCTCCCCTCCCATTATACGGCTAGATAGCTGAGGTTTTCCACATTCTACAAAATAATTAAAAAATCCCTTAAAGGAATAGATCTGACTACCGAGGAGCCAAACTCCAAAAGGTCAGTTCCAAGTGAGAGGAACTAGAACCTCAGCATTGTGGCACATATCCGGGGGTCATTCCTCCAAAATGCGAAAGATTTAACAGGACCCTGAACCCTGGGGTCGGTGATGCACAATGACACGAGTCTGTTCCCTACATTTCACATCCGATTCATTGGAATGATGTTAAAGGGATTGGCCACTCCTGTCCATAAATTGAGGTTTGTGCATCTTTACCACCTTGTGCATAATCCCCCGAAATGTTCATCAAGTGATCATCCAGCCCTGCTACTTACTCTTACCTACATGATTGTTTCTTCAAATCTCTGAATAGGAGGACCTGCAGCAGCAGACCCATCCTCCTCCCCTCTCCAGGTCTTCACAGTAGGGATGGACTGTGAGAAGAGACACCGCGGGAGACGCAGTAAGGATGACCTGGAGCAGAGACCGAGACGGCAGCTGTGTGTACAGAGGGCGGAAGGGAAAAACAGGGAAAGGCTGCAGCTTTCGAAGGAGGCAAAGACACGGCCACCCGCATGCGCAGAGACACGGCCACCCGCATGCGCAGAGACACGGCCACCCGCATGCGCAGAGACACGGCCACCCGCATGCGCAGAGACGCGGCTTCATTGGTTCTGGAAGGAACCAATGAAATTAATAAAAAGGGAATGGACCTCTCCAATTTTAATAACCAGACGCAGCAGTTCCCAGGTTGGGAAAGTCCATGTTTTTTGCTCTCTCAGGCTAAGGCTCATTCACACAAGCATATGGGGGGCGTATATATGGGTTTAAATTTGCGGCCGTATATGCATCCCCCATAGGCGTCTATGGCGTCCGGGCTCGGTGAAGTAAGTACAATAAGTGCTCTCCGTTTTGAGCTACAGCCTGCTCTATCTATGGAGAGGGGAGGGGCGAGCCGCAATCACACCCCCCACCCTCCAGCGCCCTATGTGTAGCCGGGGGGGGGGGGAGGGAGCACACCTGTTCAAGTGAATGCAGCCTTAAGGTGTTAAAATACAGTAAGTCCTCCAGCTGCCGCCCCAGAAGTCACCCATTACAGATGGTACAGTGCTAGATCGTATTCTGCTCTTCCCGATACTCCTCGTGGATGGTGGGTGCCAGGGAATAAACCATTTGACACAATTATCTCCGACCTTAATACTGGAACTGAGAGATGAAGAAGTAGTAAAAAGTTTAAAAGAAAATGAAAATGTAAAAACGCGTGAACGTTAGACGCCATTTTTTTTATATATGCTGTAATACACTCAATACACCACAACCCTTAGTGACCGATGCAAGGATCCCCTTAATTCTCTGTAGGTCCAAACAGTTGTGGATCCCTAGAAATATGATATTGTGAAGAATACGACCTGCACAAAGAAGAAAGCGAGGAAGGGAAAACAGAAGTTACTCACCGGTAATGATGTTTCCTCGAACCACGACGGCACCAACCAGAGAGAGGGATCCACCCCCGGGGACAGGAAACCTGAGCATAAAAACACGCCCCTCCTATCCTACCTCAGTGGGTTACAGAGACTTGGAAGAACCTTATTATTAGTATATCAGAAAAAACATTTTCCATGTAACCATAATTTTGACAAAATTATTTTATTACCTTTTTTATTTATTTTTAAAAATTTATTTAAATATCAATATTAATATTTATTTATTTTTTGACACCCCTGAAATACCACCAATAAAAAGGTAGGAAAAAATCACCAGGGTGGGAATATACCAGGTGCCGTCGTGGTACGAGGAAACATCATTACCGGTGAGTAACTTCTGTTTTCCCCAGCACCACGACGGCACCAACCAGAGAGATTTTCAGAGAGAAATATTTAGGGAGGGAAAAATCATAAGAAACACGCCCCCAGAGGAGAGCGCTTTTCTCTCCAAAGAGTTCAAGAGTACCCACCACATTTAACCGATAGTGTTTTAAGAAAGTGTGGGGGAGTAAACCCGCATGCTCCCTGACAATCCATCTCAATTATGCCCAAGATGTGGCTAGTGCTCGGGTAGAAAAGGCACGGATAGTTTCTGGGGCAGATTCTTCATTTACTTCCTAGGTCAGATTCTATTTTTTATAAAGGTCTAGACCACCAAGTAAAAAGATTATTTTCTTTTGCACCATATACATGATCTTAAGATATATTATAACCGATCAAAAGTGAAACTGTCTTTTTAACCTAATCATCCATGGATTAGATGTCAACTATACTAACCAGAAAGCATAAGGTTTTTCCCCCCAGAGAAAACCTGATACTAGAAATTAAAATGTTCCAAAATAACTTGAGATTCACATATGACGGACAACGGATTGATCTTCCATTTATTTTAGGTGTTCCTAAGGAACACGTTAAAGAGCAACTTTGTTTTCATTGTATGATCCTCTGACAACTTACACCCTGTTTCACTATTGTTATATTTTTCAGTAGTTTGGGACTTACTGCTTTTGACTGACTCCAGATTCTCTGAAAAACTGTACTTTTTTTTTTTTTTTTTTTGACAGTATATATAATAATTTATTAGAACCTCTTTTGGAATCCTGACAGCACGTTGCTTAGATTCCAAAGGTCTGACCACTAGACTCTCTTAGTGAGGATTACAGCCTCTACCCTTCATGCAGAACACAAGTTGTAGTGATCTCAAATAAACTAAGACCGGGTAAGGCTGGTATAAAGGCCATCGTTAGAACTAGGAGGGACATGGGTGGCCTGCCGACTCAGATTAACTGGTTTATCCATTTTAAAACTTCCTATAAGAAGGTACAGCTTTGCCCCTAATGGCAGATAGCTTTCTCTATATACAAATGCAGCATAGAGGAATGACTGGATATGAATGGAAATATCAGGGTCCTCTCCCCTATTTTAGTATTATGTGAGGTATATGATAGGTGGATGACTCCCTGACGTCATAGGGACTTGTGCACCTGTACACATTGTATCATAGAATGTGGAGGGACATGGGTAAATAATGGGGTTATTACACATGAATATATTTGATACCCAGATGGATGTTGGTCACTACAAGCTATTAATGGCTAATTTGAAGTGTAATATGGTTGTAGAATGTACCTTATATGATCACATGATTTAACGATGTCCATATACAGGTAGTCCCTAGGTCACGAACAAGACAGGCCCCCAGGTTCGCTCCCAGGCAGAACCCGCATGGAAATCGGAACTATACGTTCCACAACCGCAGTCCCAGATCAAAAAAAAAAAAAATCTCTCTTTTTTTTTTTTTTTTAAACTGCAATATATTATTTAAATCTGCAGGATCTGAAAAGAGACACTGAATATGAGGGCGCTACACCAAAGACCATCACCATTATTATTCTGACTTGCTCTACCTTTGTGACCTTGAAGAGAGGCAGACTGTCGGGCTTATACAAATAAGCAGACCACCATCAGGGAATCATATCCCATTGGGAATCTCTAAGTCTGGGTACACATTGTTATTTGGAGTTCGCTGTACCCGCAAAGCACACAACGCCAGGAGCATATCTTATCAGTAAGGATTTTGCCCTTATTCACCACATCTTGCTCCCTTATAGAGAAATTGCTTGGAGCAAAGATTCTGATACCATTCACCCTAACTTGCTTACCTTTGGAACAGCTGCTCTCAGCAAAGACTCTGGCATCATTCACATTAACTTACTTACCTGTGAAACTATTGTTTCTATCAAGGTCTTTGACATAATCCCCATTATCTTGTGTATTTTGGGTACTTGTGGAACCACTGCTCACAGCCTGGATCATTCACATTACTTTGTGCACCTGTGGAAACTATTCACAGCAAGGATTATGTAATCATTCATATTACCTTGGGTATTTTTGGAACCACCGGTCTCAGCAAGGAGTATAGCATCATTCCAATTACTCTGTGCCTGTGGGACTATTCACAGCGACTATTATTGTGTATTTGTGGAACCACCGCTCACAACAAGGAGTATAGCATCATTCACATTACTCTGTGTCTATGGAACTATTCACAGCAACTATTATTGTGTATTTGTGGAACCACCGCTCACAGCAAGGAGTATAGCATCATTCACATTACTCTGTGTCTATGGAACTATTCACAGCAACTATTATTGTGTATTTGTGGAACCACCGCTCACAGCAAGGAGTATAGCATCATTCACATTACTCTGTGTCTATGGAACTATTCACAGCAACTATTATTGTGTATTTGTGGAACCACCGCTCACAGCAAGGAGTATAGCATCATTCACATTACTCTGTCTATGGAACTATTCACAGTAACTATTATTGTGTATTTGTGGAACCACCGCTCACAGCAAGGAGTATAGCATCATTCACATTACTCTGTGTCTATGGAACTATTCACAGCAACTATTATTGTGTATTTGTGGAACCACCGGTCTCAGCAAGGAGTATAGCATCATTCACATTACTCTGACTATGGAACTATTCACAGCAACTATTATTGTGTATTTGTGGAACCACCGCTCACAGCAAGGAGTATAGCATCATTCACATTACTCTGACTATGGAACTATTCACAGCAACTATTATTGTGTATTTGTGGAACCACCGCTCACAGCAAGGAGTATAGCATCATTCACATTACTCTGTGTCTATGGAACTATTCACAGTAACTATTATTGTGTATTTGTGGAACGACCGCTCACAGCAAGGAGTATAGCATCATTCACATTACTCTGTCTATGGAACTATTCACAGTAACTATTATTGTGTATTTGTGGAACCACCGCTCACAGCAAGGAGTATAGCATCATTCACATTACTCTGTGTCTATGGAACTATTCACAGTAACTATTATTGTGTATTTGTGGAACCACCGGTCTCAGCAAGGAGTATAGCATCATTCACATTACTCTGACTATGGAACTATTCACAGCAACTATTATTGTGTATTTGTGGAACCACCGCTCACAGCAAGGAGTATAGCATCATTCACATTACTCTGACTATGGAACTATTCACAGCAACTATTATTGTGTATTTGTGGAACCACCGCTCACAGCAAGGAGTATAGCATCATTCACATTACTCTGACTATGGAACTATTCACAGCAACTATTATTGTGTATTTGTGGAACCACCGCTCACAGCAAGGAGTATAGCATCATTCACATTACTCTGTGTCTATGGAACTATTCACAGTAACTATTATTGTGTATTTGTGGAACGACCGCTCACAGCAAGGAGTATAGCATCATTCACATTACTCTGTCTATGGAACTATTCACAGTAACTATTATTGTGTATTTGTGGAACCACCGCTCACAGCAAGGAGTATAGCATCATTCACATTACTCTGTGTCTATGGAACTATTCACAGTAACTATTATTGTGTATTTGTGGAACCACCGCTCACAGCAAGGAGTATAGCATCATTCACATTACTCTGTGTCTATGGAACTATTCACAGTAACTATTATTGTGTATTTGTGGAACGACCGCTCACAGCAAGGAGTATAGCATCATTCACATTACTCTGTGTCTATGGAACTATTCACAGTAACTATTATTGTGTATTTGTGGAACCACCGCTCACAGCAAGGAGTATAGCATCATTCACATTACTCTGTCTATGGAACTATTCACAGTAACTATTATTGTGTATTTGTGGAACCACCGCTCACAGCAAGGAGTATAGCATCATTCACATTACTCTGTGTCTATGGAACTATTCACAGCAACTATTATTGTGTATTTGTGGAACCACCGCTCACAGCAAGGAGTATAGCATCATTCACATTACTCTGTCTATGGAACTATTCACAGTAACTATTATTGTGTATTTGTGGAACCACCGCTCACAGCAAGGAGTATAGCATCATTCACATTACTCTGTGTCTATGGAACTATTCACAGTAACTATTATTGTGTATTTGTGGAACCACCGCTCACAGCAAGGAGTATAGCATCATTCACATTACTCTGTGTCTATGGAACTATTCACAGTAACTATTATTGTGTATTTGTGGAACCACCGCTCACAGCAAGGAGTATAGCATCATTCACATTACTCTGTCTATGGAACTATTCACAGCAACTATTATTGTGTATTTGTGGAACCACCGCTCACAGCAAGGAGTATAGCATCATTCACATTACTCTGTCTATGGAACTATTCACAGTAACTATTATTGTGTATTTGTGGAACCACCGCTCACAGCAAGGAGTATAGCATCATTCACATTACTCTGTGTCTATGGAACTATTCACAGTAACTATTATTGTGTATTTGTGGAACCACCGCTCACAGCAAGGAGTATAGCATCATTCACATTACTCTGTCTATGGAACTATTCACAGTAACTATTATTGTGTATTTGTGGAACCACCGCTCACAGCAAGGAGTATAGCATCATTCACATTACTCTGTGTCTATGGAACTATTCACAGTAACTATTATTGTGTATTTGTGGAACCACCGCTCACAGCAAGGAGTATAGCATCATTCACATTACTCTGTGTCTATGGAACTATTCACAGTAACTATTATTGTGTATTTGTGGAACCACCGCTCACAGCAAGGAGTATAGCATCATTCACATTACTCTGTCTATGGAACTATTCACAGTAACTATTATTGTGTATTTGTGGAACCACCGCTCACAGCAAGGAGTATAGCATCATTCACATTACTCTGTGTCTATGGAACTATTCACAGTAACTATTATTGTGTATTTGTGGAACCACCGCTCACAGCAAGGAGTATAGCATCATTCACATTACTCTGTCTATGGAACTATTCACAGTAACTATTATTGTGTATTTGTGGAACCACCGCTCACAGCAAGGAGTATAGCATCATTCACATTACTCTGTGTCTATGGAACTATTCACAGCAACTATTATTGTGTATTTGTGGAACCACCGGTCTCAGCAAGGAGTATAGCATCATTCACATTACTCTGACTATGGAACTATTCACAGCAACTATTATTGTGTATTTGTGGAACCACCGCTCACAGCAAGGAGTATAGCATCATTCACATTACTCTGACTATGGAACTATTCACAGCAACTATTATTGTGTATTTGTGGAACCACCGCTCACAGCAAGGAGTATAGCATCATTCACATTACTCTGTCTATGGAACTATTCACAGTAACTATTATTGTGTATTTGTGGAACCACCGCTCACAGCAAGGAGTATAGCATCATTCACATTACTCTGTCTATGGAACTATTCACAGTAACTATTATTGTGTATTTGTGGAACCACCGCTCACAGCAAGGAGTATAGCATCATTCACATTACTCTGTGTCTATGGAACTATTCACAGTAACTATTATTGTGTATTTGTGGAACGACCGCTCACAGCAAGGAGTATAGCATCATTCACATTACTCTGTCTATGGAACTATTCACAGTAACTATTATTGTGTATTTGTGGAACCACCGCTCACAGCAAGGAGTATAGCATCATTCACATTACTCTGTGTCTATGGAACTATTCACAGTAACTATTATTGTGTATTTGTGGAACCACCGCTCACAGCAAGGAGTATAGCATCATTCACATTACTCTGTGCCTGTGGAACTATTCACAGCAACCATTATTGGGTATTTGTGGAACCACCGCTCACAGCAAGGAGTATAGCATCATTCACATTACTCTGTGTCTATGGAACTATTCACAGCCAGGGTTATATCATCATTTACATCTCCTACCGTATCTTATGTATCTGAGGAACAACTATTCCCAGTAAAGGTTTTGGCATTATTTATCATAACTTGCTTGGTTTCTGGAACACTGCTCCCCACAAGGATTCAGGCATAATTATCAATATCTTCTATACCTCCGGTTATAAAGCTGCTCTGTCTTTAGTGAGGATCCTCATCTTTCCATGCACTGGCGCTCAAAAATCACCAATACAATTACTGGAACAGTGGATAATACCAGCGCCCCTTCCTAACTAATACAAAGTCAAATGTGTCCAGTGGCCCCACAACCACAATGTATTATATGAGCAAACCTTTTATATCCTATTGTATGCAGATGAACAAGGTTGGAGAGAGCAGTCTGAATTAAGTTAGGAAATTGCACACCACAGTTACCAAACTGCAATATGCCATATAAGAGTAGCTTTCAAACTTAACAAGTTTGCAGGTATAGAAGCACCCGATACTGAGGGTTTTTCTACCTCTTGTAATTTTGAGCCAGGTGATCCATGTTGATGGAAACTCACTTTCTGTGTCCAAGCAATGCTTTATGAAAGCGGCATGTGGTTCAGACCCAAGATAACTGAGGAACAACCATGTGCTCTGTGAAGTGTCTCAGTCCTGAACTTCTGTCCATACCTGGAGGGGAGGCTAACCTGCAAGTCGTTAGATAATTAACTGAACTACCTGAAACTCTCATACAAGTGCAGAATTCCCTTTAGCTGCACTTAGCTGTAGTAAACGCTCATAGGCTAGAATTCAGAGCATGCTTGCAAACAGTTTATGTAGCATCTTTTTTGTCTCCTGATCTGCTCAGTTAAACATACACCACAATCTGACCATCAGCGAGTTCTGTGCAGGACGCCATAATAAACAGAAACCATGTGTTTCCTTGAGGCACCTCCACACTAAACTCTTCTCCACACTGGGAGGAGAGGTTAACCTGCAAGCCGTTAGCCAATTAACTGAAGCTGGCTGCAAGGGTAATTAATCCAAGCTGTAACCCAAGCTACTGAACAGGATTTTAGACCTGACCAGAGCAAGTATGTTCAGCTTAGAATGGCTGGTAGTTTTCCAATGTATCCATGGGTTAACTAGAATCCATATTACACATTTCATATCATGAGTGTAATAAAAAAAGTAGACTTACCACCCGGAACTCTCCTATGGTTACGATGGTTTTTCCGGGTCTGTGGGGATACGGTGACCTCTTTGTCAGGTTCCGTGAGCCCCCTCATAAGAGATAATCCAACAGACACAACCCATTCCACTGGAGGTGTGTACTGTACAGGATGCCCGAAGTCCCATCCTGTTAGCGCCATTCACCACGTGAGGTGTGTTTGGAGAGGAGTAATCACACCATGCAACTGTGAATCCTCCTTCTGGAGAGGTCGGATACTGGACACGTCTCCCTGCATACCTGCTCCCACTCTGGGGTCGGTACCGTGCAGCAGAAAACCAGAACAGGCACACTCTAGTCCCCATTATACATCATGCTGTTTCTGGGGCTAGGACACACATAATGGCAACTATCATTGCTGACACTTTGCCTATACCCGCAGCACCTCGCCTGTGCTGCTTTGGAACGCTCCAGATCTGGATAACCTCCAGCTCACTGGCCGGGTTCAAAACCTAGTACCTGCCGTCTGACAGGCACCAGGTAGTAATCCTCTTAACACTCAGGTTCCCGCCAGGGACAGGAAACCACTGAGGTAGGATAGGAGGGGCGTGTTTTTATGCTCAGGTTTCCTGTCCCCGGGGGTGGATCCCTCTCTCTGGTTGGTGCCGTCGTGGTGCTGGGGAAAACAGAGGAAGAGCAAAGAAAGAAGAGACAATGTAATCACCACAATCTACAATGTATCAGACTTTATTTACACAACATCACAGATGTCCATCATGCAGCGGAGTCCACGATGATAGCCGCACCCCTGCTCCAAAATGTCTTCATTAAGAAGGTGAAACATTGCAGTTGTATGGTGGAATAAAGTCACTATTTTTCACAATACGGAGCGCAGCGTAATCGTTGACTACGCGACATTGTGGGTCCTGACCGAACCTCCTTGAAGATTTGCACCCGTTTTCTTTCGATGCTCAGTCCTGCTCTACATTTACTGTTCAACAAATGTCCATCAGATACAAAGCAGAAACATCGGGACATCAAGACCTAGTAAAACACGTGATCAGGAGAAACTGTACATAGGGGGCAGTATTATAGTAGTTATATTCTTGTACATAGGGGGCAGTATTATAGTAGTTATATTCCTGTACATAGGGGGTAGTATTATAGTAGTTATATTCTTGTACATAGGGGGCAGTATTATAGTAGTTATATTCTTGTACATAGGGGGCAGTATTATAGTAGTTATATTCTTGTACATAGGGGGCAGTATTATAGTAGTTATGTACCTGTACATAGGGGGCAGTATTATAGCAGTTATATTCTTGTACATAGGGGGCAGTATTATAGTAGTTATATTCTTGTACATAGGGGGCAGTATTATAGTAGTTATATTCTTGTACATAGGGGGCAGTATTATAGTAGTTATATTCTTGTACATAGGGGGCAGTATTATAGTAGTTATATTCCTGTACATAGGGGGCAGTATTATAGTAGTTATATTCCTGTACATAGGGGGCAGTATTATAGTAGTTATATCCCTGTACATAGGGGGCAGTATTATAGTAGTTATATTCCTGTACATAGGGGGCAGTATTATAGTAGTTATATTCCTGTACATAGGGGGCAGTATTATAGTAGTTATATTCCTGTACATAGGGGTCAGTATTATAGTAGTTATATTCCTGTACATAGGGGTCAGTATTATAGTAGTTATATTCCTGTACATAGGGGTCAGTATTATAGTAGTTATATTCCTGTACATAGGGGTCAGTATTATAGTAGTTATATTCCTGTACATAGGGGTCAGTATTATAGTAGTTATATTCCTGTACATAGGGGTCAGTATTATAGTAGTTATATTCCTGTACATAGGGGTCAGTATTATAGTAGTTATATTCCTGTACATAGGGGTCAGTATTATAGTAGTTATATTCCTGTACATAGGGGTCAGTATTATAGTAGTTATATTCCTGTACATAGGGGTCAGTATTATAGTAGTTATATTCCTGTACATAGGGGTCAGTATTATAGTAGTTATATTCCTGTACATAGGGGTCAGTATTATAGTAGTTATATTCCTGTACATAGGGGTCAGTATTATAGTAGTTATATTCCTGTACATAGGGGTCAGTATTATAGTAGTTATATTCCTGTACATAGGGGTCAGTATTATAGTAGTTATATTCCTGTACATAGGGGTCAGTATTATAGTAGTTATATTCCTGTACATAGGGGTCAGTATTATAGTAGTTATATTCCTGTACATAGGGGGCAGTATTATAGTAGTTATATTCCTGTACATAGGGGGCAGTATTATAGTAGTTATATTCCTGTACATAGGGGGCAGTATTATAGTAGTTATATTCCTGTACATAGGGGGCAGTATTATAGTAGTTATATTCCTGTACATAGGGGGCAGTATTATAGTAGTTATATTCCTGTACATAGGGAGCAGTATTATAGTAGTTATATTCCTGTACATAGGGGGCAGTATTATAGTAGTTATATTCCTGTACATAGGGGGCAGTATTATAGTAGTTATATTCTTGTACATAGGGGGCAGTATTATAGTAGTTATATTCCTGTACATAGGGGGCAGTATTATAGTAGTTATATTCCTGTACATAGAGGGCAGTATTATAGTAGTTATATTCTTGTACATAGGGGGCAGTATTATAGTAGTTATATTCCTGTACATAGGGGGCAGTATTATAGTAGTTATATTCCTGTACATAGGGGGCAGTATCATAGTAGTTATATTCCTGTACATAGGGGGCAGTATCATAGTAGTTATATTCTTGTACATAGGGGGCAGTATTATAGTAGTTATATTCCTGTACATAGGGGGCAGTATTATAGTAGTTATGTTCTTGTACATAGGGGGCAGTATTATAGTAGTTATATTCCTGTACATAGGGGGCAGTATTATAGTAGTTATGTTCTTGTACATAGGGGGCAGTATTATAGTAGTTATATTCCTGTACATAGGGGGCAGTATTATAGTAGTTATATTCCTGTACATAGGGGGCAGTATTATAGTAGTTATATTCCTGTACATAGGGGGCAGTATTATAGTAGTTATATTCTTGTACATAGGGGGCAGTATAATAATTTCCTTGTATGCAGCTGTAGAGAGAATCAGACATTTGCTGATCTCACTCTCTATTTCGGCAGGTGTTGGTATTTCCCTTCTCCTTGTGTCGGTGCCGCCTGTGACCTTTGTATAGGATATGTGTGCGGTCGCTCCCCTTCCCTGTGATGTCACTAGTGACTCTGCAGGATTCCTTTGATGATGTCATCTCTTCTTTCTGTATTGCTGGAGTCTCTATTGTTCCCATGTAGCCTCTATGGGTGTGACACCACAACTCCCAGAATGCCCTGCAGCCCCGTTGTATGATAAGGAGCAAATGAGCCGCTGCCCTCCCAAGAACCATAAATCAAGTCCACATGAGATTACTGGGAGCACAACAAAGAGGACACTTATGGGGTGGGGGGGACGTGGAGGTGACACTGTTATGGGGGGGGGAGGGGGTGTGGAGGTATCACACTGTTTCCTCTATACATTTTCATGGTATGTACTTACCTTGTGTAGTCAGATGAACCCCAATAATACCTACAGATGGAAATGAAGTGTAAGTACAAGAACTGCAAATAATCACTAGAAAGAGACAGTGACACAACAGAACATATAGATAGATAGGAGAGAGAGAGATAGATAGGAGAGAGAGCGAGATAGATAGGAGAGAGAGCGAGATAGATAGGAGAGAGAGAGAGATAGATAGGAGAGAGAGAGAGATAGATAGGAGAGAGAGAGAGATAGATAGGAGAGAGAGAGAGATAGATAGGAGAGAGAGAGAGATAGATAGGAGAGAGAGAGAGATAGATAGGAGAGAGAGAGAGATAGATAGGAGAGAGAGAGAGATAGGAGATAGATAGATAGGAGATAGATAGATAGATAGATAGGAGATAGATATGTGATAGATAGATAGATATGTGATAGATAGATAGGAGATAGATAGATAGGAGAGAGAGAGAGATAGATAGGAGATAGATAGATAGGAGATAGATAGATAGGAGAGAGAGAGAGATAGATAGATAGGAGATAGATAGGAGATAGATATGTGATAGATAGATAGATATGTGATAGATAGATAGGAGAGAGATAGATAGGAGAGAGAGAGAGATAGATAGGAGATAGATAGATAGGAGATAGATATGTGATAGATAGATAGATATGTGATAGATAGATAGGAGATAGATAGATAGGAGAGAGAGAGAGATAGATAGGAGATAGATAGATAGGAGAGAGATAGATAGGAGAGAGAGAGAGATAGATAGGAGAGAGAGAGAGATAGATAGATAGGAGAGAGAGAGAGATAGGAGAGAGAGAGAGATAGATAGGAGATAGATAGATAGATAGATAGGAGATAGATAGATAGATAGATAGGAGATAGATATGTGATAGGAGAGAGAGAGAGATAGATAGGAGATAGATAGATAGGAGAGAGAGAGAGATAGATAGGAGATAGATAGATAGGAGATAGATAGATAGGAGAGAGAGAGAGAGATAGATAGATAGGAGATAGATAGGAGATAGATATGTGATAGATAGATAGATATGTGATAGATAGATAGGAGATAGATAGATAGGAGAGAGAGAGAGATAGATAGGAGATAGATAGATAGGAGATAGATAGATAGATAGGAGAGAGAGATAGATAGATAGGAGATAGATAGATAGGAGATAGATAGATAGATAGGAGATAGATAGATAGATAGGAGATAGATAGATAGGAGATAGATAGGAGATAGATAGGAGATAGATAGGAGATAGATAGGAGATAGATAGGAGATAGATAGATAGGAGATAGATAGATAGGAGATAGATAGATAGGAGATAGATAGATAGATAGATAGATAGGAGATAGATAGGAGATAGATAGATAGATAGGAGATAGATAGATAGATAGGAGATAGATAGGAGATAGATAGGAGATAGATAGATAGGAGATAGATAGATAGGAGATAGATAGATAGGAGATAGATAGGAGATAGATAGATAGGAGATAGATAGATAGATAGATAGATAGATAGATAGATAGATAGATAGGAGATAGATAGGAGATAGATAGATAGGAGATAGATAGATAGGAGATAGATAGATAGGAGATAGATAGATAGGAGATAGATAGATAGGAGATAGATAGATAGGAGATAGATAGATAGGAGATAGATAGATAGGAGATAGATAGGAGATAGATAGGAGATAGATAGATAGATAGGAGATAGATAGGAGATAGATAGGAGATAGATAGGAGATAGATAGATAGGAGATAGATAGATAGGAGATAGATATGTGATAGATAGATAGATATGTGATAGATAGATAGGAGATAGATAGATAGGAGATAGATAGATAGATAGATAGGAGATAGATAGGAGATAGATATGTGATAGATAGATAGATATGTGATAGATAGATAGGAGATAGATAGATAGGAGAGAGAGATAGATAGATAGGAGATAGATAGATAGGAGATAGATAGATAGATAGATAGATAGATAGATAGATAGATAGGAGATAGATAGATAGATAGATAGATAGGAGATAGATATGTGATAGATAGATAGATATGTGATAGATAGATAGGAGATAGATAGATAGGAGATAGATAGATAGATAGGAGATAGATAGGAGATAGATAGGAGATAGATAGGAGATAGATAGGAGATAGATAGGAGATAGATAGGAGATAGATAGGAGATAGATAGATAGGAGATAGATAGATAGATAGATAGGAGATAGATAGATAGATAGATAGATAGATAGGAGATAGATAGGAGATAGATAGGAGATAGATAGATAGGAGATAGATAGATAGATAGATAGATAGATAGATAGATAGATAGATAGGAGATAGATAGATAGGAGATAGATAGATAGGAGATAGATAGATAGGAGATAGATAGATAGGAGATAGATAGATAGGAGATAGATAGATAGGAGATAGATAGATAGGAGATAGATAGATAGGAGATAGATAGATAGATAGGAGATAGATAGGAGATAGATAGGAGATAGATAGGAGATAGATAGATAGGAGATAGATAGATAGGAGATAGATAGATAGGAGATAGATAGGAGATAGATAGGAGATAGATAGGAGATAGATAGGAGATAGATAGGAGATAGATAGGAGATAGATAGGAGATAGATAGGAGATAGATAGATAGGAGATAGATAGATAGGAGATAGATAGATAGGAGATAGATAGGAGATAGATAGGAGATAGATAGGAGATAGAGAGAGAGATAGATAGGAGATAGATAGATAGGAGATAGATAGATAGGAGATAGATATGTGATAGATAGGAGATAGATAGATAGGAGATAGGAGATGGATAGGAGATAGATAGATATTAGATACATTGAGATGAACATGAGATACACAGTTGCTACTCTTTGGGGGTCACTTACCTATCAGGAGGAGGATCCCCCCGGTTGAGGACATGTTTTGCTGCTGAGCTTCTCTCGGTGACCACTGCAGGTGTCATCTATGTGTGTGGAGCCCCAGGGAATGCTGGGTAACCAGTTCCTGATGTGAATGAACATTTTTAGCAGCGATGATCGGCCCCCGCCCTCAGGTCTGTATCCTGCGCTGCGCAGGTCAGTGATTGCACCTGAAGAGCCGGTTCACAGAGCTGACAATCAGATCCACCACGAGAAGCCTTGTCCCTAGAGATCCCAGGGATCCATGGCCTCTCCTGCTGCAGACCGGCTCCGGATTATCAGACTTCCAGGGAGACCACATTCCAAAGGACCCGCCCTGTTAACCCCTTCCTCCATTTATCTTCAGAATCAGTTATAACTTCCAGCCTCCCAAAACAATAACTTTTTTATTTTTTTCCTGGTCGGGGTTTGGTTTTTGTGGGACGTGTTACAATTTTCAATGTTCTGTACAAAAAATGGGAAGAAAATAAATCTTCCATTATCCATGGTTTTTATTGAAAAACAAAAATACTTGGGCCCTTTACCTTTGGGTGGGGGGGGGGGGACACACCGGGCCCGAGACACAGAGGACACTTTGGTGCAGATTTTTTGGATTCCTCCTTAAGGGCGCGGTCACACGGTGCATTTTCATTGCTTTTGGAAACGCATTACAACATCTAAAAGAGGTGATTTGCCTAGTTACAAGACTGTTAACATTTGCGTTTACAAAACGCAATGTAAACACGATGTTAACGCATGTGCTAACAAAGTGTTAACAAAACGTAAACACATTGTAAACAGTAATGTAATTAGGCAAATCATCTCATCTCAGCTGTTGTAATACGTTCCAAAACGCAACCAAAACGCACCGCGTGATCGCGACCTAATACTTTTCTTTCCTGCAGATTAGGGTGAGGCCACACATGGCATTCTGGAACCGTTTTTGGTCCGTTTTTAAGCAGTCCATTAAAAAACGGATGCGTTTTTGTCAGTTTTTAATTGCGCAAATTCGGAAAACCTGTCAAAAACGGATGTGTTTTTTAGCGGATTGCTTAAAAACGGACCAAAAACGGTTTCAAAACGTTGTTTTTTGTCCATTTTTAAGCGTGCAATTTCAGTCCGTTTAAAAACATTTTTAAGGGCGCGGTCCCACGTTGCGTTTGCAAACGCAGACGCAGACCAAACCGCGCCCACCGGGCGGTCCGCGGTCCAATCGCATCGGCGTTTTCAATAGAAGCATAGAGAAACGCCGATGCGATTGGACCGCGGACCGCCCGGTGGGCGCGGTTTGGTCTGCGTCTGCGTTTGCAAACGCAACGTGGGACCGCGCCCTAAAACTGGTTCAAAGCAGCCAAAAGCATGGAAAACGGTAAAAAACGGATGCGTTTTGGGACTGACAACGCG
Organism: Engystomops pustulosus; assembly: GCF_040894005.1. Classification (NCBI taxonomy): domain Eukaryota; kingdom Metazoa; phylum Chordata; class Amphibia; order Anura; family Leptodactylidae; genus Engystomops; species Engystomops pustulosus. The sequence goes on from NC_092418.1 coordinate 6,002,881, forward strand.
TGCTTAAAAACGGACCAAAACCGCCACGTGTGGCATCGCCCTTATCCTTGGTGACGATTTCTTCCTCTGATTTTCTTTTTTTTCTGGTTTTTTTTTTCAGCGATTCACCAAACATCTGCAGGCGATTCGAGAAACTGCGCAAATTTTTACTTCAATTTGACCAGAAAAACGGACAAATGAAATGAGAAACCGCGGCGTCGCGTTCATCGTGTTCCTTGGCTTCTTCATTGTGAGGCCGCGGTCATAACGCGACGCTAGCGCACAGGGGGAGGTCCTCGGCGCGAACCCACATGCGTTTCCAGGGAAACGCATGCGATTGTTAAGCCGATCGCATGCGTTTCTCTGGAAACGCATGTGCGTTCGGGCCGAGGACCTCCCCCTGTGCTCTAGCTTCACGTTATGAACGGACGTCTAGCGGTACGTGTGACGCATTGCGTCAGGTTTTTTGTTTCGTTTTTGACGCGGCAAAAGACCAGTTTGCAAAAGGCGTTTTCTAATCCGAATCAGTCGGAAGCGATTCCCTTCCTCGCTCTTTCAAAATGCTAAAAAGTTGGGACTTTGATTAAAAAGTTAAGGGAAACAAATTCCCAGCAAAACGCAAATGTAAAAACGCATCACAAATTAGTGCCCTTTAAAAAAAAAACGCAACGCGCAGGCAACAGCGCAACATAGAGAAAGGAGGATGCAAAACACACCCATTTTAACCCCTTAGGGTTAACCCCACATTCTGTGGAACGCGACGCTAGCGCACAGGGGGCGGGGCTCGGCTTGATCGCATATGTGTTTCCAGAGACCGCAATGATTTCGAATTTCAAAAACGGCAAATTTTTCATCATTTTTCACCAAATTCATCATTTTTTCTTTTTTTTTGTAAATAAACGCAAAACTTTTTAGCCCGAATTTCCCAGGAAATGAAGAAGAACACGCGGGGAAAACATCTCAGGCGCCAGGTAGGTGTCACCCGCTGCCACTTATGTTATGTTACTGAGAAGTTTTTCCTGCTGTAGCTCCGGTCCGGGGGATTTATGGAGTCCGGGGGGGGGGGTCGCTCCATGCTCCAGCCCAGGTGCCACTTATCAAAAGGCAGCGGCGGCCGCTCAGGTGAGAGGGGCTGTGTATGTGCCAGAAGAAGCTGGAGTCCTCCATATGCTGTGGGAGGGAAGCTGCCTCGGGGCTCCTGGGATGCTATACTGCTGCCTCGGGGCTCCTGGGATGCTATACTGCTGCCTCGGGGCTCCTGGGATGCTATACTGCTGCCTCGGGGCTCCTGGGATACTATACTGCTGCCTCGGGGCTCCTGGGATGCTATACTGCTGCCTCGGGGCTCCTGGGATACTATACTGCTGCCTCGGGGCTCCTGGGATGCTATACTGCTGCCTCGGGGCTCCTGGGATGCTATACTGCTGCCTCGGGGCTCCTGGGATACTATACTGCTGCCTCGGGGCTCCTGGGATGCTATACTTCTGCCTCGGGGCTCCTGGGATGCTATACTGCTGCCTCGGGGATCCTGGGATACTATACTGCTGCCTCAGGGCTCCTGGGATGCTATACTGCTGCCTCGGGGCTCCTGGGATGCTATACTGCTGCCTCAGGGCTCCTGGGATGCTATACTGCTGCCTCGGGACTCCTGGGATGCTGTACTGCTGCCTCAGGGCTCCTGGGATGCTATACTGCTGCCTCGGGGCTCCTGGGATACTATACTGCTGCCTCGGGGCTCCTGGGATGCTATACTGCTGCCTCGGGGCTCCTGGGATGCTATACTGCTGCCTCGGGGCTCCTGGGATGCTATACTGCTGCCTCGGGGCTCCTGGGATGCTATACTGCTGCCTCGGGACTCATGGGACGCTATACTGCTGCCTCGGGGCTCCTGGGATGATAAACAGCTGCCTCGGGGCTCCTGGGATGCTATACTGCTGCCTCGGGGCTCCTGGGATGCTATACTGCTGCCTCGGGGCTCCTGGGATGCTATACTGCTGCCTCGGGGCTCCTGGGATACTATACTGCTGCCTCAGGGCTCCTGGGATGCTATACTGCTGCCTCGGGGCTCCTGGGATATTATACTGCTGCCTCGGGGCTCCTGGGATGCTATACTGCTGCCTTGGGGCTCCTGGGATGCTATACTGCTGCCTCAGGGCTCCTGGGATGCTACACTGCTGCCTCGGGTTAATCCCACCTGCAATGATCCCCCGGAGAGATGAAGGCTCCTCATACATTCTACCTGGCGCCAGAAGGAGGAAACCCACAGCTCCCACTTCCAGGATTCTTCAGGCAGATGAGTATCCAGATATACTGGGAATAATGGGAGGACTGGGAATACTGGGAGGACTGGGGATCATACTGGTTATTATACCGCTCATACCGGGGATCATACTGGTTATTATACTGCTCATACCCGGGATCATACTGGTTATTATACCGCTCATACCCGGGATCATACTGGTTATTATACCGCTCATACCGGGGATCATACTGGTTATTATACTGCTCATACCCGGGATCATACTGGTTATTATACCGCTCATACCCGGGATCATACTGGTTATTATACCGCTCATACCGGGGATCATACTGGTTATTATACTGCTCATACCCGGGATCATACTGGTTATTATACTGCTCATACCCGGGATCATACTGGTTATTATACTGCTCATACCCGGGATCATACTGGTTATTATACTGCTCATACCCGGGATCATACTGGTTATTATACTGCTCATACCGGGGATCATACTGGTTATTATACCGCTCATACCGGGATCATACTGGTTATTATACTGCTCATACCCGGGATCATACTGGTTATTATACTGCTCATACCCGGGATCATACTGGTTATTATACTGCTCATACCCGGGGATCATACTGGTTATAATACTGCTCATACCGGGGATCATACTGGTTATTATACTGCTCATACCGGGGATCATACTGGTTATTATACCGCTCATACCCGGGATCATACTGGTTATTATACCGCTCATACCGGGGATCATACTGGTTATTATACCGCTCATACCGGGGATCATACTGGTTATTATACTGCTCATACCCGGGATCATACTGGTTATTATACTGCTCATACCCGGGATCATACTGGTTATTATACTGCTCATACCCGGGATCATACTGGTTATTATACCGCTCATACCCGGGATCATACTGGTTATTATACTGCTCATACCCGGGATCATACTGGTTATTATACTGCTCATACCCGGGATCATACTGGTTATTATACTGCTCATACCCGGGATCATACTGGTTATTATACTGCTCATACCCGGGATCATACTGGTTATTATACTGCTCATACCCGGGATCATACTGGTTATTATACTGCTCATACCCTGGATCATACTGGTTATTATACTGCTCATACCCGGGATCATACTGGTTATTATACCGCTCATACCCGGGATCATACTGGTTATTATACCGCTCATACCCGGGATCAAACTGGTTATTATACCGCTCATACCCGGGATCATACTGGTTATTATACTGCTCATACCGGGGATCATACTGGTTATTATACTGCTCATACCCGGGATCATACTGGTTATTATACTGCTCATACCCGGGATCATACTGGTTATTATACTGCTCATACCCGGGATCATACTGGTTATTATACTGCTCATACCCGGGATCATACTGGTTATTATACTGCTCATACCCTGGATCATACTGGTTATTATACTGCTCATACCCGGGATCATACTGGTTATTATACTGCTCATACCCGGGATCATACTGGTTATTATACTGCTCATACCCGGGATCATACTGGTTATTATACTGCTCATACCCGGGATCATACTGGTTATTATACTGCTCATACCCGGGATCATACTGGTTATTATACTGCTCATACCCGGGATCATACTGGTTATTATACTGCTCATACCCTGGATCATACTGGTTATTATACTGCTCATACCCGGGATCATACTGGTTATTATACTGCTCATACCCGGGATCATACTGGTTATTATACCGCTCATACCCGGGATCATACTGGTTATTATACTGCTCATACCCGGGATCATACTGGTTATTATACTGCTCATACCCGGGATCATACTGGTTATTATACTGCTCATACCCTGGATCATACTGGTTATTATACTGCTCATACCCGGGATCATACTGGTTATTATACCGCTCATACCCGGGATCATACTGGTTATTATACCGCTCATACCCGGGATCAAACTGGTTATTATACCGCTCATACCGGGGATCATACTGGTTATTATACTGCTCATACCCGGGATCATACTGGTTATTATACTGCTCATACCGGGGATCATACTGGTTATTATACTGCTCATACCCGGGATCATACTGGTTATTATACTGCTCATACCCGGGGATCATACTGGTTATTATACCGCTCATACCCGGGATCATACTGGTTATTATACCGCTCATACCCGGGATCATACTGGTTATTATACCGCTCATACCCAGGATCATACTGGTTATTATACTGCTCATACCCGGGATCATACTGGTTATTATACCGCTCATACCCGGGATCATACTGGTTATTATACCGCTCATACCGGGGATCATACTGGTTATTATACTGCTCATACCCGGGATCATACTGGTTATTATACTGCTCATACCGGGGATCATACTGGTTATTATACTGCTCATACCCGGGGATCATACTGGTTATTATACTGCTCATACCCGGGATCATACTGGTTATTATACTGCTCATACCCGGGATCATACTGGTTATTATACTGCTCATACCCGGGGATCATACTGGTTATTATACTGCTCATACCCGGGGATCATACTGGTTATTATACCGCTCATACCGGGGATCATACTGGTTATTATACCGCTCATACCGGGGATCATACTGGTTATTATACTGCTCATACCCGGGGATCATACTGGTTATTATACCGCTCATACCGGGGATCATACTGGTTATTATACCGCTCATACCGGGGATCATACTGGTTATTATACTGCTCATACCCGGGATCATACTGGTTATTATACTGCTCATACCCGGGATCATACTGGTTATTATACTGCTCATACCCGGGATCATACTGGTTATTATACTGCTCATACCCGGGATCATACTGGTTATTATACTGCTCATACCCGGGGATCATACTGGTTATTATACTGCTCATACCCGGGGATCATACTGGTTATTATACCGCTCATATCCGGGATCATACTGGTTATTATACCGCTCATACCCGGGGATCATACTGGTTATTATACCGCTCATACCCGGGATCATACTGGTTATTATACTGCTCATACCCGGGATCATACTGGTTATTATACTGCTCATACCGGGGATCATACTGGTTATTATACTGCTCATACCCGGGATCATACTGGTTATTATACTGCACATACCCGGGATCATACTGGTTATTATACCGCTCATACCCGGGGATCATACTGGTTATTATACCGCTCATACCCGGGATCATACTGGTTATTATACTGCTCATACCGGGGATCATACTGGTTATTATACTCTTTATATTAGTTATTACACTGCTAGTGCTGGTAATTATCCGCCTTCAGTCTTGCAGGTGTCTTTTCCATCCTGAGCAGAGATCCCGGGTTTTTATCCATCGGCTACGAATCAGCAATTATTTGTCCCCAGCAGTGAGAGGGTTAAAAGCGCCCTCAGCAACTGCTCCTCCCCATGTGTCGGAATTAACCAATCATCAGAGGCGGAGGCGTCACCCGGGGGATTTCACTTTCCAATCCCAACTTCCTGTAAACAGAGGAGATCGGAAAACCGGTGAGTGGCCAGATAGACAGGGAATATAACCGGGAGTATATCGGGAGTATACAGGGAGTATACAGGGGAATATATCGGGAGTATACAGGGGATATACCGAGAGTATACAGGGAGTATTCAGGGAATACACAGGGGATAGACAGGGAATATAACCGGGAGTATATCGGGAGTATACAGGGAGTATACAGGGGAATATATCGGGAGTATACAGGGGATATACCGAGAGTATACAGGGAGTATTCAGGGAATACACAGGGGATAGACAGGGAATATAACCGGGAGTATATCGGGAGTATACAGGGAGTATACAGGGGAATATATCGGGAGTATACAGGGGATATACCGAGAGTATACAGGGAGTATTCAGGGAATACACAGGGGATAGACAGGGAATATACACGGGAGTATATCGGGAGTATACAGGGAGTATACAGGGGATATACCGGGAATATACACGAGAGTGTACAACGTGTGTATATAGGGGGGGAGTGTACAGCTTGCGTGTATACGGGGGGAGTGTACGGCGGGCGGATATATATACGGGGGGAGTGTACAGCTTGCGTGTATACGGGGGGAGTGTACGGCGGGCGGATATATATAGGGGGGGAGTGTACGGCGGGCGGATATATATACGGGGAGAGTGTACGGCGGGCGGATATATATACGGGGGGAGTGTACGGCGGGCGGATATATATGGGGGGGGAGTGTACGGCGTGCGGATATATATATACGGGGAGAGTGTACGGCGGGCGGATATATATATACGGGGAGAGTGTACGGCGGGCGGATATATATAGGGGGAGTGTACGGCGGGCGGATATATATACGGGGGAGTGTACGGCGGGCGGATATATATACGGGAGGAGTGTACGGCGGGCGGATATATATGGGGGAGTGTACGGCGGGCGGATATACGGGGGGGGAGTGTACCGCGGGCGGATATATATACGGGGAGAGTGTACGGCGGGCTGATATATATACGGGGGGAGTGTACGGCGGGCGGATATACGGGGGGGGAGTGTACGGCGGGCGGATGTATATATACGGGGAGAGTGTACGGCGGGCGGATATATATACGGGGGGAGTGTACGGCGTGGGGATATATACGGGGGAGTGTACGGCGTGCGTGTATACGGGGGGAGTGTACGGCGGGCGGATATATACGGGGGGAGTGTACAGCGCGCGTGTATACGGGGGGAGTGTACGGCGGGCGGATATATACGGGGGGAGTGTACGGCGGGCGGATATATACGGGGGGAGTGTACGGCGGGCGGATATATACGGGGGGAATGTACAGCGCACGTGTATACGGGGGGAGGTGTGCGGATATAATGGGCTGCACTTTGCAGTGCGCGGTTGCTCAGGGGTTAAGTCCATCCTTCTTCTCTTCTTCTCAGTTTCGTTTCTCTCTTTTGTCTCGTAGTCTTCCTCCTCTCGCCCTCGCGCTCCCCGGTTATCGGGTGACCTCCGCCCTCACATGGGGAGCGGCAGCTCTAAGCCGTAAGTTCTCCTATAACTGATATCCTTACATGTTATGTGTTATACGGTAGGGATCGGGCATGTGACCCTCGCGCTGACCTCCTCCAGTATCCCAGGGGAAGCTGTGGCAGAGCTGAGTGATATCCTTACATGTTATGTGTTATACGGTAGGGATCGGTCATGTGACCCTCGCGCTGTCCTCCTCCTCCTCGGTCCCTGTATGTTGCACCTTGTCCTCTGATCTCCGCTCAGTGTCAGATGTAGCAGAGCTGGTGCTTGGCAGGTGTAGTAGTCGCCTCCTGTATCCCAGGTGAAGCTGCGGCAGAGCTGAGTGATATTCGTTACATCTTTATGGGTGTCGGATCTGTCGCTTGTCACCTTCTGCTTTCTGTCTCAGGGCGGCCATGACACATGAAGGGTCGGCACATTTCTACAAATTACAAGAGGACATCACCTGCTCCATCTGTCTCCAGGAGCTCAGGGACCCGGTGTCTATCACCTGTGGTCACACCTTCTGCAGACCCTGCATCACCTCGTACTGGGCTCCATTGCAGCTCCTGGGCCATCGCTGTCCAGAATGCAGGAAAGTGTGTCCCAGAGAGCAGCTCATTCCCGCCTATCGCCTCCAGCATCTGGTGTCCACGGTGCAGCTGGCCGTCAGAGAAGAACGCTCCAGACAGGTAGGTGGTGGTGCACAACCTGAGTGACAACTAGATTGTAGGTCATTAGCCAAGATTAGGGACCGCCATGGGCTCCTAATCCACCCCAGTAATGTTACACAATGTGATAATATCTGCCAGTCAACGGGAAAGTAACATGCTCTGGAAAGGTTGTGGAAGGAGATGCTCGTGGATCTTCTCAGCTGCCGGGGTGGGAGCATCGTCATCAGAAGAAATGAGATATCATCATGGACTTTCCATGTAGCACGAAGAGAATTGCATAGAAATATTTTGGGGTTAAAATGAATAATTAAAAGACAAAAATTGTGTCCTCTTAGACCCCTGCACGTGCTGTCCAGCTGGTCCACGCCGATGGTCAGAGTAAGATGTGGCTGGATGAGGCCACCGTGGACCTGTGCTTCCTGGACTCTGAGATCTCGGATTGTCCCCTGTGCCTCATCTGTGTCATCGGAGAGAAGAGAAGAGGGAAATCCAGTCTGCTGAATTATATCCTGCGAGCTCTGCACGGCCTGGTGAGACATCTACAGACCATAAGGTCACGGGGGCACGATGGCGCGCCCATGACCCCCGACCACAGTCACAGACCTCTGATAGGAACTTCAAAGGCTGACGAGTGTATGTATGGACCTGATTGGGTCTCATCAGTACAGCGCAGGGGACTGGCTTGGCTGGGTGAGAGGCTTGTGACTAGGGTCAGGAAGTAAGAGTTCTCCTTAAGGCCACTGTGTAGGCGTGTGGAGATTTATAGCCATGGACGCTCCACTAGAGGACTCTGGGAAAATATGCAAAGTTTTCCAGGATGGTATTAGGAGAACCACACCTCTTTTAGGACAGGGACCTAACATACCTAGAGCAAGCGTGCATGAATGGTTGGTGTAACTCTTCAAGACCCTTTCCCATCTTCTCGGCACCGTCCCCTTCCCTGCTCATTCATAACGACCTAACTGAATAGATGTCTCTGTGTGTAGGAGAAGGGGCAGCCGGTCAGCCTCGGGGGAGACGATGAGCCCCTGGAGGGGTTTGAGTGGCAGTCTGGTACAGACAGCGTCACCAAGGGAATATGGATGTGGAACCGACCCTTTATCCTGGAGAGGAACGGAGAAAAGGTAAGAAGCTCAAAAATACATCTCAGGCTTCTACATGTTCTTTTTGACCTAAAGTTGTAAACCTTCCCCTCGCCCCTCACACACAAGTTCTCAACTTTATCCTCCCATAGATGGCCGTGTTTGTCCTGGACACAGAGGGGTCTCTGGACATTGAAAGTGATCGGGAGACCAGCATCAAGCTCTCGGCTCTGTCCATGCTCCTCAGCTCCTACCTGGTAAGCTTACCACTTGGATGGAGAACTGCTCATGAATGGTCCTTCAATGGGTTCTTCCGTCTGTCTTGGAGATCCGGAGGAGGGGGGGGGGTCTTGTCGGTATGGAAAGAAATCCTATAAAGTCAAGAATGGGCTGAAAAAACTTACCATGGCGCATCTACTCTCAAGCGTCTCAGCTTTGTGGGTGTCAAATTGGTCAACTCCAGGCTAATATCACATCGATGGTCAATGTTCTGTTTTTTTTGGATTCCACAGATCTTCAATGTAAATGCAAACTTGAAAACGACCGAGCTGGATTATCTGGAGGTAAGAAGGGTCCGGAAGTCTTAGCCACGACCTGTCTTGTTACCACTCTTGGTGCCGGTCCCTGATAACGTGTGTTTGGTCTCTTTTCAGATGTATCTCCACGTCTCGGAGCTGACAGGGGAGTCGTTTTCTCTACAATATTTACAGGTAATTCCCACCAATCCCTGCACAGGACTAAGTCTTGTGGGATGTGGTTACTAAAACAAGGATCGGGGTCTTTCTTGACTGATATAAAGCTCTTAACCACCAGCAATGAGGCAGTTTTCCAAAATTGTAAGCACAATTTTTGCCACATTAGTGTGACTATATTCTCCGACCCCAGGGCATCTCCTATGTTTGCTTCAGAGCTTGTAGAGATGACGGACCTCAGCTATGGTTGTCCCTCAAACCCCATGGTAACAAGCAATGTACAAGATGGTCAATCTTGAGGTGCATTGGCCGTTGTTGAAGAACTGAAGTGGTCACTCACATAACATTGATGGTCGATGGTGATCACCAGCCTATGAACCCTCCAGTCTACTTACCCATTGACTACAATCATCACCCTATGTACCAGACCTCCACAAGAGGCTTAAGCTTTGATGTGTTATCATTCCAGCACTTGAATATTCTGGTTCGTGACTGGCAGGACCCTGACAACTGTGGTCGAGAAGCTGCAAAGTCCTACATCGAGCACGAGGCTGAGGTATGATGGCCGGAGGTGGGACATAGCTAATGTTGTCATGACCGTAGACACGTCCAACCAGTTCTGTTTGCTGCCATAGTGGACACCTTGACATCAGGGATGATGGCAGCATTGAGCAGCCTGAGACGTTAGAAGTTTGGCTTCTGGTTTTTGGGTGGTTCCAGGTGATGTGAGAATCCGGTTCAGTCTGGACCCAATGGAACAATAACTTTTATATTTTGGCTTTTGTAGAAGCTGCGAAAGAGCTCAAAAAACCACCGTGTCCTGGAGACTCTACGTTGTCCGTCTGTGAGCGGCTTTCTGCTGCCTCATCCGGGAAAAACTTTCCTGAGGTCAAGTCAGGGCAGGTTATCAGGTAACGCGTCCTTGTAGAGGGATTGTCATTGGCCAGAACCACTAATTATATTCTGGACCATGAGAAGTTCAGGTTCTAGTCCAGTAACCTTAATGTCATGTGTCTGACAGATATGGATGATGACTTCCGGAGTCTCCTGACAACATACATCTCAGACCTGGCGGGAGGACTTTGGACCCACCGCAAAACAGACGTCCATGGAGAGAAGATCACCTGTGGACATTTGGGTCAGATGCTGAAGGTTGTCCTTTGAATATTGATATTGTGCTGGTGTATATGTATGCAGGGGGTGGATCACTTCTATTATGGGAACTGTTTAGCGTAAAGTTCTGTGCCCCCTTAATGCCTCCAACAGAAATCAGAGTTAGTAGCAGCAAGGTGACGCTAATTCATCAGCCAGTGTGACCATCTCTATAACAGCAGATGTTCTGGCCACCTCTGGTCTGGAGCATCAGGCGTTACCACATTGCCAGGAGGAGAGACATCAGCAATGATCTTAGAGGGACCAATATGGGAAAATTCTAAGGAGATCTTTGGCCACATCTGGTGGAAATCGGTACAGACCCCTTGTACTGACTGTCCCAGTGCAGACCCCAACCCCATAGAGATGCGAAGCTGAAACCTAAAGAAAGAGGCCAACGAAGAGTGCAGAAACCTCCAGGACAATGTGACTGTGACCTACAGAAAAGCAGGACTACAAGTCACTGCTCTACACTGGGTCCTACCACATCGGGCATTTCGTTTCGGTGGCGTCTTTCCTAATTTTCGGTAATAAGGACAAGGTGGAGAGTGTCTCGATTGTGGTAGATATCATAGCGGGTCCTAACTCGTGTAGGTCAAGGATGGGTTTTAGGGCTTTGGTTTATTTAGTGTTTTTTCCATTTTTTTCAGGAGTTTGTCAGCACATTGCAGAATGAACACTTAACCTTTGCATCCCCGATAGAGGTAAGACTGTAATGGTGCAATATGGCCACTAGAGGCAGCGTGTAACCTAGAAAGAGCTTGATCTCCATGTGCCGTGTGCTCTCTGGTCCTTGTATTAATCATTGGTTCCACCTTTCTGCAGTTCTCACACTGTCCACCAGACGTCGGCCTCTCTCCCTGCCCTATAGTCACACTTCCAGGATTCCGATCAGATGTGTCATCTCACTTCACCTCTAACATCTTGTTTTCTTCTTCCAGATGTTTTATTTCATTAAAAACTATGAAAACATGAAAAAAACTGTAAAGCGATTCCAGGATTTTGTAAATAAAGAGGTAAGAGATGAATATCTACCAGTCAGTCCTGTGTTTTCATTGAGCCTGGTGCTTCCAGCTGCTTCGAGGGGCTGTCCAGGATAAGAGAAACATGTCTGATTGTTCTTCCTCTTTTTCCAGAAATAGTGCAATTCTATTTGTATTTGATAATACAGCTCAGCCCACAGATTAGAGTTGGTTCTGTTGGACTCAGGATGGTGTCCTGTTGAGTCATTGTTGTCACAGCTCCTTTCCGTGTACTATTACACGCACAGTAACATGTTCTTGTGTTGTTTGGATGACATTGGCTTCTTCCCACCATGGTCATCTCCATCCTTCTGCTGTAAGTACCACCCTAGTCCTTGCCAGTGACCACTAATCGGACCTCATTACGTTCTCCTCAGGCTCCAATCACATCTTCTCCATTCAAGATCTTGAGCGTTACCACCTCCAAGATGAGGATCCGAGTCAGTAAGGAGGCCGATCGACTTCTACTTGAGTACGAGCAGAGTCTAAGAGACAGCAATTCAGAAGAGCAGCAGAAGTTCATAGATGAGATGAAGACTCGACTTGACCAAGAAGTGGAGAAGTTCTGTACTGAATACTCCAAGCGTTTCACAAAGTGTGCGGTGGGGGTAGGATGTGCTGTGGGTGGTGGGGTCCTCAGTCTGGCTGGAGGCATTGTGGGAGCAGCTGTGGCGGGGACTGTCCTGGCTGCAGAGGCCGTGGCCTTGTTAGGGAGCACCACCGCTGCCATGGTCACCGGTGCTGTCGGAGGTTCTGTAGCGCTGGGGGCCATCGGAACTGGGGTGGGAGCAGGTGTAGGGGGCGTTATTGGACACACGGAGAAGAAAAGGGATGAGAGGACAGATGGTAGAGGCAACGACATCGAGTCAACATCACAAGATACCCAACAACTGGTGGATAAGTCGGAGTGAACGACGACCAGCGTGGCTATAGACACCTTCCAAGAGCGTCCACCAAAGACGAGCGCCCAATGGAGAAGTCTTCCTAAGAATATTTTCTGGAGACTTGTGGACCATTCATGTTCTTTTTGAAGGAGCTCAATATCTTCTCATTCTTCTGGCTGTAATGTGCTGGTGGATGCACCTATGGACGTGAGAAGGGAAAGGACGAATATTACTGAGGCTACTTTTATAAATTGACTAGAGAAGCGATGGATTGGGGTCCAGGAGCGTCCGAGAACCTGCTCAGATATTTTCACGACTTCCATTTACTTAAACGTTGTTCTCAGGGACTGGGGGTTCCCAGGAGTAGGACCCCCAGCATCTTCTCTGGTCCAGCTTTATTAGGTCTTGCACTGTGTAACTTTTAAAATGTCTCTAAGAAAAGTTTACGACATCTATTTTCTGTACATGAAATAAAATATTACATAAAAAATAAAAGTTACTAAAAGGTCTAAATTATCAATGCATCCGCTTCTTCATAGACATGAGGGCAGATGTTGTCCTGCTGATTTGTAGACATTTAATGGTTTTAACTTTTCAGGTTGTTGAAGCGGAGAGGACCACAGGGCTGGAGCACATGTCCTTACTGCCCTTACTCTCACCCTTCATCAGGATTCATTAAAAGTAAACAATTCATAGTCACAAAAATGAGTGGCATCGGTGGTCCCAGACCCAACTGGTGAATATACGTGGCAGCACCTGGTGATTACAATAGACTTTTACAATTTCCCAACACAGTAACAAAAAAACTATAAACTACAACCCGATCTCCTGCAGAAAATTCTTGGCATTGATTATAGACTCCGTGGACATGGACCATTCCTCCTCTTCTGTAGGCTCAGCCCAGATTTTTGTAATATCAGATGCTGTAAAGGAAGTCTCCTTGGCCCGAACCCTCGTTAAACCCTGTTGACTACAGATTCCTCCCTCCCTGATAGGACGGGGAGCCTGAAGGTCACTGGGGGGGGGGGCACATATCGGACCCTTTTTGGAGTATTTAAAGATGACCCTGGTTTCCCGTGGCCTCACCACTTCCTCACTTAGAGAAGAAAAATGGTTTGGCCGTTAACACACAACAAATTATGACCAACCTTTCACACCAGAAAACTGGTGTGGAAGCTCCCAAAAATTTCCAAAAAAATTTGGCCATCTGCTCATGGGTAGCTGACCCAAGAGGAGCTAAAGATAGGGGACCCCTCCAACCACATACATTGGGGCATCTTCTGCTCTGAGACCTATTTATTAGCTGTCGGGGACAGAAAAAATGACTTTTTCCGTCTGCTCCGACTCTTCTCCGAAAAAGTGGAAACTCAGACACAATATGTGTCGCAGCCCTTTTTGGGCGCTGTAAACTGGCGGAAAGTAGACCAAAAGAAAACTGGTCTAGCAGGGACTGTTGGACACATTTCTGGTGCTCGGGACAGATTTTGGTCCCAGGGACAGAAAATGGTCTCAGGGACAGAAAATGGTCTCGGCGCCAGAAATGTCTCTGCACAGCTCCACAATATTACATGTGTGTCTTCTTTCCCAGAGCAGGTCGGTAACAAAGCCAATGCAGACACCGACACTTTATGTAAATGTCCCCCATTATGTATCATATATCAGGTTAGTTCTGATTGTTGCACATGCGACACCTCACACCCAAGACGACATCTGATGTTCCTATGACTATTCTTCAGTGTCACGTTCTGCTTTGTAGCAGGTGACTGCTTCCTGATGCTCTCCCCATCTTACTGCAGATGGTGCTCCGTAAGGCAAGAGGCTCATAATGCCTCATGGCGAGTGCACCCTTGCAAGGCCTCCCCTTAATTAGTCACATGCTGCTCCAGGGCAAGGGGGCATCAAGACTGGAGTGAAAAACATTGGTCTTGTTTTCAGTTGAGTCCGGAGATTCTCCATGAGATGGTTCTGAGGTGGGACCTGCTAGAGTTCCTCCAGGATCAAACGGTGACATAGAAATCCTGCACTCACTATCAGGAGGACAATCCTTTGGCAGTGGAGGCTTTGGCTCAGGGTTTCAGGTGGACCTGGTTTATGGAGATAAGAGAAATGTGCTGCATGGAGATAATGGGGCGTGGAGACGGAAATGTGGCTCTTCCTGTTTTGCTCTCCGTATATTGTCCAGTTCTGAGCTCAATCCGGGGTCATCTCTGTGTATCAGGTTCTAGTCCTGATGTGTCTCTCTGGTCTTATGTGAGGCTCCAGACACCGGGATGACCTCTGCTCTAACATGGGGAGCAGCAGCTGTGAGTTACCAGTCACTGTAGTTGTAGCATCGACCTCATCCATCAGGTGCAGGTCATATGTCCGGTCAGCAGCCACTAGAGATGAGCGAACACTAAAATGCTCGAGTGCTCGTTATTCGAGACGAACTTTTCCAGATGCTCGAGTGCTCGTCTCGAATAACGAGCCCCATTGAAGTCAATGGGAGACTCGAGCATTTTTCAAAGGGACCATGGTTCGGGAATAAAATGTGTTAATTAATTGAAAAAGAATGTCTTCTGATAAGTTAGCAGATGTATGCAAACATCTGCAATCTATTCTTCACTGTTCCGCGTGTATATTATCTCCCGACAAGTTAACAGATGTGAAGAACAGTGAAGAATAGAATAAAAACAGTGAACACAGGATCATTTAAGTGAAAAACACAGTGAAGAATAGATTACAGATGTTCTGCACATCTGCTTACTTGTCGGGAGATACGCTGTCCCGGGATCCGCTGCTCTTCTTCCACTGAAGTCTCCCCGATGTCTCCGTGCCCCTCGATGTCTCCGTGCCCCTCGATGTCTCCGTGCCCCTCGATGTCTCCCCGTGCCCCTCGATGTCTCCGTGCTGCCGCTGCCCCATGTCTCTGTGCTGCTCACCGTGTTCTTCACACATATATATATTGTTCTTCACATACTATTTTGTTCGCACCGTTCCGCGCGTATCTCCCGACAAGTAAGCAGATGTGCCGAACATCTGTAATCTATTCTTCACTGAGTTCTTCACTGTGTTTTTCACTTAAATGATCCTGTGTTCACTGTGTTCACTGTTTTTATTCTATTCTTCATTGTTCTTCACTGTGTTTTTTTAATTAAATGCTCGATCTCGAGCAGGGGAAATACTCGTCCGAGCAACGAGCCGTCTCGAGTACCTTAATACTCGAACGAGCATCAAGCTCGGACGAGCATGTTCGCTCATCTCTAGCAGCCACACATTATCCTCCATCTCTATAGTGAACTCTCTTCTCTACATCTATATTCTGCATCAGTCCAGGACTCGGGTAGATGTAGCGGAGCCAGTACATTGCTCTCCAGTACAGTACAGATTATGTACTGTCAGAGACATGAAACATCCAAAGTGTAAGTCCACTCCTTTCCGACACATTCTATGGGCTAGAAGGAGATATCACTGCTCCACCTGTCTCCATGGGGTTGGTCATCCGGTTTCTGTTACCTGTGGGCACCGCTATTGTAAATCCTGGATCTCAGAATAATGGGATCAATCACAACCTGATGGTCATGGGTGTCAACAATGCAGGAAAGACTGTGCCAGTGCCCAGCCCATCCCTGACAACCGCCTCCAGCACATGGTGTCCAATATGAAAGCAGAACGGTCCAGAATGGTAGGTGCAGGTGCTCGGTCTATGTCTGGTGTGATATTTGGTTATATCTAGAGCCTCATCAGATAAAGAGAATGTATAAAGGTGGAACTAGGTGGCTTATTAGACAGGGACCGCCATGGGTATCTCATCCACTCCAGTAATGTTACTTTCATCTAAGGGTCATGAGAAAAGTCTTCCATGTCTTTGGTGGCTTCACTGTGAAGATATGGAGAGAAAACAACCTAAGAAAGCGCCGCCACCAAGGGAGTAAAAATAGGACATAAGCATCTGATGAGCCTTGAGAATAATAACTTACATATAATGGAAGAAGGAATCACGGGCTAAGGTCCTGTTCACACCACAAACTCTTCTCATATTTGTTGCCTGACCCAACCAGGAGCTAAAATGATCTTGTTCTAAGGAGGAGGCTCCTGCAGATGCCCACAATAAAGGGAAGGGTCCTGTGCGCATTCCTGCTGTTCTCCCACCCTCCACTAGATGGCAGTGTCTTCATCCCCCTTCACCCTGAATTCAGACATGTAGAATTGTTTTGGTCTTATTTCACATGATCTTATGTCTTGTTCTCGTCTTCAGAGGTTTTATTTAATTAACAAACAAGTAAAGTGAAAATCACTGTAAAGAAATCCTAGAATTTTGTGGAAGAAGTGATAAGAGGATTAAATAGATCAGTATATATAATGTATTTGTGATCAGCAGAAGAGGCAACTCGTTTACAGCAAGAGTATGTGCAGAGTATGAGCAGAGTATGAGCAGAGTATGAGCATGGTATGAGCAGGGTATGAGCAGGGTATGTGCAGAGTATGTGCAGAGTATGAGCAGGGTATGTGCAGAGTATGAGCAGAGTATGAGCAGAGTATGAGCAGGGTATGTGCAGGGCATGTGCAGAGTATGAGCAGGAAATGAGCAGGGTATGTGCAGAGTATGTGCAGAGTATGAGCAGGAAATGAGCAGGGTATGTGCAGAGTATGTGCAGGGCATGTGCAGGGCATGAGCAGAGTATGAGCAGGGTATGTGCAGGGTATGAGCAGAGTATGTGCAGCGCATGTGCAGGGCATGAGCAGAGTATGAGCAGAGTATGTGCAGAGTATGAGCAGAGTATGTGTCGAGTATGAGCAGAGTATTTGCAGAGTATGAGCAGAGTATGAGCTGAGCATGTGCAGGGTATGAGCAGAGTATGTGCAGAGTATGAGCAGAGTATGAGCTGAGCATGTGCAGGGCATGAGCAGAGTATGTGCAGAGTATGTGCAGAGTATGAGCTGAGCATGTGCAGGGCATGAGCAGAGTATGAGCAGAGTATGTGCAGAGTATGTGCAGAGTATGTGCAGAGTATGTGCAGGGTATGAGCAGAGTATGTGCAGAGTATGAGCAGAGTATGTGTCGAGTATGAGCAGAGTATGTGCAGAGTATGTGCAGAGTATGTGCAGGGCATGTGCAGGGCATGAGCAGAGTATGAGCAGGGTATGTGCAGGGTATGAGCAGAGTATGTGCAGCGCATGTGCTGGGCATGAGCAGAGTATGAGCAGAGTATGTGCAGAGTATGAGCAGAGTATGTGTCGAGTATGAGCAGAGTATGTGCAGAGTATGTGCAGAGTATGTGCAGGGTATGAGCAGAGTATGTGCAGCGCATGTGCAGGGCATGAGCAGAGTATGAGCAGAGTATGTGCAGAGTATGTGCAGAGTATGTGCAGAGTATGTGCAGGGTATGAGCAGAGTATGTGCAGCGCATGTGCAGGGCATGTGCAGAGTATGAGCAGAGTATGTGCAGAGTATGTGCAGAGTATGAGCAGAGTATGTGCAGAGTATGAGCTGAGTATGTGCAGAGTATGAGCAGAGTATGTGCAGAGTATGAGCAGAGTATGTGCAGAGTATGAGCAGAGTATGAGCAGAGTATGTGCAGAGTATGAGCAGAGTATGTGCAGAGTATGAGCAGGGTATGAGCAGAGTATGTGCAGAGTATGTGCAGAGTATGAGCAGAGTATGAGCTGAGCATGTGCAGGGCATGAGCAGAGTATGAGCAGAGTATGAGCTGAGCATGTGCAGGGCATGAGCAGAGTATGTGCAGAGTATGAGCTGAGCATGTGCAGGGCATGAGCAGAGTATGAGCAGAGTATGTGCAGAGTATGTGCAGAGTATGTGCAGGGTATGTGCAGGGTATGTGCAGAGTATGAGCAGAGTATGTGCAGCGCATGTGCAGGGCATGTGCAGAGTATGAGCAGAGTATGTGCAGAGTATGTGCAGAGTATGAGCAGAGTATGTGCAGAGTATGAGCTGAGCATGTGCAGGGCATGAGCAGAGTATGAGCAGAGTATGTGCAGAGTATGTGCAGAGTATGAGCTGAGCATGTGGAGGGCATGAGCAGAGTATGAGCAGAGTATGTGCAGAGTATGTGCAGAGAATGAGCAGAGCATGTGCAGGGCATGAGTAGAGTATGAGTAGAGTATGTGCAGAGTATGTGCAGAGTATATGCAGAGTATGTGCAGAGTATGAGCAGAATATTTGCAGAGTATGTGCAGGGTATGTGCAGGGTATGTGCAGAGTATGAGCAGAGTATGTGCAGATTATGAGCAGAGTATGAGCAGGGTATGTGCAGGGTATGTGCAGAGTATGTGCAGGGTATGAGCAGGGTATGAGCAGAGTATGAGCAGAGTATGTGCAGAGTATGAGCAAAGTATGTGCAGAGTATGAGCAGAGTATGTGCAGAGTATGAGCAGAGTATGTGCAGAGTATGAGCAGAGTATGAGCAGAGTATGTGCAGAGTATGAGCAGAGTATGTGCAGAGTATGAGCAGGGTATGAGCAGAGTATGTGCAGAGTATGTGCAGAGTATGAGCAGAGTATGAGCTGAGCATGTGCAGGGCATGAGCAGAGTATGAGCAGAGTATGAGCTGAGCATGTGCAGGGCATGAGCAGAGTATGTGCAGAGTATGAGCTGAGCATGTGCAGGGCATGAGCAGAGTATGAGCAGAGTATGTGCAGAGTATGTGCAGAGTATGTGCAGGGTATGTGCAGGGTATGTGCAGAGTATGAGCAGAGTATGTGCAGCGCATGTGCAGGGCATAAGCAGAGTATGAGCAGAGTATGAGCAGAGTATGTGCAGAGTATGAGCAGAGTATGTGCAGAGTATGAGCAGGGTATGAGCAGAGTATGTGCAGAGTATGAGCAGAGTATGAGCTGAGCATGTGCAGGGCATGAGCAGAGTATGAGCAGAGTATGAGCTGAGCATGTGCAGGGCATGAGCAGAGTATGAGCAGAGTATGTGCAGAGTATGTGCAGAGTATGTGCAGGGTATGTGCAGAGTATGAGCAGAGTATGTGCAGCGCATGTGCAGGGCATAAGCAGAGTATGAGCAGAGTATGTGCAGAGTATGTGCAGGGTATGTGCAGGGTATGTGCAGGGTATGAACAGAGTATGTGCAGCGCATGTGCAGGGCATGAGCAGAGTATGAGCAGAGTATGTGCAGAGTATGTGCAGAGTATGAGCAGAGTATGTGTCGAGTATGAGCAGAGTATGTGCAGAGTATGAGCAGAGTATGAGCTGAGCATGTGCAGGGCATGAGCAGAGTATGAGCAGAGTATGTGCAGAGTATGTGCAGAGTATGAGCTGAGCATGAGCAGGGCATGAGCAGAGTATGAGCAGAGTATGTGCAGAGTATGAGCAGAGTATGTGCAGAGTATGAGCAGAGCATGAGCAGAGCATGAGTAGAGTATGTGCAGAGTATGAGCAGAGTATGTGCAGAGTATGAGCAGGGTATGAGCAGAGTATGTGCAGATTATGTGCAGAGTATGTGCAGAGTATGAGCAGAGTATATGCAGAGTATGAGCAGTGTATGAGCAGGCTATGTGCAGAGTATGAGCAGAGTATGTGCAGGGTATGTGCAGAGTATGAGCAGAGTATGTGCAGGGTATGTGCAGAGTATGAGCAGGGTATGTGCAGGGTATGAGCAGAGTATGTGCAGGGCATGTGCAGAGCATGAGCAGAGTATGAGCAGGGTAGGAGCAGGGTATGTGCAGAGTATGTGCAGAGTATGTGCAGGGTATGTGCAGAGTATGTGCAGAGGATGTGCAGGATATGTGCAGAGTATGTGCAGAGTATGAGCAGAGTATGTGCAGGGCATGAGCAGAGTATGTGCAGAGTATGTGCAGAGTATGAGCAGGGTATGAGCAGAATATGAGCAGAGTATGTGCAGGGCATGTGCAGAGTATGTGCAGGGCATGTGCAGAGTATGAGCAGAGTATGATCAGAGTATGTGCAGGGTATGAGCAGAGTATGTGCAGAGTATGAGCAGAGTATGTGCAGAGTATGAGCAGAGTATGTGCAGGGTATGTTTACAGTATGACCAGAGTATGTGCAGAGTATGAGCAGGGTATGAGCAGAGTATGTGCAGAGTATGAGCAGAGTATGTGCAGAGTATGTGCAGAGTATGAGCAGAGTATGAGCAGAGTATGTGCAGAGTATGAGCAGAGTATGTGCAGAGTATGAGCAGAGTATGTGCAGAGTATGAGCAGAGTATGTGCAGAGTATGTGCAGGGTATGAGCAGAGTATGTGCAGGGTATGAGCAGAGTATGTGCAGAGTATGAGCAGAGTATGTGCAGGGTATGTTTAGAGTATGACCAGAGTATGTGCAGAGTATGGGCAGAGTATGTGCAGAGTATGAGCAGGGTATGAGCAGGGTATGAGCAAAATATGAGCAGAGTATGAGCAGAGTATGAGCAGGGCATGTGCAGAGTATGAGCAGAGTATGATCAGAGTATGTGCAGGGTATGAGCAGAGTATGTGCAGAGTATGAGCAGAGTATGTGCAGAGTATGTGCAGGGTATGTTTACAGTATGACCAGAGTATGTGCAGAGTATGAGCAGAGTATGTGCAGAGTATGAGCAGGGTATGAGCAGAGTATGTGCAGAGTATGAGCAGAGTATGTGCAGAGTATGTGCAGAGTATGAGCAGAGTATGTGCAGAGTATGAGCAGAGTATGTGCAGAGTATGAGCAGAGTATGAGCAGAGTATGTGCAGAGTATGAGCAGAGTATGTGCAGAGTATGAGCAGGGTATGAGCAGAGTATGTGCAGAGTATGAGCAGAGTATGTGCAGAGTATGTGCAGAGTATGAGCAGAGTATGTGCAGAGTATGTGCAGGGTATGAGCAGAGTATGTGCAGAGTATGAGCACAGTATGAGCAGAGTATGAGCAGAGTATGTGCAGCGTATGTGCAGGGTATGAGCAGGGTATGAGCAGAGTATGAGCAGAGTATGTGCAGAGTATGAGCAGAGTATGTGCAGAGTATGAGCAGGGTATGAGCAGAGTATGAGCAGAGTATGTGCAGAGTATGTGCAGAGTATGAGCAGAGTATGTGCAGAGTATGAGCAGAGTATGTGCAGAGTATGAGCAGAGTATGTGCAGAGTATGTGCAGGGTATGAGCAGAGTATGTGCAGGGTATGAGCAGAGTATGTGCAGAGTATGAGCAGAGTATGTGCAGGGTGTGTTTAGAGTATGACCAGAGTATGTGCAGAGTATGGGCAGAGTATGTGCAGAGTATGAGCAGGGTATGAGCAGAGTATGTGCAGAGTATGTGCAGAGTATGTGCAGAGTATGAGCAGAGTATGTGCAGAGTATGAGGAGAGTATGTGCAGAGTATGTGCAGAGTATGAGCAGAGTATGTGCAGAGTATGAGCAGAGTATGTGCAGAGTATGTGCAGGGTATGAGCAGGGTATGAGCAGAGTATGTGCAGAGTATGAGCAGAGTATGTGCAGAGTATGTGCAGAGTATTTGCAGTGTATGAGCACAGTATATGCAGAGTATGTGCAGAGTATGTGCAGGGTATGAGCAGGGTATGAGCAGAGTATGTGCAGAGTATGAGCAGAGTATGAGCAGGGTATGAGCAGAGTATGTGCAGGGTATGTGCAGAGTATGAGCAGAGTATGAGCAGAGCATGTACAGGGCATGAGCAGAGTATGTGCAGAGTATGTGCAGAGTATGTGCAGAGTATGAGCAGGGTATGAGCAAAATATGAGCAGAGTATGAGCAGAGTATGTGCAGGGCATGTGCAGAGTATGAGCAGAGTATGTGCAGAGTATGAGCAGGGTATGAGCAGAGTATGTGCAGAGTATGAGCAGAGTATGTGCAGAGTATGTGCAGAGTATGAGCAGAGTATGTGCAGAGTATGAGCAGAGTATGTGCAGAGTATGAGCAGAGTATGAGCAGAGTATGTGCAGAGTATGAGCAGAGTATGTGCAGAGTATGAGCAGAGTATGTGCAGAGTATGTGCAGAGTATGAGCAGAGTATGTGCAGAGTATGTGCAGAATATGAGCAGAGTATGTGCAGAGTATGAGCACAGTATGAGCAGAGTATGAGCAGAGTATGTGCAGCGTATGTGCAGGGTATGAGCAGAGTATGTGCAGCGTATGTGCAGGGTATGAGCAGGGTATGAGCAGAGTATGAGCAGAGTATGTGCAGAGTATGAGCAGAGTATGTGCAGAGTATGAGCAGGGTATGAGCAGAGTATGTGCAGAGTATGAGCAGAGTATGTGCAGAGTATGTGCAGAGTATGAGCAGAGTATGTGCAGAGTATGTGCAGAGTATGAGCAGAGTATGTGCAGAGTATGAGCAGAGTATGTGCAGCGTATGTGCAGGGTATGAGCAGGGTATGAGCAGAGTATGAGCAGAGTATGTGCAGAGTATGAGCAGAGTATGAGCAGAGTATGTGCAGGGTATGAGCAGAGTATGTGCAGAGTATGAGCAGAGTATGTGCAGAGTATGTGCAGAGTATGTGCAGGGTATGTTTACAGTATGACCAGAGTATGTGCAGAGTATGAGCAGAGTATGTGCAGAGTATGAGCAGGTTATGAGCAGAGTATGTGCAGAGTATGAGCAGAGTATGTGCAGAGTATGTGCAGAGTATGTGCAGAGTATGTGCAGAGTATGAGCAGAGTATGTGCAGAGTATGAGCAGAGTATGTGCAGAGTATGAGCAGAGTATGAGCAGAGTATGAGCAGAGTATGTGCAGCGTATGTGCAGGGTATGAGCAGGGTATGAGCAGAGTATGAGCAGAGTATGAGCAGAGTATGAGCAGAGTATGTGCAGAGTATGAGCAGAGTATGTGCAGGGTATGAGCAGAGTATGTGCAGAGTATGAGCAGAGTATGTGCAGGGTATGTTTAGAGTATGTGCAGAGTATGAGCAGAGTATGTGCAGAGTATGAGCAGAGTATGAGCAGAGTATGAGCAGAGTATGTGCAGAGTATGAGCAGAGTATGTGCAGGGTATGAGCAGAGTATGTGCAGAGTATGAGCAGAGTATGTGCAGGGTATGTTTAGAGTATGTGCAGAGTATGAGCAGAGTATGTGCAGAGTATGAGCAGGGTATGAGCAGAGTATGTGCAGATTATGTGCAGAGTATGAGCAGAGTATGTGCAGAGTATGTGCAGAGTATGAGCAGAGTATGAGCAGAGTATGAGCAGAGTATGTGCAGAGTATGTGCAGAGTATGAGCAGAGTATGTGCAGAGTATGAGCAGAGTATGTGCAGAGTATGTGCAGGGTATGAGCAGGGTATGAGCAGAGTATGAGCAGAGTATGTGCAGAGTATGAGCAGAGTATGTGCAGAGTATGAGCAGGGTATGAGCAGAGTATGTGCAGAGTATGAGCAGAGTATGTGCAGAGTATGTGCAGAGTATGAGCAGAGTATGTGCAGAGTATGTGCAGAGTATGAGCAGAGTATGTGCAGAGTATGAGCAGAGTATGTGCAGCGTATGTGCAGGGTATGAGCAGGGTATGAGCAGAGTATGAGCAGAGTATGTGCAGAGTATGAGCAGAGTATGAGCAGAGTATGTGCAGGGTATGAGCAGAGTATGTGCAGAGTATGAGCAGAGTATGTGCAGAGTATGTGCAGAGTATGTGCAGGGTATGTTTACAGTATGACCAGAGTATGTGCAGAGTATGAGCAGAGTATGTGCAGAGTATGAGCAGGTTATGAGCAGAGTATGTGCAGAGTATGAGCAGAGTATGTGCAGAGTATGTGCAGAGTATGTGCAGAGTATGAGCAGAGTATGTGCAGAGTATGAGCAGAGTATGTGCAGAGTATGAGCAGAGTATGAGCAGAGTATGTGCAGAGTATGAGCAGCGTATGTGCAGGGTATGAGCAGGGTATGAGCAGAGTATGAGCAGAGTATGAGCAGAGTATGAGCAGAGTATGTGCAGAGTATGAGCAGAGTATGAGCAGAGTATGTGCAGGGTATGAGCAGAGTATGTGCAGAGTATGAGCAGAGTATGTGCAGGGTATGTTTAGAGTATGTGCAGAGTATGAGCAGAGTATGTGCAGAGTATGAGCAGGGTATGAGCAGAGTATGTGCAGATTATGTGCAGAGTATGAGCAGAGTATGTGCAGAGTATGTGCAGAGTATGAGCAGAGTATGAGCAGAGTATGAGCAGAGTATGTGCAGAGTATGTGCAGAGTATGAGCAGAGTATGTGCAGAGTATGAGCAGAGTATGTGCAGAGTATGTGCAGGGTATGAGCAGGGTATGAGCAGAGTATGTGCAGAGTATGAGCAGAGTATGTGCAGAGTATGAGCAGAGTATGTGCAGAGTATGAGCAGAGTATGTGCAGAGTATGAGCAGAGTATGAGCAGAGTATGTGCAGAGTATGAGCAGAGTATGTGCAGAGTATGAGCAGGGTATGAGCAGAGTATGTGCAGAGTATGTGCAGAGTATGAGCAGAGTATGTGCAGAGTATGTGCAGAGTATGAGCAGAGTATGTGCAGAGTATGAGCAGGGTATGAGCAGAGTATGTGCAGAGTATGAGCAGAGTATGTGCAGAGTATGAGCAGGGTATGAGCAGAGTATGTGCAGAGTATGAGCAGAGTATGTGCAGAGTATGAGCAGAGTATGTGCAGAGTATGAGCAGAGTATGTGCAGAGTGCAGTAAGCCTCAGGAGGTCACGAGTGCAACACCCCTGCCAAAAACATAAGCAGTCTGGTAGTTGCGAATGGCGCCCTCTACAGGTCAGGAGCTGTTAGGGGGAGTCATGAACCCCCAGTAAGTTTATAGCACTGGGAGATTATGTAATAGCAGCTGTAGATTCTGCCTGGACAAGCAATATTTAAGTGGGTGTAAGATTTTATCTAATTATGTGGCTGTATTGCAAACTGGAGTGTGATTGGAGAGATTCTACCACCTGACCAGGAGGAGGATAAAACCCCTGAGCAGCGGGAGCACATGGTCACTTAGGCCCAAGGTCAGGAGACTCAGAGCTGCAGCTTCCATGGCTTGGACAAAGCTCCATCCCAGCATCTACTACTAGATTATTCTTGAGGACCACTCTCCATGACCACTCCAGTAATCCGGAACATCCAGTAATCCAGAATCTGCTGTGAGGCCGTTTGCCTGCAGTTGTTCTAATAAAGAACCGTGAGTAATTTTGCACAACGTTGCCTCCGTCTGATCCCTGGATACGGCTGTTACCACCACGGGCTTCTCATTCATTACCCAGCGACTTATCTTACATCTTAGGGCGCATTCACATGTTGCGCTTTGGTTGCGTTTTCATTGTGTTTTGAAACCTATTACAACCTCTGAGGAGGTGATTTGCCTAATTACATTACTGTTAACATTTGCATTTACAAAATGCAGTGTAAACTTGTGCGTTAACAAAGTATTTGTGTTGTGTTAACGCTTTGTTAGCACATGTGTTAACGTTGCATTTACACTGTGCAGTAAGTTATGAATGACCCCCCTTCTTGTTGAGTGAGCCAAAACTGGAGAGATTTATCAAAGATCGCCCCACACTAATAGCAAGGAGAGCTAAGAACCTCAAGGACCAACTTACCTCGAGTCATTTGGTGCGACCCAGTGCAGGAACGGGAGGACACCGCATCAAGGGCACGTACTCCTGTGGAGAGTGTAACATATGTCAATTCATAACCAATGAAGATCCCTTTATTAATCCCTTGAACAACAAGCAGTACAAACTTAGGGAATATACTAATTGCAAAACTCAAAATGTGGTATATGCCATCCATTGCCCGTGTTCCAAAGTGTATGTTGGACAAACAACCCAACAGCTAAAGAAGCAAATTCAACAACACAAATCCACAATCAGGACAGCGCATCGAGATTTCAAGCAAGACAAAACTTTATCATCAGTAGCAGTACACTTCCTACAACACCATGCAGGCAACCATAGAGGCCTTCAAGTGACGGCTGTGGGAAAAGTAAGCCTAAACATAAGAGGGGGTGACATAGTACCGAAATTATTACAAAAAGAGTCAAAATGGATCTTTGAATTAAAGTCTACGTCCCCGCAGGGCATCAACGAAGAATTATTATTCACTGGTTTTTACAGCGTCTTTCACAGGATTTCACGACACAGCAATCGGACACATCATGCAGTATTAACTGCTCCAAAGCAACATGGCAGAAGAAATCACAGGAAGCACAGCACCTACTTATTACAGGTCGCACCAACAGCACGAATTCTCAAGATCAGCTATTAAAAGTTCAAGCCCTTCTACACTAATCGCAGATAAATGATCCCGGTCAGTCCCTAATATAAGGGTCATATGAAAAATTATTGTCCCAACAAGAAGAAGCATGCAGCAATTGTCAATAAGGAACCAGACCATCGAAAAATGGACTTATAGGGGGTCATTTACTAAGGGCCCGATCCGCGTTTTCCGGACGTGTTACCCGAATATTTCCGATTTGCGCAGATTTCCCCTGAATTGCCCCGGGATTTTGGCGCACGCGATCGGATGGTGGTGCATCCAGAACGCGCCGCTGGATCGGGAATGGACCAGGTAAGTAAATCTGCCCCATAGAGTTCTTTGTTCTAGGATCTCACATTTTCTTTTCATTTATTTGGCACAAGCCGATTTTGAATAATTTTCTTCTACTTCCAGCACCCCTTATGCCAGTGATGGCGAACCTTTTAGAGACCGAGTGCCCAAACTACAACCAAAATCCACTTGTTTACCGTGAAGTGCCAACATGGCATTTTAAGCAGTAACTTATTGCCTCCTGTTTTTCCACATCTTTCAATTGTATCGGCCGCCTAATGCCACTACTACAGTTGAAAGAAGATGGGCAAATTCAGACTCTCATAGCCTCTGTCCACAGTCTCTCTGTACATGAAGAATGAAGGGTCCAGCAGGATGACCTCCAAAGATAATGCACTTCTTTCAACACCTTCTCTTTTTTGAAGCAGTTCCAAACAGCCAATGAAGTGTCGCTGTAATATAGCACTGAGTGCAGCCTCTAATAAGTTGCTAGGACTGCAGGAAGATTTGATGGATTTGGTCCTGTTTGGTGAACTCTGTCCTGGGCTGATGGCCTGAGTGCCGACAGAAAGGGCTCTGAGTGCCACCTCTGGCACCCGTGCCATAGGTTCGCCACCACTGCCTTATGCTCTTAGCAACTACTAGCTCATCAATAATGTCCTCTATGTACTACTTCGGTCTTGTCATGCATTTTTCTATATCCTGTTCCATGCCACTAGACGTACCTGTCATAACCTTTATCCTTATGTCATCAGCGAGTGCGGTGGCTGGGCGTGCGCTTAGCCGTGACGCCGCATGGCCCGCCCAAATTGGAGGTTGGAGGATTGGGCCGGTCATGTGACCTCGCGGCGGGCACACGCGCACACCCCCGCGCTCGCACACCGACGCCATATTTTGATCAGCTCCATACTCACCTGTATGGAGCTGATCAAAATCAAGAGCCACATACCCCTGAGGAAGCCACCAGGCTCGGTGGCGGAATGCGTGGGGAGCCAGCCCCATCTACCCTATACCCGGTGATATTTTTTCATTAGTCTCTCAAGTGTTTGGTATATTTATCTTGCGCATCATTTACATTGCTATATTGTTTACTTTATATACCTTCCAGCAATGCACTGGTCGCTCAGACTGTATAGGGTAGGTGGGTTAGCAATCCTATTGCCTATTTGTTTGCATTAGATTCTTAGGGTTGCCCATAGCAACAAGCACCCATTACCTTTGTATACCATTTTGTCTTGTTGCTATATTTGAGACTTAGCACTGGATGGTGCTTTTTAATTGTTTCTAAATTGTCCTTGGCATACACGTTTGGTTTATACTTATATTTATGTGAATATAAATAAAGATTTTCTATTGTCTTTTCCATCGTGTACAGCATTAGTACCTATATCACGTCCCTTTTTCTTGGTATATATATTATGGATTTTTTGACGTGTGGTACTCCTATTGGCCTTCATCTATCCTGTTACAGAATGACCCCCCCCCCATTCCCGATTTTGCAGGTAAGGGTGATGTCACACGTTTTTAGTCCGTTTTTGGCCCGTTTTGCTTAAAACGCATACGTGTGCCATCACCCTAAGAAGAAGCCCTGGCCAAGTCTCACCTCCAAAATTGTGCTGCTGAGCACCATGGGAGTGTGATGTTTGGCCACTTGGGGCAGCCTTGCTGCGTAGCCTCAGTGCGCTTTCACACGATGCGTTGTGTCACCTTTTTTTCATGCGTTTTTTAGCGCCCCATGTGCGGTAGCGTCGCGTTATGAATGGACACCTAGCGGTACATGTGACTGCAGCCTAAACCACAATGTAACCTCAGGCTGCGGTCACACGTACCGCTAGGTGTCCGTTCATAACGCGACGCTAGCGCACAGGGGGAGGTCCTCGGCCCGAACGCACATGCGTTTCCACAGAAACGCATGCGATTGGCTTAACAATCGCATGCGTTTCCCTGGAAACACATGTGCGTTCGGGCCGAGGACCTCCCCCTGTGCGCTAGCGTTGCGTTATGACGGACACCTAGCGGTACGTGTGACTGCGGCCTCAGCAGTGAAAAGTGACGCATTGTGTGAATGCACCCTAAAGGTGCGTTCATACCTTCTGTTTTTCAGATGCAGTTTTTGAAGCCAGAAGCCGGTGTGGATGATACTGGGTGAGAACTTATCATTGAGGCATCAAAAAAACTAAACGTGTGAAAGGATTAATGGATTTACATGAAAACTCACTTCATGCTAATTAATCGTAATCCATTAACATCCTGCAAACAATGGAGCTGGGGATTTGTTACAATGTATCAGTGTGGACATTTACCTTCCCGGACACATTGTAACAAACTATCAGACGGCAGAAGAGGAAGGTCCACAGAAGAGACATCTATCAGAAAGCTGCAGGACAATCCCTAGGATTTTCTGTCCCTTTACGTTGTCTCCATGTTTGTGTTCACACTGAGCAGTTACTGCCAGGACTTGGCCTCAGATGTCAGGTCTTATCTTCCTCATTACAGTAATTGTGCATCCTGTTACACAGTGACGAGCTCAGCTCTGCTACATCAGGGGGTGTGGAGCTGGGAACAGGAGGAGCAGCTGTGGGGAGGGCGGCTTCCGGGTCTAGAGGCGGCTACAGGCAGATAAACAAACATGGAGGCCACCAGGTCAGAACCTCCAGCCTCCCTGAGAGCAGCACAGCGACCCACAGAGCCCCAGAGGAAGAGGCCGAGGAGGAGGCCGAAGAGGGAGACAGCGGACAGAACCAGAGAGACCCCCGAGCCTGTGAGGTGAGAGGCCGACAGCGGAGGATTACACGGGGGGGGGGGGGGGAATACACTGGGGGGGGACTACACGGGGGGACTACACAAGGACACTACGGGGGACTACACACGGGGACTACGGGGGGTTACACACAGGGCTATAGGGGACTACACGGGGCTACACAGGGGGACTACAGGGGGTTACACACAGGGCTAGGGGGGACTACACAGGGGGGACACTACACAGGGGGGACACTATACGGGGGGGACTATACAGGGGGCTACACAAGGACACTACGGGGGACTACACACGGGGACTACGGGGGGTTACACACAGGGGGCTACACAGGGGGACTACACACGGGGACTACAGGGGGTTACACACAGGGCTAGGGGGGACTACACAGGGGGGACACTACACGGGGGACACTACACGGGGGGACTATACGGGGGGGACTATACAGGGGGCTACACAAGGACACTACGGGGGACTACACACGGGGACTACGTGGGGTTACACACAGGGCTATAGGGGACTACACGGGGGGGCTACACAGGGGGGGACTACGGGGGGTTACACACAGGGCTATAGGGGACTACACAGGGGGCTACACAGGGGGACTACACACGGGGACTACAGGGGGTTACACACAGGGCTATAGGGGACTACACACGGGGACTACAGGGGGTTACACACAGGGCTATAGGGGACTACATGGGGGGGACTACACGGGGGGGCTACACAGGGACACTACAGGGGACTACACACGGGGACTATGGGGGGTTACACACAGGGCTATAGGGGACTACACACGGGGGACTACACACGGTTACACACAGGGCTATAGGGGACTACACGGGGACTACGGGGGGTTACACACAGGCCTATAGGGGACTACACGGGGGGCTACACAGGGACACTACAGGGGACTACACAGGGAGACTACACACGGGGACTACAGGGGGTTACACACAGGGCTATAGGGGACTACACGGGGGGGACTACACTGGGGGACTACACACGGGGACTACGGGGGGGGGGAAACACAGGCCTATAGGGGACTACATGGGGGGCTACACAGGGACACTATAGGGGACTACACAGGGGGACTACACACGGGGACTATAGGGGGTTACACACAGGGCTATAGGGGACAACACTGGGGGGACTACACACGGGGACTACGGGGGGTTACAAACAGACCTATAGTGGACTACACAGGGGGGGCTACACAGGAACACTACAGGGGGTTACACACAGGGCTATAGGGGACTACACAGGGGGGACTACACACGGGGACTACAGGGGATTACACACAGGGCTATAGGGGACTACACGGGGGGGACTACACGGGGGGACTACACGGGGGGGACTACACACGGGGACTACACACGGGGACTACAGGGGGTTACACACAGGGCTACAGGGGACTACACGGGGGGACTACACGGGGTTACACACAGGGCTATAGGGGACTACACGGGGGGGGGACTACACAAGGGGCACTACACAAGGGGGACTACACACGGGGACTACAGGGGGTTACACACAGGGCTATAGGGGACTACACCGGGGGGGCTACACTGGGGGACTAGACGGGGGGGACTACACGGGGGAGGCTGATAATCCAGCACCGCTTCAATGCCAATCCTCAGCGCACAGTCCTCTCGTGATAGCAGCATAATCGCACTATCCTCTATACCAAGCCACACAGTGTACCTCAAATCCACAGCTTCCCGGTCCTAAGTACCTACCTAATTGCCCTATAATGATCAGGGCTGCACAGTCCTCCAATGATTCCAGCATAGCTGCACAGTCCTCCCCTAATCTCGGCATCGCTGCCCTGTCCTGCTCCACATTTATTGAATGCGATCGCACATATAAGAGTCTAAAGCGCACACTACAACCCTCATCATGCTGGATCCACACCTCCCTGCATATAACACGTATCACTGGACCATAAATGATCAAAATGCGCAAAAATTGTGGTGTAAAGTAATAGGAGGTGCAGATTGTAGTCTACGAGGTCTCCTGCTGCTCCGGATATGTCCCCGTGTCTGCTGCTGGATGACATCGTCTGACTATAGGACACAAGATAGATCTGCGCCAATGTACTGCCACTAAAGGCGTCGTTGTGGGTGGGTAGCCCCAGCTGACCTGGTTTCCATGTCTTTCCTCAGTGATCCTTGTCCTCTGCCTGCGGGCGGCGCTGTGAACTTCCAGACCCTGGTGGAGGACATCACCTGCTCCGTGTGTCTCGATGACTTGCAGAATCCAGTGTCCATCGCCTGCGGGCACACCTTCTGCCGCAACTGTATAACCACCCACTGGAGCAGCCCACAGCTGGAGGGTTACCTGTGCCCCGAGTGCAGGGCACCCTGCCCCCGACACCAGATCATACCCGACTATCGCCTGATGAACCTCATCGCCAAGATCCAAAAGGGAATCCAGGAGAAGACCAGTGAGAAGGTAAGGACGGCTGCCACGGGATAGCAACAAGATCTGAGGGACCATCATCACCGGTGTCCATCATACCCTCAGGAATGTCCTCCACCTCCGGAGCAGGGTTACCCCATGCAGCTGGTGTGGACAGATGGGAATGGCCGCCTACACCTGGACGAGTCCGTGGTCTACGACTGCTTCCTGAAGAGTCATCTGTCGACTTATCCCATCTATCTTCTCTGCGTCATCGGGGAGAAAAGACGGGGGAAGTCGTTCCTGATGAATTACATCATGAGAGCGTTGGGGAGTCTGGTGAGAAGGGGGGGCACATACTTACCTCAGGGATGACCATACACCTCCGAGGGTGGGAGCATAGAGAAAGTCAAGTCATGGACAACAGTTTTTCGAATTTGACTCTCATTTTGTAGGAGAAGGGTGAGGACGTCGGCCTTGGAGCCGTTGATGAGCCCCTCCAAGGCTTTGAATGGAGATGTGGCATTGACAGCACTACAAAAGGCGTCTGGATCTGGAACAGACCCTTCATCTTGGGCCATGCGGGGGAGAAGGTGAGTCCGTTGGATGGAATGAAGCAAACGTCTCGCCTCAGCTTCTTCTTCACCATTACACCATGTTCTTTTCATCCCAGGTCGCCGTCTACATCTTGGACACAGAGGGTTCACTGGACATTGAGGGTGACCGGGAAAGCTGCATCAAGCTGTCTGCCTTGTCCATGCTCCTCAGCTCCCATCTGGTGAGGAAGGTCCCATCACATCTTTATTCTAGTCAGAGGTGAATTTTATACCCTTGGATGAACCAAAAAACGAGGCCTTCATTGGTCGTCTGATGTATCTTTTAGGTTTTCAATGTGGCCGGCAGCTTGAAGGAGACAGAACTTGACTACATGGAGGTGGGTGTTGTGGGGACATCTGGTTGACCAATTGACCACAATTAGAACTTGTATGAACATGAATCTATTAATAAGCCCCAGGCGAGACTCGTCTGTTGGGTTCATCGCTACAAGTTCTGGGATTAAGATGTCAGGAGAAGGCGTGGCGTTACTATTACTGCCATATTTGGAGTCAGGAAGACATTTCCCCCAAGAGATGGAACTGAGGAAAGATTAGTTGGTAGATGTAGACTGGTTTGACATAGTTGTGAGGAGTTGTGCTTCAGCTTTCCGTGTGGTTTGTGAGGCGGTCCATCAGGTTGAGGGTCCATCAGGTTGAGGGTCCATCAGGTTGAGGGTCCATCAGGTTGAGGGTCCATCAGGTTGAGGGTCCATCAGGGTAGGTCCTGTCTACAGACTTATCCAACATAGATAAGTCATGTCTGATACATCTCATGTTCTTCCAGATGTATCTCCACATGGGAGAAGAGTTTGGCTCTCAGAGACTACAGGTGGGTGATCCTTGGAGCTTGTTGGACGACGTGGTCATGTGCAAAGCTTGTATATTCTCCATCTTTGAAGTTTTTTTTGAGTCCCATTATTTTGGATGATTTTTAGTATCTGGACGTTTTAATCCGTGACTGGCACGACTCGAGTAACTGTGGCCTAGATGCGGCTCGCTTTTACATCAGCCGGGAAATTGAGGTATGAAAATGCATGGACGTCCTCTGCACCACCTTGGTCTCCATGGTTGATGTGCGTCATCTGATATTTTTATAGCAGTCTCCCTACCTGACCCATAAGAAAAAAACATGTAGACTTTCCGAAGGTCCTGCCACCATTCACATCTACAGAGGAGGTTAAGGGCCTCTGTGTGTGTGGGTGGGGGTGGGGGGAGGTGTCTGTGGGTATCACTAAAATATTCTAAAAAATGAGGCTGCACTCCAAAATCAGGTGAAAGAATGGATCAGTACTTTAACCCAAGTTTCAGACCCTATTAAGGATCCTTTCTCAAGCAATGTGACCAATCCAACATTCCATCTATAAGTAACATCAAATAGTCATGTGATCAGATCATGTGTGCAAGGGGCGTGCGGTGTGTACTATGTGCGGTGTGTGCAAAGGGTGCCAGCGGCTCTATGGTTAGCACTACTGCCTTGCAGCAGGGTGGCTCAGTGGTCAGCGCTACAGCCTTGCAGCACTGGGGTCCTGGGTTCAAGTCCCATCTAGGTCTGCAAAGTGTTTGTATGTATGTTTCCTCCAGGTCTTCCGGTTTCCCCCCACACTCCATAACATACTGGTAGGTGATTAGAATGTGAGCCTCATTGGGGATGGAGACTGATTTGGCAATCACCGTACAGCGCTGCGGTATCTGTGTGCGCTACCTTAGAGGACATGTCTCCTAAAACTCTGCTGCTGCTGGATGTTTGATTTATTGTGACTACATAGACCTCTATTTCTGTGTTGGGTCTTTATTCTTCTATTTCTTCTTTTTTTATTTCACTTTTTATCTCATTTTTAGAAACTCCAGAAGGGCCGTAGTTACCCCAAAGTGTTGTGGGGTCTGAGGAGCAGTCACACTCGCTGCTTCCTACTCCCACACCCAGGCAAAGGCATCACAGGAGACGGCCAGGGGAGACTCCAGGGTAAGGTCCTCCAACCAGGGGAGACTCCGGGGTAAGGTCCTCCGGCCGGGGCAGACTCCGGGGCCAGGTCCCCCGGCCGGGGCAGACTCCGGGGCCAGGTCCCCCGGCCGGGGCAGACTCGGCGGTTTCATCAGGGATAAAATGCGTCTAGTTGATTTGGTTGTCGTCACAATGAAAGAAATGTTAATTTTGAGAAATTCCATGGATGATGTTTGGATTGTGATGCTTCGCTACTAGACTTGTTCACTTCAGCCATATAACGTCTTCCTGGCAGATATGGACGAGGACTTCCAGGAGAATCTCCGGGTCTATGTGCAGGACGTGGTACGTGGAGTGTGGCACCGGATTAAGACCAGCAGTACCGGACAAGTGCTGACGCCAGGCCACGTGCCATCCATGTTACAGGTAAAGCCGGAGAGGGTGGAGCTCTGGCTACAGATTTATGACAGAGGGGCGGAGCTCTGGCTACAGATTTATGACAGAGGGGCGGAGCTCTGGCTACAGATTTATGACAGAGGGGCGGGGCTGTGACTATAGATTTATGACAGAGGGGCTCGGCTACAACTGTCAGATGTATGTAATGCCGAATGGGGATGTGTTCAGTAGATTATAACTCTGGAATCCTCAATCTCTCACACAGAATTTCATTGATGTTTTGGAGCATCAAAAATACGGCTTCTCCACTCCAATGGAGGTAAGTGTCATATAATGTACACAGGACCCACCTGGCTGCTAATCCGGGGGGCACTTGTTGGATGCACCATGGATTTCTGGTATTTTCTAGCCCACGGGGACAATAACAATTTTTAGCACAGACTTGATGTAGGGACTCCCGATGTGCTCAGTAGCTATGACCCGTACACCCATCAATCCCTGTGTACCTTTACCTTATCCAACAGAAATACACGGAAAGACGCCTTTGAAGTTGGAATATAGCGGCCACAGCAGCCTCTTTATTAACAAACATTTAAATATATTAACATAAATAACATGTTACAATTTAACATTTATTAACTTTACATGAAAAAACCTGCAGAAAGAAGGTCTATGAGGGCCAGAGAGAAGAGAGTGTATGCAAATTCCCACGCCGCACCGCTCGTGGGGTGCCAAAATGTCGCGGACACTCAATTTCCTCCTCCCAGGTCCACCCACCGGGTGTGACCAAACACTCGTTCTTCCCAAAACCACTTCCACCTGTATAATGCTTCACCCTACTGGCCCTCATAGACCCCGCCACAGGCTGCGTGACAAGTTTAAACAACATTTACCCAGCGCACCAAAGGGAGGGCGGGTGGGTGTTCGGTTCCCTGTCGTCGTGGCAAGAGGAAGAAGGGGCTGTCCCTGCCCCCTTTTAAGTGACCGGGAGACTGTGGCTGCCGCGAGATCTTCGGCGCGGGCTTAAGCCCCGCCCCCTTAACCCTATCGCTCCGGTCCCCCTCATCATGACGGGCCTCCGTTACTGGCTCCGCCTCCTGGTCCACTTCGGCCCTAACTTTCTCCGGGGGAGTCTAAGACGAGGGGGAGGAGCGGCGGGAGGAGAAGACGAGGGGGAGGAGCGGCGGGAGGAGAAGACGAGGGGGAGGTAATGAGGAGAGGGAGGTGCTACAACAGGAAAAAGACCAGAGGGAGTGGCCAAAGCGATGATGTATCATAACAGAGGAGTCACATGTAGTGGTAGGAGCTAAAAAAAGGAAAAGATGTGAAGTGCGGGAGACTACAGGGATTATATATAATAGGGGAGGAGTGAATGGAGGTGGGAGGGGCCACAGAAAGATGGGATGAGCTCAGGGAGGGGTTACAGGGATGATATGAGTAGGGAGGAGTCACATGACGTGGGGTCGGGAGCCAATGGAATTCTGAACCTTCCTACTTGCATAAAGGAAGAGCAGAAACCTTAACATGCTGGAACGGCCTCAGTCCATGACCAGCTGAACCCTATACAGGGAGAACATACAGATCCTTGTTGCCTCTTACCATCATCCTTCTTCTTCTTTACCCCACAGATGTTTTATGCCATCAAAAACCAGAAGATTCTTGAAGCCATCAAGGAGGAGCTCCAGGAATTCCTTAAGACACAGGTTAGAATATTCTCAACTTTTATTTTCCTTCATCAATTTTTATAGAAAAAAAAATTCCATACATTTAGTAAAAGTCCAAAATGGGAACGTGTGACGCAACGTGACGGGCTGAGCATGGAGACCTTTACCGGGAGGTGCAGGAGGTGGTGATTGGTGAAGGTTGACCCCGATAGACTGACGCGTTTCATGGTCTCTCTCTGTCTCCTCTCTGTAGCCAAGTCATCTTCTCCCCTCCACCATGAGGACTCTGGTTTCTGAGAAGTCGGCAGAACTAATCGCGAAGTTCAAAGATTCCCTCCTGGGTCCCAACCCTTCCCATCACTCCGAGCTGCAGAAGGAGCTGGAGGCTCATTTACAGGAGGAGCAGGAGAAGTTTTGCTCCAGTTACACCACGCGTTTCACATGCAGTGCCGTCACGCTGGGAGTCACCGCAGGTCTGGGGATTTATGGGGTGGTGGGAGCCGCTGCAGCCAGGGGGACGGTGGTTATGGCTGCCCAGCCGGTCGTGGCCGTAGCGGAGAAGACTGCGGCTATGGAGGTCGCCTCAACCACGGTGGCCTTGCTGAAAACGGGGTTCTCTGCTCTTGTGGGGAGATTTTTCCGAGTTTGACTACTAATTATTTTGTTGGGTTACCCCACCCCCAATCACAATATGAGAACCTTGGTGGTTGGTGGTGGCCAGAAAGGTCTCCTGTGTCACCGGTGGGCCACGTGTTACTCAACAATTAACTGGCCAATCACTGAGACACCACTTCCACTGCAGGACATTGGTAAATGCAGCTCAGGCTGTGGCTAGAGTGTAAGTCTTTGGTCACGTGACCAGTATTTTGGCCAAGGTGTCCATGTAGACCTGAAGGTAACGCGTCACTTGGGTTTCATTTGTTTTCAATCAAAATCTAAAATAATAAAATGTAAAATACACAAACAATCTGGATGCAGATCCCCGTCTCTGGCGCCAGCTGATCCCCCTCCCCCGCTGCGTCTGCTGGAGACCATTCTCATCCACCAGGACTAATGTGCAGGATCTGCAATTACATAAGTCATCGCCCCTCCCCCCACAATTCCAAGTTTCCAAATATAGGAAATTCCTAAACAAAACTTTTGCCTCCAAGTCAGGAATCTGGTTATAGAGAGAAGATTACACGGTGCTCCTCCCTGTGTATCTGCCAAATATCTACAACCCAAGGAAGACACAGCCCTGCACCCCACACCACACGACAGCCCTGCACCCCACACCACACGACAGCCCTGCACCCCACACCACACGACAGCCCTGCACCCCACACCACACGACAGCCCTGCACCCCGCACCACATCCCTGCACCCCGCACCACACGACAGCCCTGCACCCCGCACCCCACGACAGCCCTGCACCCCGCACCCCACGACAGCCCCGCACCCCGCACCCCACGACAGCCCCGCACCCCACGACAGCCCCGCACCACACGACAGCCCCGCACCCCACGACAGCCCCGCACCCCCACACTCCACGACAGCCCCGCACCCCCACACTCCACGACAGCCCCGCACCCCCACACTCCACGACAGCCCCGCACCCCGCACCACACGACAGCCCCGCACCCCGCACCACACGACAGCCCCGCACCCCGCACCACACGACAGCCCCGCACCACACGACAGCCCCGCACCCCACCCCACACCACACGACAGCCCCGCACCCCACACTGCTCACTACATCCTCTAGATGTCAAATTGAAAGTAGGAAACCTAACAGCGATACATGGCATAAACCAAACATAATACACTCACCGGCCACTTTATTAGGTACACCATGCTAGTAACGGGTTGGACCCCCTTTTGCCTTCAGAACTGCCTCAATTCTTCGTGGCATAGATACAACAAGGTGCTGGAAGCTCCTCAGAGATTTTGGTCCATATTGACATGATGGCATCACACAGTTGCCGCAGATTTGTCGGCTGAATCTCCCGTTCCACCACATCCCAAAGATGCTCTATTGGATTGAGATCTGGTGACTGTGGAGGCCATTTGTGTCCAGTGACCTCATTGTCATGTTCAAGAAACCAGTCTGAGATGATTCCAGCTTTATGACCTGGCGCATTATCCTGCTGAAAGTAGCCATCAGATGTTACAGGGTACATTGTGCTCATAAAGGGATGGACATGGTCAGCAAC
This sequence comes from Engystomops pustulosus, assembly GCF_040894005.1. Classification (NCBI taxonomy): domain Eukaryota; kingdom Metazoa; phylum Chordata; class Amphibia; order Anura; family Leptodactylidae; genus Engystomops; species Engystomops pustulosus. Next base: position 6,042,027 of record NC_092418.1, read on the forward strand.
AATACTCAGGTAGGCTGTGGCGTTGTACCAAGGGGCCCAAAGAGTGCCAAGAAAATATTCCCCACACCATGACACCACCACCACCAGCCTGAGCCGCTGATACAAGGCAGGATGGATCCATGCTTTCATGTTGTTGACGCCAAATTCTGACCCTACCATCCGAATGTCGCAGCAGAAATCGAGACTCATCAGACCAGGCAACGTTTTTTCAATCTTCTACTGTCCAATTTCGATGTGCTTGTGCAAATTGTAGCCTCAGTTTCCTGTTCTTAGCTGAAAGGAGTGGCACTCGGTGTGGTCTTCTGCTGCTGTAGCTCATCTGCTTCAAAGTTGGACGTACTGTGCGTTCAGAGATGCTCTTCTGCCTACCTTGGTTGTAACGGGTGGCGATTTGAGTCACTGTTGCCTTTCTATCAGCTCGAACCAGTCTGCCCATTCTCCTCTGATCTCTGGCATCAACAAGGCATTTCCACCCACAGAACTGCCGCTCACTGGATGTTTTTTCTTTTTCGGACCATTCTCTGTAAACCCTAGAGATGGTTGTGCGTGAAAATCCCAGTAGATCAGCAGTTTCTGAAATACTCAGACCAGCCCTTCTGGCACCAACAACCATGCCACGTTCAAAGGCCTCAAATCACCTTTCTTCCCCATACTGATGCTCGGGAGAACTGCAGGAGATTGTCTTGACCATGTCTACATGCCTAAATGCACTGAGTTGCCGCCATGTGATTGGCTGATTAGAAATTAAGTGTTAACGAGCAGTTGGACAGGTGTACCTAATAAATTGGCCGGTGAGTGTATACAACAACTCACCCGCTGCTCCAGCCCCATTCACACCTAGAAATAACACTTCAGATTGTCCCTCACACACAGCTTTCCATGGAAGCAGCGCCAAGTCACGTCCCAAAACTTCAAGGGGATCCTGATGGAATTCAATAAACTCAAACCCACCCCAAGATCCCGACTTGGGCAATCCCTGCGGGCCAGAGGCTTCTGGAAATGGGTCAACAGAACCCTCTTGTCAAGGAGTTTCCTCGACATGGTCCTGATCTCCCACATTCCCAGACCCCACCGGCGAATCACCTTCAGAACCGGGGTAGCGTAAGCCGGAAGATGCCCATGTGGTGTACGGAGATCCTTCACTTGCCCTCCTGTCTCCCATTCCTGGAAGAAAGGCCGAAACCATCCCCTGCAGGAGTATACCCACGGAGGAGCCCTCTCTTTCCAGAGGTTTGCTACATTGATCTTAAGAAAGGTATTCACTAGGAACACCACAGGGTTGACCATACACAACCCTCCTTGTCTCCTCGTGCGGTAAGTAACCTCCCTCTTGATTAGGTTCAGCCTATTCCCCCATAACAGCTGGAAGAACAGACTGTAGACCCGAGTCCAGAGGGGCTCTGGCAACATGCACACACTGCCCAGATAAATCAGTAACGGGAGCAGGTAGGTTTTGATCAGATTAACCCTTTCTCTGAGGGTCAAAGACCAACCCTTCCACTGGTCCACCCTCTGAGCGGCGATCTTAAGCCTGCCGTCCCAGTTTTGCATGGGGTAATCCCCCTGGCCAAATTCGATGCCGAGAACTTTGGCAGAGTCCTGGGGTCCTGGAAGAGTGTCCGGGAGATCAAAGCCTGGATCCCCCTCTCCCAGCCAGAGACTCTCACACTTATCCTGGTTGATCTTGGACCCAGAAGCCTCTGAGTAGCAGTCAACCTCTGACATCACCCATTGCGCCTCCCCTCCCGAGGACACAAAAATGGTGACTCTCTGAGCAGCATCAGCAGAGTGGGTGCCGCTATCATGAGTTATTGGGGCAGATTTACTTACCCGGCCCATTCGCGATCCAGCGGCGTGTTCTCTGCAGTGGATTCGGGACTTCCTGCAATTCACAAAGGTAGTTCCTCCGACGTTCACCGGCTTATTCCTGGTGAAGGTAAGCGCGAGTCCCGCGGCGGTTTTTACGAATCAGTCGGGTTTTTCGCTTGGCCACGCCGCCCGATTTCCGTCGCGTGCAGGCCGGCACCAATGTGCCAAAATCCCGGGGTAATACAGAAAAAAACGGCGCAAATCGGAAATATTCGGGTAACACGTCGGGAAAACGCAAATCGTCCCCTTAGTAAATGACCCCCATTGAGTTAAACGGCTTTATTCTTACTACTTCCCTTCCCCCTACTGTCTTCTGAAGATGGTTCCTTTTCCCTCCAGAATTAGGGCAACTTCTCTTCAAAGAAATTGAGGTGTCCATTTCATTATTGGCCCTCAAGGAACGGCAGCTGGTGCTAAAGTGTGTGGGGTCACCGCACCTGTGACAGACCTGTGGTGGGGAAAATATTTGAGGGGTTTGTTAGAGATGCTATCCTGGAGTATCTCACTGTGCACAACCTTATAACCCAGCGTCAGCATCGGGTTTATGAGAGATCGGTCCTGTCAGACTAATCTGATTGGTTTCTACGAGGAGGTAAGTTCAAGACTGGATCTGGGGGACGCTGTGGATGTTGTATATCTGGACTTCTCAAAGGCATTTGACACCGTGCCACATAAAAGGTTGGTATATAAAATGAGACTGCTGGGAATAGGAGAAAATCTGTGTATCTGGGTAAGTAATTGGCTTAGTGATAGAAAACAGAGGGTGGTCATTAATGGCACATTCTCAGATTGGGTTGATGTTACCAGTGGAGTGCCACAGGGGTCAGTATTGGGGCCACTTCTTTTTAATATTTTTATTAATGACCTTGTAGTGGGTTTACACAGTCAAGTTTCAATATTTGCAGATGATACTAAGCTGTGTAAAGTAATAAATACTGAGGTCGATAGTTTAGCATTACAGAGGGATTTGTGGAAGCTTGAGGGATGGGCAGAGAAATGGTTGATGAATTTTAATGTAGATAAATGTAAAGTTATGCACTTGAGCCATGGAAACAAAAAGTCTAATTATGTTCTAAACGGTCAATTACTTAGTAAAACTGAAGCTGAAAAGGACTTGGGCGTATTGGTGGATGGTAAACTTAAGTTTAGTGACCAAATAAAATTATGGGATGTATCAAGAGAGGAATAGATTCTCATGATAAAGACATAGTTCTGCCCTTATACAAATCCCTGGTCAGACCACACATGGAATATTGTGTACAGTTTTGGGCACCAGTGTATAAAAAGGATATAGTAGAGCTGGAACGGGTGCAGAGGAGAGCAACCAGGATTATTAGGGGAATGGGGGGATTAGAATACACTGACAGATTACAAAATTTGGGATTATTCAGTTTAGAAAAAAGACGACTGAGGGGAGACCTCATTACAATGTACAAATACCTGAACGGACAGTACAAGGATCTCTCCAAAGATCTTTTTATACCTAGGCCTGTGACCAGGACAAGGGGGCATCCTCTACGCCTAGAGGAGAGGAGGTTCTACCATCACCATAGACAGGGGGCATCCTCTACACCTAGAGGAGAGGAGGTTCTACCATCACCATATACAGGGGGCATCCTCTACGCCTAGAGGAGAGGAGGATCTACCATCACCATAGACAGGGGACATCCTCTACACCTAGAGGAGAGGAGGTTCTACCATCACCATAGACAGGGGGCAACCTCTACACCTAGAGGAGAGGCGGTTCTACCATCACCATAGACAGGGGACATCCTCTACACCTAGAGGAGAGGAGGTTCTACCATCACCATAGACAGGGGCATCCTCTACACCTAGAGGAGAGGAGGTTCTACCATCACCATAGACAGGGGGCATCCTCTACACCTAGAGGAGAGGAGGTTCTACCATCACCATAGACAGGGGCATCCTCTACACCTAGAGGAGAGGAGGTTTTACCATCACCATAGACAGGGGGCATCCTCTACACCTAGAGGAGAGGAGGTTCTACCATCACCATAGACAGGGGGCATCCTCTACACCTAGAGGAGAGGAGGTTCTACCATCACCATAGACAGGGGGCATCCTCTACACCTAGAGGAGAGGAGGTTCTACCATCACCATAGACAGGGGGCATCCTCTACACCTAGAGGAGAGGAGGTTCTACCATCACCATAGACAGGGGCATCCTCTACACCTAGAGGAGAGGAGGTTTTACCATCACCATAGACAGGGGGCATCCTCTACACCTAGAGGAGATGAGGATCTACCATCACCATAGACAGGGGGCATCCTCTACACCTAGAGGAGAGGAGGTTCTACCATCACCATAGACAGGGGCATCCTCTACACCTAGAGGAGAGGAGGTTTTACCATCACCATAGACAGGGGACATCCTCTACACCTAGAGGAGAGGAGGTTCTACCATCACCATAGACAGGGGGCATCCTCTACACCTAGAGGAGAGGCGATTCTACCATCACCATAGACAGGGGGCATCCTCTACACCTAGAGGAGAGGCGATTCTACCATCACCATAGACAGGGGGCATCCTCTACACCTAGAGGAGAGGTGGTTCTACCATCACCATAGACAGGGGGCATCCTCTACACCGAGAGGAGAAGGGGGTTCTACCATCACCATAGACAGGAGGCATCCTCTACACCTAGAGGAGAGGGGGTTCTACCATCACCATAGACAGGAGGCATACTCTACACCTAGAGGAGAGGAGGTTCTACCATCACCATAGACAGGGGACATCCTCTACACCTAGAGGAGAGGAGGTTCTACCATCACCATAGAAAGGGGGCATCCTCTACACCTAGAGGAGAGGAGGTTCTATCATCACCATAGACAGGGGACATCCTCTACACCTAGAGGAGAGTGGATTCTACCATCACCATAGACAAAGGTTCTTTACTGTAAGAGCAGTGAGACTGTGGAACTCTCTGCCGCAGGAGGTTGTTATGGCCGACTCTATGTACATGTTCTGGAGAGGCCTGGATGACTTTCTGGAGAGGAAAAATATCACGGGTTATGGGGCTAAAACATTTATTTAATTCTTGAAGGTTGGACTTGATGGACTTGCGTCTCCTTCCAGCCTTATATACTATGATGATACCTTTGGCTGCCCCTGGTAGAAGATCAGGATTCTGTCTCGCCCAAGAAAGGCTGAAGAAGGAATGTGGGCGACTGTGCCGCCTGAACACTTCAACTTCATCATGAAGGTCCAGGCCCCAGACCAAATGCCAAATTCATCGCGGTTTTTCTGAGGTATCAGTACAACTTCACCATAAGCGACTCATTATAGGTCAAAACGGTCACCTTCTTGACTGTGTTTTGGCGAGACACTGCTTGCACAGCAAAGTCTCGCCAGGCGGGCTCGTTCTTTGCCAGCTCTAAGCCCTCCGGCCGGACAAAGCTGACATCGAACTCCGGAGTACCATAAGGATGTATCAGGGCAAAGATGTCACTAGCCCTGAAGTTCATCTTCAGGAGGAGCTCCACCACCCTTGACCTGGGTGGGCATGCGTCACTGCCCCTCCAGCGAAGACGAACCACATTCCTACAGGCAGCTCCGGGCCCGGTTGTGGGTAAAGACAATACAGTCCCCCCCCCCCCTTTTCTCTTGGAAGGCTGCCAGGCCATGCCTGTCTGTCCAGAAGGACAGATCAACATCTCTCCCCTCTACAGTGATTGACTTTTCCCCTCTCCTGAGAGCCTCCAGAAGACGCCTTTGCAAAACGCTGTTCCCAGAGCCAGGAGACAAGGAGTTAACCCCACTTGCCCCAGCGGTGACACTCGCATAGCTCCTTATGGGAGCGGCCACCACTGGGGGTGCAGATGGACCAGCACTCACACCAGGATCACCCCTCTCAGCACCATTCACCACCCCCACATTCACCACACTATGTAGAGTACTGCCTCGCTTCCTTGCATCACTCACACCAGCTGGGCCAGGAGGACCTGGGGTTGCCTCGGCGTCACTGGACACAGGGGGTAGAGCCACCTCCATAGCTGATACAGCCTGAGAAGAGGCAGCTCCAACCCCGATCAAACTCCGGACAGTCTCTTATGGTCATCTCCAGGGTCAGATGATCCAATAAAAAATAAAACTTTTCTTGCGCCTTTCCCACAGGCTGCACAGAATGTTTGGGAGGTGCCGCACCACAAGCCCCAGCAGCCCCATCACACTGCCGCTGCTCACTGGAACTAGATGCAGCCACAGCGCTAGGGGCCACAGGAGCCACCGCCACTGCCCCTGGCACCGGGCCACCCCCCCCTCCCACTGGGGGGCAGCGCACAGTACCAGGACCTGCCGGATCGCCCTCACTGTCCGGCCTTTCGGCCGATGCCTTCCCTGCACCATCCTTGCTACTGCAAACAAGGCTGGTGCTCTGCGCCATGATGGAACGTAGCTTTGCAATCTCCCCGCACCCTGGCACCGAGTCCACTGCAGGATTCGTGCTGGGCTGGGCAACGGGGCCTACACGACAGGCTGGCACTGCTGCCTGCCCGGAGGAGACCGGTAGAAGAACATACTCCAGGTTCCTGAGACGCCTTGGTCTTCTTTAGTCTCCTCTTCTTCTTTTGCACGCGGCAGAAATCGGGGCTGTGGTCGTTGGACAACCCGGGCAGATTCGGACAAACCACAGAATTTAAAAAAGGATTCAGCACTCACATGCACCGGGACGAAGAAGGTGAACTCCGGCGGATCTCAGCGTGGAAGCGACACATGCAGGAACTCGGGAGCACGAGCTTAGTGAATCGCGCCGAACCCGAATCCTCGTCGGACAGCGCACCGCGGGATCGCGACAGGACCGGGTAAGTAAATCTGCCCCTATATATTTTGTATAACCCTTAACAATAACGAGTCGTTGGCTTTGTGTCAGCGGTGTCAGGGTCGGGGCTGTCACTTCGTTCCTCTCAGACTTGGCCCCAATGTTTAGTCTGTGGATTTCGGGCCGAGTTCCCAGACGCTTGGACACAAAACTATCATGACATCACTTTCTGCAAAGCGTTTCCCCAGCGCTCCCCAATCTGCACTACATTATCTGCTTAACCCACTATGTGCCAGAGCCCCCATCATGTGTGATACTGCTGAGCTGTGTATCTAATCTTATCATGTGTGCTACTGTCTGCTGAGCTGTGTATCTAATCCTGTCCTGTGTGATACTGACTGCTGTGCTGTGTATCTAATCCCATCCTGTGTGATACTGTCTGCTGAGCTGTGTATCTAATCCTGTCCTGTGTGATACTGTCTGCTGAGCTGTGTATCTAATCCCATCCTGTGTGATACTGTCTGCGGAGCTGTGTATCTAATCCTATCCTGTGTGATACTGTCTGCTGAGCTGTGTATCTAATCCCATCCTATGTGATACTGACTGCTGAGCTGTGTATCTAATCCCATCCTGTGTGATACTGTCTGCTGAGCTGTGTATCTAATCCTGTCCTGTGTGATACTGTCTGCTGAGCTGTGTATCTAATCCCATCCTATGTGCTACTGTCTGCTGAGCTGTGTATCTAATCCCATCCTATGTGATACTGACTGCTGAGCTGTGTATCTAATCCCATCCTGTGTGATACTGTCTGCTGAGCTGTGTATCTAATCCTCTCCTGTGTGATACTGAGCAGTGTATCTAACCACATCATGGGGCACATTTACTAAGGGTCCCGCGGCCGCATTTCCATCAGGTTTGCTAATTTTTCCATTTTGCGCTGAATTGCCCCGGGTTTTTGCCGCACGCGATCAGTTTGTGGCACAACGGCGACAGCTTGCATTCAACACAAATCAGGGGGTGCATGGACGTCAGACAACCCGACTGATTCGGACAAACCACGGGATTTAAAAATCAAATTGTGACGCATGATCAGCACTTACATGCACCAGGAAGAAAAAGGTGAACTCCAGGGACCTGAGCGGGGAAGTGACACATGCAGGATATTGGGCGTACGATCTTAGTGACTCCCTGCACAGCGCATTATACATGGACAATGCACTTACATGCACCAGGAAGAAGAAGGTGAACTCCGGGGACCTGAGCGGGGAAGCGACACATGCAGGATATCGGGTGTCGGATCTTAGTGACTCCCCGCACAGCACATTATACACGGACAATGCACTTACATGCACCGGGAAGAAGAAGGTGAACTCCAGGGACCTGAGCGGGGAAGTGACACATGCAGGATATCGGGCACAGGATCTTAGTGACTCCCCGCACAGCACATTATACACGGACAATGCACTTACATGCACCGGGAAGAAGAAGGTGAACTCCGGGGACCTGAGCGGGGAAGAGACACATGCAGGATATTGGGTGCAGGATCTTAGTGACTCCCCGCACAGCGCATTATACACGGACAATGCACTTACATGCACCAGGAAGAAGAAGGTGAACTCCGGGACCTGAGCGGGGAAGCGACACATGCAGGATATCGGGTGCAGGATCTTAGTGACTCCCCGCACAGCACATTATACACGGACAATGCACTTACATGCACCAGGAAGAAGGAGAACTCCGAGGACCTGAGCGGGGAAGCGACACATGCAGGATATCGGGGGCAGGATCTTAGTGACTCCCTGCACAGCACATTATACACGGACAATGCACTTACATGCACCAGGAAGAAGAAGGTAAACTCCAGGGACCTGAGCGGGGAAGCGACACATGCAGGATATCGGGGGCAGGATCTTAGTGACTCCCCGCACAGCACATTATACACAGACAATGCACTTACATGCACCAGGAAGAAGAAGGTGAACTCCAGGGACCTGAGCGGGGAAGTGACACATGCAGGATATTGGGCGCAGGATCTTAGTGACTCCCCGCACAGCGCATTATACACGGACAATGCACTTACATGCACCGGGAAGAAGAAGGTGAACTCCGGGGACCTGAGCGGGGAAGCGACACATGCAGGATATCGGGGGCACGATCTTAGTGACTCCCTGCACAGCACATTATACACGGACAATGCACTTACATGCACCAGGAAGAAGAAGGTGAACTCCGGGGACCTGAGCGGGGAAGCGACACATGCAGGATATCGGGGGCACGATCTTAGTGACTCCCTGCACAGCACATTATACACGGACAATGCACTTACATGCACCAGGAAGAAGAAGGTGAACTCCAGGGACCTGAGCGGGGAAGCGACACATGCAGGATATCGGACGCAGGATCTTAGTGACACCCCGCACAGCGCATTATACACGGACAATGCACTTACATGCACCAGGAAGAAGAAGGTGAACTCCAGGGACCTGAGCGGGGAAGCGACACATGCAGGATATCGGGCGCAGGATCTTAGTGACTCCCCGCACAGCACATTATACATGGACAATGCACTTACATGCACCAGGAAGAAAAAGGTAAACTCCAGGGACTTGAGCGGGGAAGCGACACATGCAGGATATTGGGCGCACGATCTTAGTGACTCCCCGCACAGCGCATTATACATGGACAATGCACTTGCATGCACTAGGAAGAAGGTGAACTCCTGGGACCTGAGCGGGGAAGCGACACCTGCAGGATATCGGGGCACGATCTTAGTGACTCCCTGCACAGCGCATTATACACGGACAATGCACTTACATGCACCAGGAAGAAGAAAGTGAACTCCAGGGACCTGAGCGGGGAAGCGACACATGCAGGATATCAGGCGCAGGATCTAAGTGACTCCCCGCACAGCGCGTTATACACGGACAATGCACTTACATGCACCAGGAAGAAGAAGGTGAACTCCAGGGACCTGAGCGGGGAAGTGACACATGCAGGATATCGGGCGCAGGATCTTAAGGACTCCCCGCACAGCGCATTATACACGGACAATGCACTTACATGCAAAAGGAAGAAGAAGGTGAACTCCGGGGACCTGAACGGGGACACATGTAGGATATAAGGCGCACAATGTTAGTGACTCCCCGCACAGCGCATTATACACGGACAATGCACTTACATGCACCAGGAAGAAGAAGGTGAACTCCAGGGACCTGAGCGGGGAAGTGACACATGCAGGATATCGGGCGCAGGATCTTAAGGACTCCCCGCACAGCGCATTATACACGGACAATGCACTTACATGCAAAAGGAAGAAGAAGGTGAACTCCGGGGACCTGAACGGGGACACATGTAGGATATAAGGCGCACAATGTTAGTGACTCCCCGCACAGCGCATTATACACGGACAATGCACTTACATGCACCAGGAAGAAGAAGGTGAACTCCAGGGACCTGAGCGGGGAAGCGACACATGCAGGATATCGGGGGCACGATCTTAGTGACTCCCTGCACAGCACATTATACACGGACAATGCACTTACATGCACCAGGAAGAAGAAGGTGAACTCCGGGGACCTGAGCGGGGAAGCGACACATGCAGGATATCGGACGCAGGATCTTAGTGACACCCCGCACAGCGCATTATACACGGACAATGCACTTACATGCACCAGGAAGAAGAAGGTGAACTCCAGGGACCTGAGCGGGGAAGCGACACATGCAGGATATCGGGCGCAGGATCTTAGTGACTCCCCGCACAGCGCATTATACATGGACAATGCACTTACATGCACCAGGAAGAAGAAGGTGAACTCCAGGGACCTGAGCGGGGAAGTGACACATGCAGGATATTGGGCGTACGATCTTAGTGAATCCCCGCACAGCGTATTATACATAGACAATGCACTTACATGCACTAGGAAGAAGGTGAACTCCTGGGACCTGAGCGGGGAAGAGACACATGCAGGATATCGGGCGCAGGATCTTATTGACTCCCCGCACAGCACATTATACATGGACAATGCACTTACATGCACCAGGAAGAAAAAGGTAAACTCCAGGGACTTGAGCGGGGAAGCGACACATGCAGGATATTGGGCGCACGATCTTAGTGACTCCCCGCACAGCGCATTATACATGGACAATGCACTTGCATGCACTAGGAAGAAGGTGAACTCCTGGGACCTGAGCGGGGAAGCGACACCTGCAGGATATCGGGGCACGATCTTAGTGACTCCCTGCACAGCGCATTATACACGGACAATGCACTTACATGCACCAGGAAGAAGAAAGTGAACTCCAGGGACCTGAGCGGGGAAGCGACACATGCAGGATATCAGGCGCAGGATCTAAGTGACTCCCCGCACAGCGCGTTATACACGGACAATGCACTTACATGCACCAGGAAGAAGAAGGTGAACTCCAGGGACCTGAGCGGGGAAGTGACACATGCAGGATATCGGGCGCAGGATCTTAAGGACTCCCCGCACAGCGCATTATACACGGACAATGCACTTACATGCAAAAGGAAGAAGAAGGTGAACTCCGGGGACCTGAACGGGGACACATGTAGGATATAAGGCGCACAATGTTAGTGACTCCCCGCACAGCGCATTATACACGGACAATGCACTTACATGCACCAGGAAGAAGAAGGTGAACTCCAGGGACCTGAGCGGGGAAGTGACACATGCAGGATATCGGGCGCAGGATCTTAAGGACTCCCCGCACAGCGCATTATACACGGACAATGCACTTACATGCAAAAGGAAGAAGAAGGTGAACTCCGGGGACCTGAACGGGGACACATGTAGGATATAAGGCGCACAATGTTAGTGACTCCCCGCACAGCGCATTATACACGGACAATGCACTTACATGCACCAGGAAGAAGAAGGTGAACTCCAGGGACCTGAGCGGGGAAGCGACACATGCAGGATATCGGGGGCACGATCTTAGTGACTCCCTGCACAGCACATTATACACGGACAATGCACTTACATGCACCAGGAAGAAGAAGGTGAACTCCGGGGACCTGAGCGGGGAAGCGACACATGCAGGATATCGGACGCAGGATCTTAGTGACACCCCGCACAGCGCATTATACACGGACAATGCACTTACATGCACCAGGAAGAAGAAGGTGAACTCCAGGGACCTGAGCGGGGAAGCGACACATGCAGGATATCGGGCGCAGGATCTTAGTGACTCCCCGCACAGCGCATTATACATGGACAATGCACTTACATGCACCAGGAAGAAGAAGGTGAACTCCAGGGACCTGAGCGGGGAAGTGACACATGCAGGATATTGGGCGTACGATCTTAGTGAATCCCCGCACAGCGTATTATACATAGACAATGCACTTACATGCACTAGGAAGAAGGTGAACTCCTGGGACCTGAGCGGGGAAGAGACACATGCAGGATATCGGGCGCAGGATCTTATTGACTCCCCGCACAGCACATTATACATGGACAATGCACTTACATGCACCAGGAAGAAAAAGGTAAACTCCAGGGACTTGAGCGGGGAAGCGACACATGCAGGATATTGGGCGCACGATCTTAGTGACTCCCCGCACAGCGCATTATACATGGACAATGCACTTGCATGCACTAGGAAGAAGGTGAACTCCTGGGACCTGAGCGGGGAAGCGACACCTGCAGGATATCGGGGCACGATCTTAGTGACTTCCTGCACAGCGCATTATACACGGACAATGCACTTACATGCACCAGGAAGAAGAAAGTGAACTCCAGGGACCTGAGCGGGGAAGCGACACATGCAGGATATCAGGCGCAGGATCTAAGTGACTCCCCGCACAGCGCGTTATACACGGACAATGCACTTACATGCACCAGGAAGAAGAAGGTGAACTCCAGGGACCTGAGCGGGGAAGTGACACATGCAGGATATCGGGCGCAGGATCTTAAGGACTCCCCGCACAGCGCATTATACACGGACAATGCACTTACATGCAAAAGGAAGAAAAAGGTAAACTCCAGGGACTTGAGCGGGGAAGCGACACATGCAGGATATTGGGCGCACGATCTTAGTGACTCCCCGCACAGCGCATTATACATGGACAATGCACTTGCATGCACTAGGAAGAAGGTGAACTCCTGGGACCTGAGCGGGGAAGCGACACCTGCAGGATATCGGGGCACGATCTTAGTGACTCCCTGCACAGCGCATTATACACGGACAATGCACTTACATGCACCAGGAAGAAGAAAGTGAACTCCAGGGACCTGAGCGGGGAAGCGACACATGCAGGATATCAGGCGCAGGATCTAAGTGACTCCCCGCACAGCGCGTTATACACGGACAATGCACTTACATGCACCAGGAAGAAGAAGGTGAACTCCAGGGACCTGAGCGGGGAAGTGACACATGCAGGATATCGGGCGCAGGATCTTAAGGACTCCCCGCACAGCGCATTATACACGGACAATGCACTTACATGCAAAAGGAAGAAGAAGGTGAACTCCGGGGACCTGAACGGGGACACATGTAGGATATAAGGCGCACAATGTTAGTGACTCCCCGCACAGCGCATTATACACGGACAATGCACTTACATGCACCAGGAAGAAGAAGGTGAACTCCAGGGACCTGAGCGGGGAAGTGACACATGCAGGATATCGGGCGCAGGATCTTAAGGACTCCCCGCACAGCGCATTATACACGGACAATGCACTTACATGCAAAAGGAAGAAGAAGGTGAACTCCGGGGACCTGAACGGGGACACATGTAGGATATAAGGCGCACAATGTTAGTGACTCCCCGCACAGCGCATTATACACGGACAATGCACTTACATGCACCAGGAAGAAGAAGGTGAACTCCAGGGACCTGAGCGGGGAAGTGACACATGCAGGATATCGGGCGCAGGATGTTAGTGACTCCCCGCACAGCGCAGTATACACGGACAATGCACTTAAATGCACCAGGAAGAAGAAGGTGAACTCCAGGGACCTGAGCGGGGAAGCGACACATGCAGGATATCGGGTGCAGGATCTTAGTGACTCCCTGCACAGCACATTATACACAGACAATGCACTTACATGCACCAGGAAGAAGAAGGTGAACTCCAGGGACCTGAGCGGGGAAGCGACACATGCAGGATATCGGGTGCAGGATCTTAGTGACTCCCCGCACAGCGCATTATACACGGACAATGCACTTACATGCACCAGGAAGAAGAAGGTGAACTCCGGGGACTTGAGCGGGGAAGCGACACATGCAGGATATCGGGTGCAGGATCTTAGTGACTCCTCGCACAGCACATTATACACGGACAATGCACTTACATGCACCAGGAAGAAGAAGGTGAACTCTGGGGACCTGAGTGGGGAAGCGACACATGCAGGATATCGGACGCAGGATCTTAGTGACACCCCGCACAGCACATTATACACGGACAATGCACTTACATGCACCAGGAAGAAGAAGGTGAACTCCAGGGACCTGAGCGGGGAAGCGACACATGCAGGATATCGGGGGCAGGATCTTAGTGACTCCTCGCACAGCACATTATACACGGACAATGCACTTACATGCAACAGGAAGAAGAAGGTGAACTCCAGGGACCTGAGCGGGGAAGCGACACATGCAGGATATCGGGTGTAGGATCTTAGTGACTCCCCGTACAGCGCATTATACACGGACAATGCACTTACATGCACCAGGAAGAAGAAGGTGAACTCCAGGGACCTGAGCGGGGAAGCGACACATACAGAAAATTGTATGAAGGATCTTAATGAATTGTGGCAGCTCTGAACCAAGGTCGGACAACGAACAGCGGGGATCACAACGGGACGGGTAAGTAAATGTGCCCCCATGTATGCTGCTGTCTGCTGAGCTGTGTATCTAATCCTATCCGGTGTGATACTGTCTGCAGGTTTTGATGCTGCATTTCCTGCAGTCACATCCTCTGTGGTCTCATCCCTGTGTGAATGCAGGTAAAGTCTTGGCTGTCACATTCAGCTGTGTCTTTTATAATGATAATGATGATAATGGAACATTGAAAATGGAGAACCAAAACCAGCTAATGGGTTCAGGAGGATCAGGTGAGGGACATAGATGGAGAATGATGAGGAGGATCAGGTGAGGACATAGATGGAGAATGATGAGGAGGATCAGGTGAGGACATAGATGGAGAATGAGGAGGAGGATCAGGTGAGGACATAGATGGAGAATGATGAGGAGGATCAGGTGAGGGACATAGATGGAGAATGATGAGGAGGATCAGGTGAGGGACATAGATGGAGAATGATGAGGAGGATCAGGTGAGGGACATAGATGGAGAATGATGAGGAGGATCAGGTGAGGACATAGATGGAGAATGATGAGGAGGATCAGGTGAGGGACATAGATGGAGAATGATGGGGAGGATCAGGTGAGGACATAGATGGAGAATGATGGGGAGGATCAGGTGAGGACATAGATGGAGAATGATGAGGAGGATCAGGTGAGGGACATAGATGGAGAATGATGAGGAGGATCAGGTGAGGACATAGATGGAGAATGATGGGGAGGATCAGGTGAGGACATAGATGGAGAATGATGGGGAGGATCAGGTGAGGACATAGATGGAGAATGATGAGGAGGATCAGGTGAGGACATAGATGGAGAATGATGAGGAGGATCAGGTGAGGGACATAGATGGAGAATGATGAGGAGGATCAGGTGAGGACATAGATGGAGAATGATGAGGAGGATCAGGTGAGGACATAGATGGAGAATGATGAGGAGGATCAGGTGAGGACATAGATGGAGAATGATGAGAAGGATCAGGTGAGGACATAGATGGAGAATGATGAGGAGGATCAGGTGAGGGACATAGATGGAGAATGATGAGGAGGATCAGGTGAGGACATAGATGGAGAATGATGAGGAGGATGAGGTGAGGACATAAATGGAGAATGATGAGGAGGATCAGGTGAGGGACATAGATGGAGAATGATGGGGAGGATGAGGTGAGGACATAGATGGAGAATGATGAGGAGGATCAGGTGAGGACATAGATGGAGAATGATGAGGAGGATCAGGTGAGGACATAGATGGAGAATGATGAGGAGGATCAGGTGAGGACATAGATGGAGAATGAGGAGGAGGATCAGGTGAGGACATAGATGGAGAATGATGAGGAGGATCAGGTGAGGACATAGATGGAGAATGATGAGGAGGATCAGGTGAGGGACATAGATGGAGAATGATGAGGAGGATCAGGTGAGGACATAGATGGAGAATGACGGGGAGGATCAGGTGAGGACATAGATGGAGAATGATGAGGAGGATCAGGTGAGGACATAGATGGAGAATGATGAGGAGGATCAGGTGAGGACATAGATGGAGAATGATGGGGAGGATCAGGTGAGGACATAGATGGAGAATGATGGGGAGGATCAGGTGAGGACATAGATGGAGAATGATGGGGAGGATCAGGTGAGGGACATAGATGGAGAATGAGGAGGAGGATCAGGTGAGGACATAGATGGAGAATGATGGGGAGGATCAGGTGAGGGACATAGATGAAGAATGAGGAGGAGGATCAGGTGAGGGACATAGATGGAGAATGATGAGGAGGATCAGGTGAGGACATAGATGGAGAATGATGGGGAGGATCAGGTGAGGGACATAGATGAAGAATGAGGAGGAGGATCAGGTGAGGACATAGATGGAGAATGATGAGGAGGATCAGGTGAGGGACATAGATGGAGAATGATGAGGAGGATCAGGTGAGGACATAGATGGAGAATGATGAGGAGGATCAGGTGAGGGACATAGATGGAGAATGATGAGGAGGATCAGGTGAGGACATAGATGGAGAATGATGAGGAGGATCAGGTGAGGACATAGATGGAGAATGATGGGGAGGATCAGGTGAGGACATAGATGGAGATTGATGAGGAGGATCAGGTGAGGACATAGATGGAGAATGATGAGGAGGATCAGGTGAGGACATAGATGGAGAATGATGAGGAGGATCAGGTGAGGACATAGATGGAGAATGATGAGGAGGATCAGGTGAGGACATAGATGGAGAATGATGAGGAGGATCAGGTGAGGACATAGATGGAGAATGATGAGGAGGATCAGGTGAGGACATAGATGGAGAATGATGAGGAGGATCAGGTGAGGACATAGATGGAGAATGATGAGGAGGATCAGGTGAGGACATAGATGAAGAATGATGAGGAGGATGAGGTGAGGACATAGATGAAGAATGATGAGGAGGATGAGGTGAGGACATAGATGAAGAATGATGGGGAGGATCAGGTGAGGACATAGATGGAGAATGATGAGGAGGATCAGGTGAGGGACATAGATGGAGAATGATGAGGAGGATCAGGTGAGGACATAGATGGAGAATGACGAGGAGGATCAGGTGAGGACATAGATGGAGAATGACGAGGAGGATCAGGTGAGGACATAGATGGAGAATGATGAGGAGGATCAGGTGAGGGACATAGATGGAGAATGATGGGGAGGATCAGGTGAGGACATAGATGGAGAATGATGGGGAGGATGAGGTGAGGACATAGATGGAGAATGATGAGGAGGATCAGGTGAGGACATAGATGGAGAATGATGAGGAGGATCAGGTGAGGACATAGATGGAGAATGATGAGGAGGATCAGGTGAGGGACATAGATGGAGAATGATGGGGAGGATGAGGTGAGGACATAGATGGAGAATGATGAGGAGGATCAGGTGAGGACATAGATGGAGAATGATGAGGAGGATCAGGTGAGGACATAGATGGAGAATGATGAGAAGGATCAGGTGAGGACATAGATGGAGAATGATGAGGAGGATCAGGTGAGGACATAGATGGAGAATGATGGGGAGGATCAGGTGAGGACATAGATGGAGAATGATGAGGAGGATCAGGTGAGGACATAGATGGAGAATGATGGGGAGGATCAGGTGAGGACATAGATGGAGAATGATGAGGAGGATCAGGTGAGGACATAGATGGAGAATGACGGGGAGGATCAGGTGAGGACATAGATGGAGAATGAGGAGGAGGATCAGGTGAGGGACATAGATGGAGAATGATGAGGAGGATCAGGTGAGGACATAGATGGAGAATGATGGGGAGGATCAGGTGAGGGACATAGATGAAGAATGAGGAGGAGGATCAGGTGAGGACATAGATGGAGAATGATGAGGAGGATCAGGTGAGGGACATAGATGGAGAATGATGGGGAGGATCAGGTGAGGACATAGATGGAGAATGATGAGGAGGATCAGGTGAGGACATAGATGGAGAATGATGAGGAGGATCAGGTGAGGACATAGATGGAGAATGATGGGGAGGATCAGGTGAGGACATAGATGAAGAATGATGAGGAGGATCAGGTGAGGGACATAGATGGAGATTGATGAGGAGGATCAGGTGAGGACATAGATGGAGAATGATGGGGAGGATCAGGTGAGGACATAGATGAAGAATGATGAGGAGGATCAGGTGAGGACATAGATGGAGAATGATGAGGAGGATCAGGTGAGGACATAGATGGAGAATGATGAGGAGGATCAGGTGAGGACATAGATGGAGAATGATGAGGAGGATCAGGTGAGGGACATAGATGGAGAATGATGGGGAGGATCAGGTGAGGGACATAGATGAAGAATGATGAGGAGGATCAGGTGAGGGACATAGATGGAGATTGATGAGGAGGATTATGTGTCATATATACATGAAGAGTTACATGGCACAGGTACAACAATTGGTAACTGATGGAAACACATAGACAATCTCCGCTTTTGGCTCCCTTAAATTCTAAAAACAAAACACCATAAATCACTCCTGACAGGCCTGGCTGGAGCACAGAAACTTCTAGATAGGAAACCACCAGAGGTTAGGAATATTGATGTGACCGTGGAGGCGCAGGAATTCCTGTGTGGTAGAACAAGACGGGTCCTAGTGGACGGATCACCAACTTGTCCTTACTGAAGACACAGCAGAAGAAAGACATGGCATCCCCTGAAAATTAGAGAGAAATCCGATAGGATCTTATATCCTCTACCAAAAGACGTTTGTTGGGTTGTGTTTTATTTACCGATGGTCGTCTCCATGGTCGGCGGTCAGAACAGGTTCTTTCACTGAAGTAGTTACATTTATGAGGCTTCCGCAGAGATCTTCATCTACGGCATCTCATGTCCTATTACATTTGGTCCAGACTCGTGGAGCTTTTATGATCAGAACTTCTCCAGAACGTCTTTTCATCCATCCTGATGTTGGTGATGGTCATGGTCTTCTACATCTCATATAATTTTGTAGCCTCATCTTTTTATGATGTTCCAAGTGTTGGAGGTGGCTTCCATCCACCACTGATTTGATGAAGAAACCACAAAGACCTTGAATTTTTCATTCAAAATCTTGAGTTCATTGATGAATCCATACAGAGTGGAGATCAGGACGATTGACCAGTGACCTGTCTCATATATCTTTTCCAGTGATGAGTAAATCCTTAGATCACCCTTTTGGCTTCCCAATATTCCATCTTTCTTTATTGCCCCTTCCCTATGATTTGTGGTTTCTCCTATAAGGTATTTTGATCCTCAAGCTTTTCTGATAATTGCCCCCCCCCCCCTCTCCCACCTCCCTTCCTTGTCCCAACGTGTGCTGCAATACATTTTTTGGATTTTTCTCTTCAGGGATGTTCCAGGTCATGTTACATGATGTGTACCACAACCTAGGGATGTACCTAACGGGTGCACCTTCATCCTGCTACCGGAGGGATATGCCCAGGCCCTGTGCGTGAGGTATACACCGGAGTCCAGTTACATGAGGGGTACATCCCTAGGTCCTGTTACATGATGGGTACATCTATGTCCCGGTACAGGGAAGAGGTATCCCAAGGTCCTGGTACATGATGGGTACATCCAGGTCATGGTACATGAGGCTTCCACCCAGGTTCTGGTACATGATGGGTACCTCCAGGTCATGGTACATGAGGCCCACACCCGGGTTCTGGTACATGATGGGTACCTCCAGGTCATGGTACATGAGGCTCACACCCAGGTTCTGGTACATAAGGAGAACATCCAGGTCATGGTACATGAGGCTTCCACCCAGGTTCTGGTACATGATGGGTACCTCCAGGTCATGGTACATGAGGCTCACACCCAGGTTCTGGTACATGATGGGTACCTCCAGGTCATGGTACATGAGGCTCACACCCAGGTTCTGGTACATGAGGCTCACACCCAGGTTCTGGTACATGAGGAGATCATCCAGGTCATGGTACATGAGGCTTCCACCCAGGTTCTGGTACATGAGGAGAACATCCAGGTCATGGTACATGAGGCCCACACCCAGGTTCTGGTACATGATGGGTACCTCCAGGTCATGGTACATGAGGCTTCCACCCAGGTTCTGGTACATGAGGAGAACATCCAGGTCATGGTACACAAGGCTCACACCCAGGTTCTGGTACATGATGGGTACATCCAGGTCATGGTACATGAGGCTCACACCCAGGTTCTGGTACATGATGGGTACCTCCAGGTCATGGTACATGAGGCTTCCACCCAGGTTCTGGTACATGAGGAGAACATCCAGGTCATGGTACACAAGGCTCACACCCAGGTTCTGGTACATGAGGAGAACATCCAGGTCATGGTACATGAGGCTCCCATACAAGGTTCTGGTACATGATGGGTACATCCAAGTCATGGTACATGTGGCTTCCACCCAGCTTCTGGTACATGAGGCTCACACCCAGGTCCTGGTACATGATGGGTACATCCAGGTCATGGGATGTGAGGCTTCCACCCAGGTTCTGGTAGATGAGGAGAACATCCAGGTTCTGGTATATGATGGATACATCCAGGTCATGGTACATGAGGCTCACACCAAGGTTCTGGTACATGATGGGTACATCCAGGTCATGGTAGATGAGGCTTCCACTCATGTTGTGGTACATGAGGAGTACATCCAGGTCATGGTACATGAGGCTTTCCCACAGGTTCTGGTACATAGTATCATAGTATCATAGTATATAAGGCTGGAAGGAGACGCAAGTCCATCAAGTCCAACCTTCAAGAATTAAATAAATGTTTTATCCACATAACCTGTGATATTTTTTCTCTCCAGAAAGGTATCCAGGCCTCTCCTGCACATGTACATAGAGTCCGCCATAACAACCTCCTGCGGCAGAGAGTTCCATAGTCTCACTGCTCTTACAGTAAAGAACCTTTGTCTATGGTGATGGTAGAATCGCCTCTCCTCTAGGCGTAGAGGATGCCCCCTTGTTCTGGTCACAGGCCTAGGTATAAAAAGATCTTTGGAGAGATCCTTGTACTGTCCGTTCAGGTATTTGTACATTGTAATGAGGTCTCCCCTCAGTCGTCTTTTTTCTAAACTGAATAATCCCAAATTTTGTAATCTGTCATTGTATTCTAGTCCCCCCATTCCCCTAATAATCCTGGTTGCTCTCCTCTGCACCCGTTCCAGCTCTACTATATCCTTTTTATACACTGGTGCCCAAAACTGTACACAATATTCCATGTGTGGTCTGACCAGGGATTTGTATAAGGGCAGAACTATGTCTTTATCATGAGAATCTATTCCTCTCTTGATACATCCCATTATTTTATTTGCTTTAGCAGCAGCCGTCTGGCTCTGGTCACTAAAATTAAGTTTACCATCCACCAATACGCCCAAGTCCTTTTCAGCTTCAGTTTTACTAAGTAATTGACCATTTAGAACATAATTATACTTTTTGTTTCCATGGCCCAAGTGCATAACTTTACATTTATCTACATTAAACCTCATCAACCATTTCTCTGCCCATCCCTCAAGCTTCCACAAATCCCTCTGTAATGCTAAACTATCGACCTCAGTATTTATTACTTTACACAGCTTAGTATCATCTGCAAATATTGAAACTTGACTGTGTAAACCCACTACAAGGTCATTAATAAAAATATTAAAAAGAAGTGGCCCCAATACTGACCCCTGTGGCACTCCACTGGTAACATCAACCCAATCTGAGAATGTGCCATTAATGACGACCCTCTGTTTTCTATCACTAAGCCAATTACTTACCCAGATACGCAGATTTTCTCCTACTCCCAGCAGTCTCATTTTATATACCAACCTTTTATGTGGCACGGTGTCAAATGCCTTTGAAAAGTCCAGATATACAACATCCACAGCGTCCCCCAGATCCAGTCTTGAACTTACCTCCTCGTAGAAACCAATCAGATTAGTCTGACAGGACCGATCTCTCATAAACCCATGCTGACGCTGGGTTATAAGGTTGTGCACAGTGAGATACTCCAGGATAGCATCTCTAATAAACCCCTCAAATATTTTCCCCACCACAGCAGTTAGACTCACGGGTCTGTAGTTTCCAGGATCGCTATTTGATCCTTTTTTGTATATTGGTACCACATTTGCTATGCGCCATTCCTGTGGAACATAACCAGTCCTCAGTGAATCTTCAAATATTAAAAATAACGGTCTGTCTATCACCGTACATAATTCATGCAGAACCCGGGGGTGTATGCCATCTGGCCCAGGTGATTTATCTATCTTAGTGGATGCGAGGCGGCGCCGTACCTCTTCCTGGGTTAAACTGTTGACATTATAAAGAGAATTTACATTATTCCTCATTGTGTCTTCCACCAGGGGATTTTCCTGGGTAAAAACAGTTGAGAAGGCGACATTCAGTAGATTGGCCCTTTCCTCATCTCCTTCCACCATGACCCCCATGTTATTTCTAAGGGGACCCACACTCTCTGTTTTTAGTTTCTTATCATTTATATACTTGAAAAATAATTTGGGATTATTTTTGCTCTCCCTGGCAATATTTCTCTCAGTCTCTATTTTTGCGGCCTTTATCTGCTTTTTACAGGATTTATTTTTCTCTCTATAATCCTGTAATGCCTCATCGCTACCTTCACGTTTTAGCACCTTAAACGCTTTATCTTTCTCGCTTATTGCTTTCCTTACAAGACTAGTTAGCCACATAGGCTTTTTCTTGTTCCTTTTATGCTTTTTCCCATAAGGTATGTGTTTCTCACAGGACTTTTTCAGAATATATGAGAAAAAGTCCCATTTTTGGGGGGGGCTTTTGTCTTTGAGAGCATTATCCCAGTCTATGCCTTTAAGGTCTTCCCTTAGTTGATGAAAATTTGCCCTCCTGAAGTTTAGAGTGTTGGTTGCCCCTTCACTAACGTGCTTAGTAAAGCGTAATACAAAATCAATGATATTATGATCACTATTCCCCAGGTTCCCCCCAACCTGTAGTTTTGATACCCTATCAGGTCTGTTGGTAAGGATAAGGTCCAGCAGTGCCCCCCCTCTTGTTGGCTCCAGGACTAGTTGCGACAGGTAATTGTCTTTTGTTGTTGACAAGAACCTGCTACCTTTGAAGGACCTGCAGGTTTCTGCCCCCCAGTCGATATCTGGGTAATTGAAGTCCCCCATGATAAGTCCTTCCTTGTGCTTTGAAGCCGCATCCATTTCACTTATCAGCATTTCCTCTGCTGTATCCATTATATTTGGAGCCTTATAACAAACCCCTAGTAATATTTTATTATTATTTTTCCCTCCTCTTATCTCCACCCATAGGGACTCCACATTTGCGTTACTGATGTCATCTCGCAGGACGGGCTTGAGGCAAGAATTCACATATAAACAAGCCCCTCCCCCTTTTTTATTTATACGATCCTTTCTAAAAAGACTATAACCATCTATAGTAACAGCCCAGTCATAGCTACTGTCCAGCCATGTCTCGCTGATACCCACTATATCATATTTCCGTTCCAACATCAAGAGTTCCAGTTCCTCCATTTTGTTTGTGAGGCTTCTGGCATTTGTGTACATGCACTTTATATGGTTTTCCCTGTCCGTATTCCTTTTGTCCTTATTCCCCAATCTCATTCCAGCCCCCCTTCCTCCCGTATGGACTATGACTCTTCCCAGCTCTCTATGTACACCGTCTATTTGCCCTGCACAAGTGTAGTTGCCCTCCCCCCAGGTCTCTAGTTTAAACACTCCTCCAACCTTCTAGCCATTTTTTCCCCTAAAACAGCGGCCCCCTCCCCATTGAGGTGCAGCCCATCCCTACTGTAGAGCCTGTAGCCCACAGAAAAGTCAGCCCAGTTCTCCATGAACCCAAACCCCTCCTTCCTACACCAACTTTTGAGCCACTTATTTACCTCCTTGATCTCCCGCTGCCTTTCTGGTGTGGCACGTGGTACAGGCAGTATCTCGGAGAAAATTACCTTTGAGGTCCTTGCCCTGAGCTTATGGCCTAAATCTCTGAAATCATTTTTAAGGACCTTCCACCTACCTGTTACTTTGTCATTAGTGCCAATGTGGACCATGACCGCTGGTTCCTCACCAGCCCCTCCCAGTAATCCATCAACCCGATCCGCAACATGCCGAACCCGAGCACCCGGCAAACAACACACTGTTCGGTATGCACGGTCTTTGTGACAGATTGCCCTGTGTGTTCCCCTAATAATCGAATCTCCCACTACCAGCACCTGTCTGACCTTGCCTCTGCTCCCATTACCCTTCTTACTGGAGCACACATTCCCCTGGTTGCTAGCGGCCACATCTTTCTGCAGCATTGCTACCCCAGAGCTGATATCCCCCTCATCCGCCAGCCTGGCAAACTTATTGGGGTGCACCAGATCAGGACTAGACTCTCTACAACTCTTCCCTCTACCCCGCCTTCTACATGTTACCCAACTAGCTGCCCCCTCACTCTGCACCTCCATACTTCCCTCCCCACACCCATCTGCCCCCTCACTGTGCACCTCCATACTTCCCTCCCCACACCCATCTGCCCCCTCACTGTGCACCTCCATACTTCCCTCCCCCCACCCATCTGCCCCCTCACTCTGCACCTCCATACTTCCCTCCCCACACCCATCTGCCCCCTCACTGTGCACCTCCATACTTCCCTCCTCACACCCATCTGCCCCCTCACTCTGCACCTCCATACTTCCCTCCCCACACCCATCTGCCCCCTCACTGTGCACCTCCATACTTCCCTCCCCACACCCATCTGCCCCCTCACTCTGCACCTCCATACTTCCCTCCCCACACCCATCTGCCCCCTCACTCTGCACCTCCATACTTCCCTCCTCACACCCATCTGCCCCCTCACTCTGCACCTCCATACTTCCCTCCCCACACCCATCTGCCCCCTCACTCTGCACCTCCATACTTCCCTCCCCACACCCATCTGCCCCCTCACTCTGCACCTCCATACTTCCCTCCCCACACCCATCTGCCCCCTCACTGTGCACCTCCATACTTCCCTCCCCACACCCATCTGCCCCCTCACTCTGCACCTCCATACTTCCCTCCCCACACCCATCTGCCCCCTCACTCTGCACCTCCATACTTCCCTCCCCACACCCATCTGCCCCCTCACTCTGCACCTCCATACTTCCCTCCCCACACCCATCTGCCCCCTCACTCTGCACCTCCATACTTCCCTCCCCACACCCATCCGCCCCCTCACTCTGCACCTCCATACTTCCCTCCCCACACCCATCTGCCCCCTCACTGTGCACCTCCATACTTCCCTCCCCACACCCATCTGCCCCCTCACTGTGCACCTCCATACTTCCCTCCCCACACCCATCTGCTCCCTCACTGTGCACCTCCATACTTCCCTCCCCACACCCATCTGCCCCCTCATTCTGCACCTCCATACTTCCCTCCCCACACCCATCTGCCCCCTCACTCTGCACCTCCATACTTCCCTCCCCACACCCATCTGCCCCAGAGAGTTTGTGCTCCAGGAGCAGCAAACTTCGTTCCATATTATCAATTGCCCGCAGCCTTGAAACTTGCTCATTTAGATCCAGAATCTGGGCTTCCAGGTGAGCAATTTTCACACACCCCACACAGCAGTATATACCCCCTCACACACCCCACACAGCAGTATATACCCCTCACACACCCCACACATCAGTATATACCCCTCACACATCCCACACAGCAGTATATACCCCCTCACACATCCCACACAGCAGTATATACCCCCTCACACATCCCACACAGCAGTATTCCCCCTCGAACGGCTGTTCAAGGAAAGCATACATGGCACAGGATGTACACCGTGTAGCAATGCCACTTATGGAGTCCATTGTTCTAATTGGGATTACAATAGAATTATGCACAGAAAGAAGAATTTACAGTCAAAGTAACACAGAACACAGCAGTTACCTGCTAAAGCCCCTCAAACTTAAGTCCCTTAAACGTAAGTCACACTTAAGACACTGCACACACTTCAGATCAATGCACACTCGCCGCCAAGCTCATACACTCGCTTTGCTAATGCTTTTTTAAAAGTTATCTGCCACCAAAATCTGCAGAGCTCACTGCACAAGATCTTGCTGCAAAAAACCCATGATGGGTACATCCAAGCCATGGTACATGAGGCTTACACCCAGGTTCTGGTACATGATGGGTACATCCAGGCCATGGTACATGAGGCTTACACCCAGGTTCTGGTACATGATGGGTACATCCAGGTCATGGTACATGAGGCTCACACCCAGGTTTGGGTACATGATGGGTACATCCAGGTCATGGTACATGAGGCTCACACCCAGGTTCTGGTACATGAGGAGAACATCCAGGTCATGGCATATGAGGCTTCCACCCAGGTACTGGTACATGAGGAGAACATCCAGGTCATGGTACATGAGGCTCACACCCAGGTTCTGGTACATGATGGGTACATCCAGGTCATGGTACATAAGGGTTTCCCACAGGTTCTGGTACATGATGGGTACCTCCAGGTCATGGTACATGAGGCTCACACCCAGGTTCTGGTACATGATGGGTACATCCAGGTCATGGTACATGAGGCTCACACCCAGGTTCTGGTACATGATGGGCACCTCCAGGTCATGGTACAGGAGGCTCACACCCAGGTTCTGGTACATGATGGGTACCTCCAGGTCATGGTACACAAGGCTCACACCCAGGTTCTGGTACATGAGGAGAACATCCAGGCCATGGTACCTGAGGCTTCCAGCCAGAGGAGTACATCCAGCTCCCAGCCACTTAAGGGGACTTATAATCAAGTATAATGACCCGAAACCCCCCAACAACAACCACCACCACCCATGTGATTTCTGATGTGCCCCTGGTCAGTTTGGTATTTTTGGTTTAGAAATCTGTCCTCCTGTTCAGAAGTTTTGGTTCTCGGAGTCTCTATGGGAATTAGCTCTTCCTTACCAAGGGGGAGGTGACCTTTTCATTTTATTGAGTCACAGACACACCCCCAGTGCTGATTCACATGAAACCTTTGCAACATCCCCACCGGGCCTAGCCTTTTCTTGGGGCCTGGAGACAGCCGGGGCCCGGAATACCGGAGTGGCTGGCGGTTGCGGCCTAGGCACACTAGTGTCACGGTGCTTGGTATGGGGACCGGAGGGCTGTCCTACAGCCTGGCAGCTCTCCAGCAGGTGGTGTGTGCAGGAAATATGGAGGGAGAGGCTGATGTACTGGTTCTCCCTGGGGCAACCCTTAGAGTCTGTAGTATGTGTCCCTGGTAGGTAGATGGGGCGCCCTTGGTGGTTTGGTGGTTTGTCCTATGTCACTCTATGTGAAGTTACTGAGATGAGGCCTAGCAGGCCTGTAGTCAGAGCTTGTGCTCAGAGCTCCTCCTGTGTTGAGAGCTGGATCTCCAGAGAGCTAACTCTGTCAGAAATTCTGGAACTCTGACTCCTCCCCTGACTAAGGGTTTAGTTCCTCCCTTGTCAGGTGGTCTCCTCCTCCAATCACACTCCAGTTACAATAGTGGAACATCATTGGATAATAACATAACATTGCTTTAACCCTTGCCTATCCAGGCAGAATCTACCGCTGCACAATTACAGTATATGTGTAGTGTCCTGCAGGGGAGCTGATCAGACTCACTACCAGGGGGACACACATATAAGGGGCTTATTCGCAACAACTCCTCTGCCTTGCATTGGCAGGGACATTGCACCTTCTTTTCAACCAGTGAATGGATTTGAAAAATATAAATGCAACATCCCCCATCAGCCTTTTACGTGAGGCCTGGAGACAGCCAGGGCCCACGGTATCTGAGTGGCTGGCGGTTGCGGCCTAGGCACGCTAGTGTCATGGTGCTTGGTATGGGGGAACCGGAGGGCTGTCCTACAGCCTGGCAGGTCTCCAGCAGGGTGGTGTTGAGGGAGAGGCTGCTATAGCGGTTCTCCCTTGGGCAACCCTTTGGGGTCTGGAGTATGAGTCCCTGTGCGGTGGGTAGGGTGCCCGGGATGGGAAAAGCCGTAGTAGCAGGGACCAGACGGAGGCAGACGTTGAACAAAAATAACTTACAGTTTTTTATTGGAACCGACAGGAACCGTAGCAATGTGCCTTAACAGAATGGTAGAATGCTGGAGATGTAGTTGGAGGGAGCCACAGGAGTAGATCATCAGCCTGGATGCAAGGGCAGGCTGGGAGGTAGCTGTGTCCTGGAAGGATGCTTCAGCTTGTCCTGGGTTGCTTCAGATATCACCCTTAAAGGTAGGATGATACCCCTTTCTCTCACTAACTAACTCTTAGCTCCACTCTTCAGGCAGGGAGCTGGGCTCACCTGCTCTGGTCTGGTGTGCTGGCTGCACTGACTCTTAGCTGTACTCAGTCTTCCTGTCTAACTAGATTAGACTGCTCTCTAGAAGTTTCCTGACCAGGGGTTTTGTTACTCCCTCTGGTCAGGTGGTGGTTACTCCTCCAATTACATCTCAGCTCACAGAAACAAAGTATAACACCTGTGATTGGTTGCTGGAATTACATCACAGAAAACAATTAACTCCTGCCTTACCAGCCAGGCTCTACCACTGCAGTGTTACCCTGTGTTATGTAGTGACATGTTGTGGGGGCTGATCAGACCCTACACAGGCTGCAAGCTACATGGTGGAACGTATTCACAACAACCACTCTGCCTTGCATCAGTGAGGGTGTTGCATAAACACCACATTGATCATGGACACAGCGGAACCCGTGAGGCAGGTAACATCGAGTACTTGTTGATGGTTTCCTTTCATTTAGATTTTGCCTGAATACTCCCTTTTCTGGCAATGGTATCTGCTGAGCCCCCAGACCACCTCTGCTGAGTGTGCATGTGTTCTTAATAGGGTAGGGGATTGCGGGCTTTCTCCTTCATTGGAAACTTACCCCTGATATCCGGTATTGGGGAAGAATTGGGTCTTCTTTATACATGGATATATGGTTATCCAGGGGTCCCCCGGTGGGTCAGGCTCTGGCAGCAGAAAACAACCCAATAGCGTCTCGGGTCTGTTCCCTAAGGTTTGGTGGCAGGTGGGACCATGAGTAAGGTTCCCAGGTGGGCCGGTGGGACCCTGCACAGTGATTCCATAACTTGGTGATGCCCTTCCAGGATGTTTTCTATTATTTTGTGGTCCCCTCCTTTCCTGGCTGGCAGCCTGAGGCTTGGGTTATCTGCTGCAGAGGATACATGTGTATAGCGGGTAGAAGGTAGTGACCCAGCCCTGTATCCTGTGCACTCCCCCTCCTCATTCCTCCCCTCACCAGCTGCAGCCGGAGGAGGGCGACCGGCCGCTCCATATAAATACAGGACCTGATCCAGCAGCCGCACACTACACAGGACAGCGGACATGGAGGTAAGGGGGGGCTCCGGGACCCTCAGGTGGGGACCCTCAGAGGGGCTGTGTGGCTGACCAGTGATGTGTTGTGTTGCAGACTGCAAGGCGCCTCGGACACCTCCTCCTCCTGCTGCTGGTGGTCCTACGCTCGGTGGGGAGTCAGTCCACAGTGAAACAGACAGAAGAACATTGTAAGTTTCTCCATCATCCCATAGGACAAGGCTCCGGGGACTGTACCTAACTCTGTGCTGATGTAGCAGAGCTGAATCTGTCATTACAATGTTTACAGCTAAATTGTCATTCCTCATTATACATCGCTACGACTTGGTGGCGCCATATCTGACAAACTCAGCTTCACTACATTAGACAAGTGTAGTCGTCCTAGATGACACAACTCTGCTACCTACATGTCACACACAGCTCTGCTACCTACATGTCACACACAGCTCTGCTACCTACATGTGACACACAGCTCTGCTACCTACATGTGACACACAGCTCTGCTACCTACATGTCACACACAGCTCTGCTACCTACATGTCACACACAGCTCTGCTACCTACATGTGACACACAGCTCTGCTACCTACATGTCACACACAGCTCTGCTACCTACATGTCACACACAGCTCAGCTACCTACATGTGACACACAGCTCTGCTACCTACATGTGACACACAGCTCTGCTACCTACATGTCACACACAGCACTGCTACCTACATGTCACACACAGCTCTGCTACCTACATGTCACACACAGCTCTGCTACCTACATGTCACACACAGCTCTGCTACCTACATGTCACACACAGCTCTGCTACCTACATGTCACACACAGCTCTGCTACCTACATGTCACACACAGCTCTGCTACCTACATGTCACACACAGCTCTGCTACCTACATGTCACACACAACTCTGTACCTACATGTCACACACAGCTCTGCTACCTACATGTCACACACAGCTCTGCTACCTACATGTCACACACAGCTCTGCTACCTACATGTCACACACAGCTCTGCTACCTACATGTCACACACAGCTCTGCTACCTACATGTCACACACAGCTCTGCTACCTACATGTCACACACAGCTCTGCTACCTACATGTCACACACAACTCTGCTACCTACATGTCACACACAGCTCTGCTACCTACATGTCACACACAGCTCTGCTACCTACATGTCACACACAGCTCTGCTACCTACATGTCACACACAGCTCTGCTACCTACATGTCACACACAGCTCTGCTACCTACATGTCACACACAACTCTGCTACCTACATGTCACACACAGCTCTGCTACCTACATGTCACACACAGCTCTGCTACCTACATGTCACACACAGCTCTGCTACCTACATGTCACACACAGCTCTGCTACCTACATGTCACACACAGCTCTGCTACCTACATGTCACACACAGCTCTGCTACCTACATGTCACACACAGCTCTGCTACCTACATGTCACACACAGCTCTGCTACCTACATGTCACACACAGCTCTGCTACCTACATGTCACACACAGCTCTGCTACCTACATGTCACACACAGCTCTGCTACCTACATGTCACACACAGCTCTGCTACCTACATGTCACACACAGCTCTGCTACCTACATGTCACACACAGCTCTGCTACCTACATGTCACACACAGCTCTGCTACCTACATGTCACACACAGCTCTGCTACCTACATGTCACACACAGCTCTGCTACCTACATGTCACACACAGCTCTGCTACCTACATGTCACACACAGCTCTGCTACCTACATGTCACACACAGCTCTGCTACCTACATGTCACACACAGCTCTGCTACCTACATGTCACACACAGCTCTGCTACCTACATGTCACACACAGCTCTGCTACCTACATGTCACACACAGCTCTGCTACCTACATGTCACACACAGCTCTGCTACCTACATGTCACACACAGCTCTGCTACCTACATGTCACACACAGCTCTGCTACCTACATGTCACACACAGCTCTGCTACCTACATGTCACACACAGCTCTGCTACCTACATGTCACACACAGCTCTGCTACCTACATGTCACACACAGCTCTGCTACCTACATGTCACACACAGCTCTGCTACCTACATGTCACACACAAGCTCTGCTACCTACATGTCACACACAGCTCTGCTACCTACATGTCACACACAGCTCTGCTACCTACATGTCACACACAGCTCTGCTACCTACATGTCACACACAGCTCTGCTACCTACATGTCACACACAGCTCTGCTACCTACATGTCACACACAGCTCTGCTACCTACATGTCACACACAGCTCTGCTACCTACATGTCACACACAGCTCTGCTACCTACATGTCACACACAGCTCTGCTACCTACATGTCACACACAGCTCTGCTACCTACATGTCACACACAGCTCTGCTACCTACATGTCACACACAGCTCTGCTACCTACATGTCACACACAGCTCTGCTACCTACATGTCACACACAGCTCTGCTACCTACATGTCACACACAGCTCTGCTACCTACATGTCACACACAGCTCTGCTACCTACATGTCACACACAGCTCTGCTACCCACATGTCACACACAGCTCTGCTACCTACATGTCACACACAGCTCTGCTACCTACATGTCACACACAGCTCTGCTACCTACATGTCACACACAACTCTGCTACCTACATGTCACACACAACTCTGTACCTACATGTCACACACAGCTCTGCTACCTACATGTCACACACAGCTCTGCTACCTACATGTCACACACAGCTCTGCTACCTACATGTCACACACAGCTCTGCTACCTACATGTCACACACAGCTCTGCTACCTACATGTCACACACAACTCTGTACCTACATGTCACACACAGCTCTGCTACCTACATGTCACACACAGCTCTGCTACCTACATGTCACACACAGCTCTGCTACCTACATGTCACACACAGCTCTGCTACCTACATGTCACACACAGCTCTGCTACCTACATGTCACACACAACTCTGTACCTACATGTCACACACAGCTCTGCTACCTACATGTCACACACAGCTCTGCTACCTACATGTCACACACAGCTCTGCTACCTACATGTCACACACAGCTCTGCTACCTACATGTCACACACAGCTCTGCTACCTACATGTCACACAGAGCTCTGCTACCTACATGTCACACACAGCTCTGCTACCTACATGTCACACACAGCTCTGCTACCTACATGTCACACACAGCTCTGCTGCATCTGGTAAAGCTCTGACACATGTATCTTCTATGAGCAGAATGATGGGAGTTGTAATCACAGGAGTAGGTGAGTAGTAGTCCAGGCCAGACATGGGATGTAGCAGAGCTGGGACTCGGGGTAATGGGATCTCACTATGACCTCATACTCGTCACTCACATCTGTGCAGGGGAGAGACGCTCTGCAGCCAAATTCCAGCACATCGCAGCATAAGCCTGACACAGAGCGTTCCCTACCTGAGCCCCCGGCGGGGCGGGAGGTTTGGGGGGCCCAGACTTTCCTTGTACCTCCCCGGCCCCCGCACCTGTTCTCCTGTCCCCAGTCATAGAGTATTTATCCAGTGAGGTCATGGCTGGATTTCGAGGGCTCGTCCATCTCACTCAGGTTTATTATTTGTTACATTGGGATTATTGTATCCGCAGGGGTGGGGGAGATGGCCCCGGGGTGTAGGGATATTATGGCCCCTACAAGTCTGGAGTCACCTCCTGCATCCGGGACTAGAATCAGCTTCCTGGGGAAATGGAGGATGAGGCCCTTCTGCTGCTTTCAATCTGCAGGTGTAGGACCTTTGGAGGTCCTCAAATGCCTCTTGTGTACATGTCTGTTCAGAGCAGGAACCGATGTGAAACTTTCTGTATTATAATCCACTAATGCTGCCACCAGCTAACTACATGGAGCCTCCACCACTGAAGAGTGAGTATCATCGTGCTATAGTCACTACCAAAGCTGCATCCACAGTCTGGATCATAGAGAGGAAGACTGCAGCCAGTGTTATGTACTGTCCCTGGAGAGATGTGTAATTAGACCTCACACTGCTGTGCTCTGTGCTCTCTGCAGCCAGTGTTATGTATTGTCCCTGGAGAGATGTGTAATCAGACCTCACACTGCTGTGCGCTGCGCTCTCTGCAGCCAGTGTTATGTATTGTCCCTGGAGAGATGTGTAATCATACCTCACACTGCTATGCTCTGTGCTCTCTGCAGCCAGTGTTATGTAGTGTCCCTGGAGAGATGTGTAATCAGACCTCACACTGCTATGCTCTGTGCTCTCTGCAGCCAGTGTTATGTATTGTCCCTGGAGAGATGTGTAATCATACCTCACACTGCTGTGCTCTGTGCTCTCTGCAGCCAGTGTTATGTACTGTCCATGGAGAGATGTGTAATCAGACCTCACACTGCTGTGCTCTGTGCTATCTGCAGCCAGTGTTATGTATTGTCCCTGGAGAGATGTGTAATCAGACCTCACACTGCTGTGCTCTGTGCTCTCTGCAACGAGTGTTATGTATTGTCCCTGGAGAGATGTGTAATTAGACCTCACACTGCTGTGCTCTGTGCTCTCTGCAGCCAGTGTTATGTATTGTCCCTGGAGAGATGTGTAATCAGACCTCACACTGCTGTGCTCTGTGCTCTCTGCAGCCAGTGTTATGTATTGTCCCTGGAGAGATGTGTAATCATACCTCACACTGCTGTGCTCTGTGCTCTGTGCAGCCAGTGTTATGTATTGTCCCTGGAGAGATCTGTAATCAGACCTCACACTGCTGTGCTCTGTGCTCTCTGCAGCCAGTGTTATGTATTGTCCCTGGAGAGATGTGTAATCAGACCACACACTGCTGTGCTCTGTGCTCTCTGCAGCCAGTGTTATGTATTGTCCCTGGAGAGATGTGTAATCAGACCTCACACTGCTGTGCTCTGTGCTCTCTGCAGCCAGTGTTATGTATTGTCCCTGGAGAGATGTGTAATCAGACCTCACACTGCTGTGCTCTCTGCAGCCAGTGTTATGTATTATCCCTGGAGAGATGTGTAATCAGACCTCACACTGCTGTGCTCTGTGCTCTCTGCAGCCAGTGTAATGTATTGTCCCTGGAGAGATGTGTAATCAGACCTCACACTGCTGTGCTCTGTGCTCTCTGCAGCCAGTGTTATGTATTGTCCCTGGAGAGATGTGTAATCATACCTCACACTGCTGTGCTCTGTGCTCTCTGCAGCCAGTGTTATGTATTGTCCCTGGAGAGATGTGTAATCAGACCACACACTGCTGTGCTCTGTGCTCTCTGCAGCCAGTGTTATGTATTGTCCCTGGAGAGATGTGTCATCAGACCACACACTGCTGTGCTCTGTGCTCTCTGCAGCCAGTGTTATGTATTGTCCCTGGAGAGATGTGTAATCAGACCTCACACTGCTGTGCTCTGTGCTCTCTGCAGCCAGTGTTATGTATTGTCCTAGGAGAGATGTGTAATCAGACCTCACACTGCTGTGCTCTGTGCTCTCTGCAGCCAGTGTTATGTATTATCCCTGGAGAGATGTGTAATCAGACCTCACACTGCTGTGCTCTGTGCTCTGTGCAGCCAGTGTAATGTATTGTCCCTGGAGAGATGTGTAATCAGACCTCACACTGCTGTGCTCTGTGCTCTCTGCAGCCAGTGTTATGTATTGTCCCTGGAGAGATGTGTAATCATACCTCACACTGCTGTGCTCTGTGCTCTCTGCAGCCAGTGTTATGTATTGTCCCTGGAGAGATGTGTAATCAGACCACACACTGCTGTGCTCTGTGCTCTCTGCAGCCAGTGTTATGTATTGTCCCTGGAGAGGTGTGTAATCAGACCTCACACTGCTGTGCCCTGTGCTCTCTGCAGCCATTGTTATGTAGTGTCCCTGGAGAGGTGTGTAATCAGACCTCACACTGCTGTGCTCTGTGCTCCCTGCAGCCAGTGTTATGTACTGGGGAGATGTGTAATCATACCGCACACTGCTGTGCTCTGTGCTCTCTGCAGCCATTGTTATGTAGTGTCCCTGGAGAGATGTGTAATCAGACCTCACACTGCTGTGCTCTGTGCTCTCTGCAGCCAGTGTTATGTACTGGGGA
The DNA here is from genome assembly GCF_040894005.1 of Engystomops pustulosus. Taxonomy (NCBI): domain Eukaryota; kingdom Metazoa; phylum Chordata; class Amphibia; order Anura; family Leptodactylidae; genus Engystomops; species Engystomops pustulosus. The sequence goes on from NC_092418.1 coordinate 6,077,432, forward strand.
GATGTGTAATCATACCGCACACTGCTGTGCTCTGTGCTCTCTGCAGCCAGTGTTATGTATTGTCCCTGGAGAGATGTGTAATCAGACCTCACACTGCTGTGCTCTGTGCTCTCTGCAGCCATTGTTATGTAGTGTCCCTGGAGAGATGTGTAATCAGACCTCACACTGCTGTGCTCTGTGCTCTCTGCAGCCAGTGTTATGTACTGTCCCTGGGGAGATGTGTAATCAGACCTCACACTGCTGTGCTCTGTGCTCTCTGCAGCCAGCGTTATGTATTGTGCATAGAGAGATGTGTAATCATACCTCACACTGCTGTGCTCTGTGCTCTCTGCAGCCAGTGTTATGTAATGTCCCTGGAGAGTTGTGTAATTAGACCTCACACTGCTGTGCTCTGTGCTCTCTGCAGCCATTGTTATGTAGTGTCCCTGGAGAGATGTGTAATCAGACCTCACACTGCTGTGCTCTGTGCTCTCTGCAGCCAGTGTTATGTATTATCCCTAGAGAGATGTGTAATCAGACCTCACACTGCTGTGCTCTGTGCTCTCTGCAGCCAGTGTTATGTATTGTCCCTGGAGAGATGTGTAATCAGACCTCACACTGCTGTGCTCTTTGCTCTCTGCATCCAGTGTTATGTATTGTCCCTGGAGAGATGTGTAATCAGACCTCACACTGCTGTGCTCTGTGCTCTCTGCAGCCAGTGTTATGTATTGTCCCTGGAGAGATGTGTAATCAGACCTCACACTGCTGTGCTCTGTGCTCTCTGCAGCCAGTGTTATGTATTGTCCCTGGAGAGATATGTAATCAGACCTCACACTGCTGTGCTCTTTGCTCTCTGCAGCCAGTGTTATGTATTGTCCTAGGAGAGATGTGTAATCAGACCTCACACTGCTGTGCTTTGTGCTCTCTGCAGCCGTGTCATGTATTGTCCCTGGAGAGATGTGTAATCAGACCTCACACTGCTGTGCCCTGTGCAGCCAGTGTTATGTATTGTCCCTGGAGAGATGTGTAATCAGAACTCACACTGCTGTGCTCTGTGCAGCCAGTGTTATGTATTGTCCCTGGAGAGATGTGTAATCAGACCTCACACTGCTGTGCTCTGTGCTCTCTGCAGCCAGTGTTATGTATTGTCCCTGGAGAGATGTGTAATCATACCTCACACTGCTGTGCTCTGTGCTCTCTTCAGCCAGTGTTCTGTACTGTCCCTGGAGAGATGTGTAATCAGCCCTCACACTGCTGTGCTCTGTGCTCTCTGCAGCCAGTGTTATGTATTGTCCCTGGAGAGATGTGTAATCAGACCTCACACTGCTGTGCTCTGTGCTCTCTGCAGCCAGTGTTATGTACTGTCCCTGGAGAGATGTGTAATCATACCTCACACTGCTGTGCTCTGTGCTCTCTGCAGCCAGTGTTATGTATTGTCCCTGGAGAGATGTGTAATCAGACCTCACACTGCTGTGCTCTGTGCTCTCTGCAGCCAGTGTTATGTATTGTCCCTGAATAGATGTGTCATCAGACCTCACACTGCTGTGCTCTGTGCTCTCTGCAGCCAGTGTTATGTAGTGTCCCTGGAGAGATGTGTAATCAGACGTCACACTGCTGTGCTCTGTGCTCTCTGCAGCCATTGTTATGTAGTGTCCCTGGAGAGATGTGTAATCAGACGTCACACTGCTGTGCTCTGTGCTCTCTGCAGCCAGTGTTATGTATTGTCCCTGGAAAGATGTGTAATTAGACCTCACACTGCTGTGCTCTGTGCTCTCTGCAGCCAGTGTTATGTAGTGTCCCTGGAGAGGTGTGTAATCAGACCTCACACTGCTGTGCTCTGTGCTCTCTGCAGCCAGTGTTATGTAGTGTCCCTGGAGAGGTGTGTAATCAGACCTCACACTGCTGTGCTCTGTGCAGCCAGTGTTATGTATTGTCCCTGGAGAGATGTGTAATCAGACCTCACACTGCTGTGCTCTGTGCTCTCTGCAGCCATTGTTATGTAGTGTCCCTGGAGAGATGTGTAATCAGACCTCACACTGCTGTGCTCTGTGCTCTCTGCAGCCAGTGTTATGTACTGGGGAGATGTGTAATCATACCGCACACTGCTGTGCTCTGTGCTCTCTGCAGCCAGTGTTATGTATTGTCCCTGGAGAGATGTGTAATCAGACCTCACACTGCTGTGCTCTGTGCTCTCTGCAGCCAGTGTTATGTACTGTCCCTGGGGAGATGTGTAATCAGACCTCACACTGCTGTGCTCTGTGCTCTCTGCAGCCAGCGTTATGTATTGTGCATAGAGAGATGTGTAATCATACCTCACACTGCTGTGCTCTGTGCTCTCTGCAGCCAGTGTTATGTAATGTCCCTGGAGAGTTGTGTAATTAGACCTCACACTGCTGTGCTCTGTGATCTCTGCAGCCATTGTTATGTAGTGTCCCTGGAGAGATGTGTAATCAGACCTCACACTGCTGTGCTCTGTGCTCTCTGCAGCCCGTGTCATGTATTGTCCCTGGAGAGATGTGTAATCATACCTTACACTGCTGTGCTCTGTGCTCTCTGCAGCCAGTGTTATGTATTATCCCTAGAGAGATGTGTAATCAGACCTCACACTGCTGTGCTCTGTGCAGCCAGTGTTATGTATTGTCCCTGGAGAGATGTGTAATCAGACCTCGCACTGCTGTGCTCTGTGCTCTCTGCATCCAGTGTTATGTATTGTCCCTGGAGAGATGTGTAATCAGACCTCACACTGCTGTGCTCTGTGCTCTCTGCAGCCAGTGTTATGTATTGTCCCTGGAGAGATGTGTAATCAGACCTCACACTGCTGTGCTCTGTGCTCTCTGCAGCCAGTGTTATGTATTGTCCCTAGAGAGATGTGTAATCATACCTCACACTGCTGTGCTCTGTGCTCTCTGCAGCCAGTGTTATGTATTGTCCCTGGAGAGATGTGTAATCAGACCTCACACTGCTGTGCTCTGTGCTCTCTGCAGCCAGTGTTATGTATTGTCCCTGGAGAGATGTGTAATCAGACCTCACACTGCTGTGCTCTGTGCTCTCTGCAGCCAGTGTTATGTATTGTCCCTGGAGAGATGTGTAATCAGACCTCACACTGCTGTGCTCTGTGCTCTCTGCAGCCAGTGTTATGTATTGTCCCTGGAGAGATGTGTAATCAGACCTCACACTGCTGTGCTCTGTGCTCTCTGCAGCCAGTACTATGTACTGTCCCTGGAGAGATGTGTAATCAGACCTCACACTGCTGTGCTCTGTGCTCTCTGCAGCCAGTGTTATGTATTGTCCCTGGAGAGATGTGTAATCAGACCTCACACTGCTGTGCTCTGTGCTCTCTGCAGCCAGTGTTATGTATTGTCCCTGGAGAGATATGTAATCAGACCTCACACTGCTGTGCTCTTTGCTCTCTGCAGCCAGTGTTATGTATTGTCCCTGGAGAGATGTGTAATCAGACCTCACACTGCTGTGCTTTGCGCTCTCTGCAGCCGTGTCATGTATTGTCCCTGGAGAGATGTGTAATCAGACCTCACACTGCTGTGCTCTGTGCAGCCAGTGTTATGTATTGTCCCTGGAGAGATGTGTAATCAGACCTCACACTGCTGTGCTCTGTGCTCTCTGCAGCCAGTGTTATGTATTGTCCCTGGAGAGATGTGTAATCAGACCTCACACTGCTGTGCTCTGTGCTCTCTGCAGCCAGTGTTATGTATTGTCCCTGGCGAGATATGTAATCAGACCTCACACTGCTGTGCTCTTTGCTCTCTGCAGCCAGTGTTATGTATTGTCCCTGGAGAGATGTGTAATCAGACCTCACACTGCTGTGCTCTGTGCTCTCTGCAGCCAGTGTTATGTATTATCCCTGGAGAGATGTGTAATCAGACCTCACACTGCTGTGCTCTGTGCTCTCTGCAGCCGTGTCATGTATTGTCCCTGGAGAGATGTGTAATCAGACCTCACACTGCTGTGCTCTGTGCAGCCAGTGTTATGTATTGTCCCTGGAGAGATGTGTAATCAGACCTCACACTGCTGTGCTCTGCGCTCTCTGCAGCCAGTGTTATGTACTGTCCCTGGAGAGATGTGTAATCAGACCTCACACTGCTGTGCTCTGTGCTCTCTGCAGCCAGTGTTATGTATTATCCCTGGAGAGATGTGTAATCAGACCTCACACTGCTGTGCTCTGTGCTCTCTGCAGCCAGTGTTATGTACTGTCCCTGGAGAGGTGTGTAATCAGACGTCACACTGCTGTGCTCTGTGCTCTCTGCAGCCATTGTTATGTAGTGTCCCTGGAGAGATGTGTAATTAGACCTCACACTGCTGTGCTCTGTGCTCTCTGCAGCCAGTGTTATGTATTGTCCTGGAGAGATGTTTAATCAGACCTCACACTGCTGTGCTCTGTGCTCTCTGCAGCCAGTGTTATGTAGTGTCCCTGGAGAGGTGTGTAATCAGAACTCACACTGCTGTGCTCTGTGCAGCCAGTGTTATGTATTGTCCCTGGAGAGATGTGTAATCAGACCTCACACTGCTGTGCTCTGTGCTCTCTGCAGCCAGTGTTATGTATTGTTCCTGGAGAGATGTGTAATCAGACCTCACACTGCTGTGCTCTGTGCTCTCTGCAGCCAGTGTTATGTAGTGTCCCTGGAGAGATGTGCAATCATACCTCACACTGCTGTGCTCTGTGCTCTCTGCAGCCAGTGTTCTGTATTGTCCCTGGAGAGATGTGTAATCAGCCCTCACACTGCTGTGCTCTGTGCTCTCTGCAGCCAGTGTTATGTATTGTCCCTGGAGAGATGTGTAATCAGACCTCACACTGCTGTGCTCTGTGCTCTCTGCAGCCAGTGTTATGTACTGTCCCTGGAGAGGTGTGTAATCAGACGTCACACTGCTGTGCTCTGTGCTCTCTGCAGCCATTGTTTTGTAGTGTCCCTGGAGAGATGTGTAATCAGACCTCACACTGCTGTGCTCTGTGCTCTCTGCAGCCAGTGTTATGTATTGTCCCTGGAGAGATGTGTAATCAGACCTCACACTGCTGTGCTCTGTGCTCTCTGCAGCCAGTGTTATGTATTGTCCCTGGAGAGGTGTGTAATCAGACCTCACACTGCTGTGCTCTGTGCTCTGTGCAGCCAGTGTTATGTAGTGTCCCTGGAGAGGTGTGTAATCAGACCTCACACTGCTGTGCTCTGTGCTCTGTGCAGCCAGTGTTATGTAGTGTCCCTGGAGAGGTGTGTAATCAGACGTCACACTGCTGTGCTCTGTGCAGCCAGTGTTATGTATTGTCCCTGGAGAGATGTGTAATCAGACCTCACACTGCTGTGCTCTGTGCTCTCTGCAGCCAGTGTTATGTAGTGTCCCTGGAGAGGTGTGTAATCAGACCTCACACTGCTGTGCTCTGTGCTCTCTGCAGCCAGTGTTATGTAGTGTCCCTGGAGAGATGTGTAATCAGACGTCACACTGCTGTGCTCTGTGCAGCCAGTGTTATGTATTGTCCCTGGAGAGATGTGTAATCATACCTCACACTGCTGTGCTCTGTGCTCTCTGCAGCCAGTGTTATGTACTGTCCCTGGAGAGATGTGTAATCAGACCTCACACTGCTGTGCTCTGCGCTCTCTGCAGCCAGTGTTATGTATTGTCCCTGGAGAGATGTGTAATCATACGTCACACTGCTGTGCTCTGTGCTCTCTGCAGCCAGTGTTATGTATTGTCCCTGGAGAGATGTGTAATGATACCTCACACTGCTGTGCTCTGTGCTCTCTGCAGCCATTGTTATGTATTATCCCTGGAGAGATGTGTAATCATACCTCACACTGCTGTGTCCTGTGCTCTCTGCAGCCAGTGTTATGTATTGTCCCTGGAGAGATGTGTAATCAGACCTCACACTGCTGTGCTCTGCGCTCTCTGCAGCCAGTGTTATGTATTGTCCAAGGAGAGATGTGTCATCAGACCACACACTGCTGTGCTCTGTGCTCTCTGCAGCCAGTGTTATGTATTGTCCCTGGAGAGATGTGTAATCAGACCTCACACTGCTGTGCTCTGTGCTCTCTGCAGCCAGTGTTATGTATTGTCCCTGGAGAGATGTGTAATCAGACCTCACACTGCTGTGCTCTGTGCTCTCTGCAGCCAGTGTTATGTACTGGGGAGATGTGTAATCATACCGCACACTGCTGTGCTCTGTGCTCTCTGCAGCCAGTGTTATGTATTGTCCCTGGAGAGATGTGTAATCAGACCTCACACTGCTGTGCTCTGTGCTCTCTGCAGCCAGTGTTATGTACTGTCCCTGGGGAGATGTGTAATCAGACCTCACACTGCTGTGCTCTGTGCTCTCTGCAGCCAGCGTTATGTATTGTGCATAGAGAGATGTGTAATGAGACCTCACACTGCTGTGCCATGTGCTCTCTGCAGCCAGTGTTACGTATTGTCCTGGAGAGATGTGTAATCAGACCTCACACTGCTGTGCTCTGTGCTCTCTGCAGCCAGTGTTATGTAATGTCCCTGGAGAGTTGTGTAATTAGAACTCACACTGCTGTGCTCTGTGCTCTCTGCAGCCATTGTTATGTAGTGTCCCTGGAGAGATGTGTAATCAGACCTCACACTGCTGTGCTCTGTGCTCTCTGCAGCCCGTGTCATGTATTGTCCCTGGAGAGATGTGTAATCATACCTTACACTGCTGTGCTCTGTGCTCTCTGCAGCCAGTGTTATGTATCATCCCTAGAGAGATGTGTAATCAGACCCCACACTGCTGTGCTCTGTGCTCTCTGCAGCCAGTGTTATGTATTGTCCCTGGAGAGATGTGTAATCATACCTCACACTGCTGTGCTCTGTGCTCTCTGCAGCCAGTGTTATGTATTGTCCCTGGAGAGATGTGTAATCAGACCTCACACTGCTGTGCTCTGTGCTCTGTGCAGCCAGTGTTATGTATTGTCCCTGGAGAGATGTGTAATCAGACCTCACACTGCTGTGCTCTGTGCTCTCTGCAGCCAGTGTTATGTATCATCCCTAGAGAGATGTGTAATCAGACCTCACACTGCTGTGCTCTGTGCTCTGTGCAGCCAGTGTTATGTATTGTCCCTGGAGAGATGTGTAATCAGACCTCACACTGCTGTGCTCTGTGCTCTCTGCATCCAGTGTTATGTATTGTCCCTGGAGAGATGTGTAATCAGACCTCACACTGCTGTGCTCTGTGCTCTCTGCAGCCAGTGTTATGTATTGTCCCTGGAGAGATGTGTAATCAGACCTCACACTGCTGTGCTCTGTGCTCTCTGCAGCCAGTGTTATGTATTGTCCCTGGAGAGATGTGTAATCAGACCACACACTGCTGTGCTCTGTGCTCTCTGCAGCCAGTGTTATGTATTGTCCCTGGAGAGATGTGTAATCAGACCTCACACTGCTGTGCTCTGTGCTCTCTGCAGCCAGTGTTATGTACTGTCCCTGGAGAGATGTGTAATCAGACCTCACACTGCTGTGCTTTGTGCTCTCTGCAGCCAGTGTTATGTATTGTCCTAGGAGAGATGTGTAATCAGACCTCACACTGCTGTGCTTTGTGGTCTCTGCAGCCGTGTCATGTATTGTCCCTGAAGAGATGTGTAATCAGACCTCACACTGCTGTGCTCTGTGCAGCCAGTGTTATGTATTGTCCCTGGAGAGATGTGTAATCAGACCTCACACTGCTGTGCTCTGTGCTCTCTGCAGCCAGTGTTATGTACTGTCCCTGGAGAGGTGTGTAATCAGACGTCACACTGCTGTGCTCTGTGCTCTCTGCAGCCATTGTTATGTAGTGTCCCTGGAGAGGTGTGTAATCAGACCTCACACTGCTGTGCTCTGTGCTCTCTGCAGCCAGTGTTATGCATTGTCCCTGGAGAGATGTGTAATCAGACCTCACACTGCTGTGCTCTGTGCTCTCTGCAGCCAGTGGTATGTATTGTCCCTGTAGAGATGTGTAATCAGACCTCACACTGCTGTACTCTGTGCTCTCTGCAGCCAGTGCTAAGTTTTGTCCCTGGAGAGATGTGTAATCATACCTCACACTGCTGTGCTCTGTGCTCTGTGCAGCCAGTGTTATGTATTGTCCCTGGAGAGATGTGTAATCAGACCTCACACTGCTGTGCTCTGTGCTCTCTGCAGCCAGTGTTATGTATTGTCCCTGGAGAGATGTGTAATCAGACCTCACACTGCTGTGCTCTGTTCTCTCTGCAGCCAGTGGTATGTAGTGTCCCTGGAGAGATGTGTAATCATACCTCACACTGCTGTGCGCTGTGCTCTCTGCAGCCAGTGTTCTGTATTGTCCCTGGAGAGATGTGTAATCAGACCTCACACTGCTGTGCTCTGTGCTCTCTACAGCCAGTGTTATGTACTGTCCCTAAAGAGTTGTGTAATCAGACGTCACACTGCTGTGCTCTGTGCTCTCTGCAGCCAGTGTTATGTAGTGTCCCTGGAGAGATGTGTAATCAGCCCTCACACTGCTGTGCTCTGTGCTCTCTGCAGCCAGTGTTATGTATTGTCCCTGGAGAGATGTGTAATTAGACCTCACACTGCTGTGCTCTGTGCTCTCTGCAGCCAGTGTTATGTAGTGTCCCTGGAGAGGTGTGTAATCAGACCTCACACTGCTGTGCTCTGTGCTCTCTGCAGCCAGTGTTATGTATTGTCCCTGGAGAGATGTGTAATTACACCTCACACTGCTGTGCTCTGTGCTCTCTGCATCCAGTGTTATGTAGTGTCCCTGGAGAGGTGTGTAATCAGACCTCACACTGCTGTGCTCTGTGCAGCCAGTGTTATGTATTGTCCCTGGAGAGATGTGTAATCAGACCTCACACTGCTGTGCTCTGTGCTCTCTGCATCCAGGGTTATGTATTGTCCCTGGAGAGATGTGTAATCATACCTCACACTGCTGTGCTCTGTGCTCTCTGCAGCCAGTGTTATGTATTGTCCCTGGAGAGATGTGTAATCATACCTCACACTGCTGTGCTCTGTGCTCTCTGCAGCCAGTGTTATGTATTGTCCCTGGAGAGATGTGTAATCAGACCTCACACTGCTGTGCTCTGTGCTCTCTGCAGCCAGTGTTATGTACTGTCCCTGGAGAGGTGTGTAATCAGACGTCACACTGCTGTGCTCTGTGCTCTCTGCAGCCATTGTTATGTAGTGTCCCTGGAGAGATGTGTAATCAGACCTCACACTGCTGTGCTCTGTGCTCTGTGCAGCCAGTGTTATGTATTGTCCCTGGAGAGATGTGTAATCAGACCTCACACTGCTGTGCTCTGTGCTCCCTGCAGCCAGTGTTATGTACTGGGGAGATGTGTAATCAGAAGTCACACTGCTGTGCTCTGTGCTCTCTGCAGCCAGTGTTATGTATTGTCCCTGGAGAGATGTGTAATCAGACCTCACACTGCTGTGCTCTGTGCTCTCTGCAGCCAGTGTTATGTATTGTCCCTGGAGAGATGTGTAATCAGACCTCACACTGCTGTGCTCTGTGCTCTGTGCAGCCAGTGTTATGTATTGTCCCTGGAGAGATGTGTCCCTTCAGACCTCGCACTGCTGTGCTCTGTGCTCTCTGCATCCAGGGTTATGTATTGTCCCTGGAGAGATGTGTAATCAGACCTCACACTGCTGTGCTCTGTGCTCTCTGCAGCCATTGTTATGTAGTGTCCCTGGAGAGATGTGTAATCAGACCTCACACTGCTGTGCTCTGTGCTCTCTGCAGCCAGTGTTATGTACTGTCCCTGGAGAGGTGTGTAATCAGACGTCACACTGCTGTGCTCTGTGCTCTCTGCAGCCATTGTTATGTAGTGTCCCTGGAGAGATGTGTAATCTGAAATCACACTGCTGTGCTCTGTGCTCTCTGCAGCCAGTGTTATGTATTGTCCCTGGAGAGATGTGTAATCAGACCTCACACTGCTGTGCTCTGTGCTATCTGCAGCCAGTGTTATGTATTGTCCCTGGAGAGATGTGTAATTAGACCTCACACTGCTGTGCTCTGTGCTCTCTGCAGCCAGTGTTATGTACTGTCCCTGGAGAGGTGTGTAATCAGACCTCACACTGCTGTGCTCTGTGCTCTCTGCAGCCATTGTTATGTAGTGTCCCTGGAGAGATGTGTAATGAGACCTCACACTGCTGTGCTCTGTGCTCTCTGCAGCCAGTGTTATGTATTGTGCATAGAGAGATGTGTAATGAGACCTCACACTGCTGTGCTCTGTGCTCTCTGCAGCCATTGTTATGTAGTGTCCCTGGAGAGATGTGTAATCAGACCTCACACTGCTGTGCTCTGTGCTTTCTGCAGCCAGTGTTATGTATTGTCCAAGGAGAGATGTGTAATCAGACCTCACACTGCTGTGCTCTGTGCTCTCTGCAGCCAGTGTTATGTATTGTCCTTGGAGAGATGTGTAATTAGACCTCACACTGCTGTGCTCTGTGCTCTCTGCAGCCAGTGTTATGTAGTGTCCCTGGAGAGATGTGTAATCAGACCTCACACTGCTGTGCTCTGTGCAGCCAGTGTTATGTATTGTCCCTGGAGAGATGTGTAATCAGACCTCGCACTGCTGTGCTCTGTGCTCTCTGCATCCAGGGTTATGTATTGTCCCTGGAGAGATGTGTAATCAGACCTCACACTGCTGTGCTCTGTGCTCTCTGCAGCCATTGTTATGTAGTGTCCCTGGAGAGATGTGTAATCAGACCTCACACTGCTGTGCTCTGTGCTCTCTGCAGCCAGTGTTATGTACTGTCCCTGGAGAGGTGTGTAATCAGACGTCACACTGCTGTGCTCTGTGCTCTCTGCAGCCATTGTTATGTAGTGTCCCTGGAGAGATGTGTAATCAGACCTCACACTGCTGTGCTCTGTGCTCTCTGCAGCCAGTGTTATGTATTGTCCCTGGAGAGATGTGTAATCAGACCTCACACTGCTGTGCTCTGTGCTATCTGCAGCCAGTGTTATGTATTGTCCCTGGAGAGATGTGTAATTAGACCTCACACTGCTGTGCTCTGTGCTCTCTGCAGCCAGTGTTATGTACTGTCCCTGGAGAGGTGTGTAATCAGACCTCACACTGCTGTGCTCTGTGCTCTCTGCAGCCATTGTTATGTAGTGTCCCTGGAGAGATGTGTAATGAGACCTCACACTGCTGTGCTCTGTGCTCTCTGCAGCCAGTGTTATGTATTGTGCATAGAGAGATGTGTAATGAGACCTCACACTGCTGTGCTCTGTGCTCTCTGCAGCCATTGTTATGTAGTGTCCCTGGAGAGATGTGTAATCAGACCTCACACTGCTGTGCTCTGTGCTTTCTGCAGCCAGTGTTATGTATTGTCCAAGGAGAGATGTGTAATCAGACCTCACACTGCTGTGCTCTGTGCTCTCTGCAGCCAGTGTTATGTATTGTCCTTGGAGAGATGTGTAATTAGACCTCACACTGCTGTGCTCTGTGCTCTCTGCAGCCAGTGTTATGTAGTGTCCCTGGAGAGATGTGTAATCAGACCTCACACTGCTGTGCTCTGTGCAGCCAGTGTTATGTATTGTCCCTGGAGAGATGTGTAATCAGACCTCGCACTGCTGTGCTCTGTGCTCTCTGCATCCAGGGTTATGTATTGTCCCTGGAGAGATGTGTAATCAGACCTCACACTGCTGTGCTCTGTACTCTCTGCAGCCAGTGTTATGTATTGTCCCTGGAGAGATGTGTAATCATACCTCACACTGCTGTGCTCTGTGCTCTCTGCAGCCAGTGTTATGTATTGTCCCTGGAGAGATGTGTAATCAGACCACACACTGCTGTGCTCTGTGCTCTCTGCAGCCAGTGTTATGTATTGTCCCTGGAGAGATGTGTAATCAGACCTCACACTGCTGTGCTCTGTGCTCCCTGCAGCCAGTGTTATGTACTGGGGAGATGTGTAATCTGAAATCACACTGCTGTGCTCTGTGCTCTCCGCAGCCAGTGTTATGTATTGTCCCTGGACAGATGTATAATCAGACCTCACACTGCTGTGCTCTGTGCTCTCTGCAGCCAGTGTTATGTATTGTCCCTGGAGAGATGTGTAATCACACCTCACACTGCTGTGCTCTGTGCTCTCTGCAGCCAGTGTTATGTATTGTCCCTGGAGAGATGTGTAATCAGACCTCACACTGCTGTGCTCTGTTGTCTCTGCAGCCAGTGTTATGTATTGTCCCTGGAGAGATGTGTAATCACACCTCACACTGCTGTGCTCTGTGCTCTCTGCAGCCAGTGTTATGTATTGTCCCTGGAGAGATGTGTAATCAGACCTCACACTGCTGTGCTCTGTGCTCTCTGCAGCCAGTGTTATGTATTGTTCCTGGAGAGATGTGTAATCAGACCTCACACTGCTGTGCTCTGTGCTATCTGCAGTCAGTGTTATGTATTGTCCCTGGAGAGATGTGTAATTAGACCTCACACTGCTGTGCTCTGTGCTCTCTGCAGCCAGTGTTATGTACTGTCCCTGGAGAGGTGTGTAATCAGACCTCACACTGCTGTGCTCTGTGCTCTCTGCAGCCATTGTTATGTAGTGTCCCTGGAGAGATGTGTAATCAGACCTCACACTGCTGTGCTCTGTGCTCTCTGCAGCCAGTGTTATGTATTGTGCATAGAGAGATGTGTAATGAGACCTCACACTGCTGTGCTCTGTGCTCTCTGCAGCCATTGTTATGTAGTGTCCCTGGAGAGATGTGTAATCATACCTCACACTGCTGTGCTCTGTGCTCTGTGCAGCCAGTGTTATGTATTGTCCCTGGAGAGATGTGTAATCATACCTCACACTGCTGTGCTCTGAGCTCTCTGCAGCCAGTGTTATGTAGTGTCCCTGGAGAGGTGTGTAATCAGACCTCACACTGCTGTGCTCTGTGCTCTCTGCAGCCAGTGTTATGTAGTGTCCCTGGAGAGATGTGTAATCAGACCTCACACTGCTGTGCTCTGTGCTCTCTGCAGCCAGTGTTATGTAGTGTCCCTGGAGAGGTGTGTAATCAGACCTCACACTGCTGTGCTCTGTGCAGCCAGTGTTATGTATTGTCCCTGGAGAGATGTGTAATCAGACCTCGCACTGCTGTGCTCTGTGCTCTCTGCAGCCAGTGTTATGTATTGTCCCTGGAGAGATGTGTAATTAGACCTCACACTGCTGTGCTCTGTGCTCTCTGCAGCCAGTGTTATGTAGTGTCCCTGGAGAGGTGTGTAATCAGACCTCACACTGCTGTGCTCTGTGCAGCCAGTGTTATGTATTGTCCCTGGAGAGATGTGTAATCAGACCTCACACTGCTGTGCTCTGTGCTCTCTGCAGCCAGTGTTATGTATTGTCCCTGGAGAGATGTGTAATTAGACCTCACACTGCTGTGCTCTGTGCTCTCTGCAGCCAGTGTTATGTAGTGTCCCTGGAGAGGTGTGTAATCAGACCTCACACTGCTGTGCTCTGTGCTCTCTGCAGCCAGTGTTATGTATTGTCCCTGGAGAGATGTGTAATCAGACCTCGCACTGCTGTGCTCTGTGCTCTCTGCATCCAGGGTTATGTATTGTCCCTGGAGAGATGTGTAATCAGACCTCACACTGCTGTGCTCTGTACTCTCTGCAGCCAGTGTTATGTATTGTCCCTGGAGAGATGTGTAATCATACCTCACACTGCTGTGCTCTGTGCTCTCTGCAGCCAGTGTTATGTATTGTCCCTGGAGAGATGTGTAATCAGACCTCACACTGCTGTGCTCTGTGCTCTCTGCAGCCAGTGTTATGTACTGTCCCTGGAGAGGTGTGTAATCAGACGTCACACTGCTGTGCTCTGTGCTCTCTGCAGCCATTGTTATGTAGTGTCCCTGGAGAGATGTGTAATCAGACCACACACTGCTGTGCTCTGTGCTCTCTGCAGCCATTGTTATGTAGTGTCCCTGGAGAGATGTGTAATCATACCTCACACTGCTGTGCTCTGTGCAGCCAGTGTTATGTATTGTCCCTGGAGAGATGTGTAATCATACCTCACACTGCTGTGCTCTGAGCTCTCTGCAGCCAGTGTTATGTATTATCCCTGGAGAGATGTGTAATCAGACCTCACACTGCTGTGCTCTGTGCTCTCTGCAGCCAGTGTTATGTAGTGTCCCTGGAGAGATGTGTAATCATACCTCACACTGCTGTGCTCTGTGCTCTCTGCAGCCAGTGTTATGTATTGTCCCTGGAGAGATGTGTAATTAGACCTCACACTGCTGTGCTCTGTGCTCTCTGCAGCCAGTGTTATGTATTGTCCCCGGAGAGATGTGTAATCATACCTCACACTGCTGTGCTCTGAGCTCTCTGCAGCCAGTGTTATGTATTGTCCCTGGAGAGATGTGTAATCAGACCTCACACTGCTCTGCTCTGTGCTCTCTGCAGCCAGTGTTATGTAGTGTCCCTGGAGAGATGTGTAATCAGACCTCACACTGCTGTGCTCTGTGCTCTCTGCAGCCAGTGTTATGTCCCTGGAGAGATGTGTAATCAGACCTCACACTGCTGTGCTCTGTGCTCTGTGCAGCCAGTGTTATGTATTGTCCCTCCACTTCTCTCCGCTCTGAGTGATTACTGTACATTTTAACAAGAAGCTTTTACTTAGAGCCGAAGTGAGGGCCAGGGAAGTAGTTGAATGCAGAGAGCACAGAGCACATCAGTGTGAGGAACGCTCCTAGAGATGACCTGTGTGACCTCTTGGCCTCTGTCTGGTGAGTGTCGCCCCCTGCTTGTCGTTGCAGTATGTTCCACCACTGACCAGTATCCTGTAGATTGTGAAGACGTCTGTGAGAACGGGGATGAGGAGAGCGGCCCCTACATCATCTACCCTGCTGGGCCGGGGGTGGCCGTGCCCGTCTACTGTGACATGTCCACCGATGGTGGCAAGTGGACGGTGAGTTTCCATGGACATTACTAGTCGCCCTCTACGTCTGTCCTGATATAACTCCTCTCTTGTGGGGTCCTGGGGGGCTGCAGGTCCTACAGAAGAGGTTCAATGGTTCCCTCAGCTTCTTCCGGGGCTGGAGCGACTATAAGTTGGGCTTCGGAAGAGCGGATGGCGAGTACTGGCTAGGTAAGTGACCGTCCACCTTCTGCTTGGAGACAACCACCAGTATGGCTGCCATCCCCACCGTCCTCCCTGGGTGCTCCCCAGAGGCTTTCTGTCCTCTGAGATGGGGGAAGTTAAAGAGCAAAGCAAACCCCATAATGCATCAGGAAAACAAGCAAAACATTACCCCACGTCAGAGAAGATACCCCAGAGCATCGCTCCATCCCCAGAGCATTATCCAGAGCATCGCTCCATCCCCAGAGCATCTCTCCATCCCCAGAGCATCGCTCCATCCCCAGAGCATCTCTCCATCCCCAGAGCATCTCTCCATCCCCAGAGCATCTCTCCATCCCCAGAGCATCGCTCCATCCCCAGAGCATCTCTCCATCCCCAGAGCATCGCTCCATCCCCAGAGCATCGCTCCATCCCCAGAGCATCGCTCCATCCCCAGAGCATCTCTCCATCCCCAGAGCATCGCTCCATCCCCAGAGCATCTCTCCATCCCCAGAGCATCTCTCCATCCCCAGAGCATCTCTCCATCCCCAGAGCATCGCTCCATCCCCAGAGCATCGCTCCATCCCCAGAGCATCGCTCCATCCCCAGAGCATCTCTCCATCCCCAGAGCATCTCTCCATCCCCAGAGCATCGCTCCATCCCCAGAGCATCGCTCCATCCCCAGAGCATTATCCAGAGCATCGCTCCATCCCCAGAGCATCTCTCCATCCCCAGAGCATCTCTCCATCCCCAGAGCATCACTCCATCCCCAGAGCATTATCCAGAGCATCTCTCCATCCCCAGAGCATCTCTCCATCCCCAGAGCATCGCTCCATCCCCAGAGCATCGCTCCATCCCCAGAGCATCTCTCCATCCCCAGAGGATCACTCCATCCCCAGAGCATCTCTCCATCCCCAGAGCATCGCTCCATCCCCAGAGCATCGCTCCATCCCCAGAGCATCTCTCCATCCCCAGAGCATCTCTCCATCCCCAGAGCATCGCTCCATCCCCAGAGCATCGCTCCATCCCCAGAGCATCGCTCCATCCCCAGAGCATCTCTCCATCCCCAGAGCATCGCTCCATCCCCAGAGCATTATCCAGAGCATCGCTCCATCCCCAGAGCATCTCTCCATCCCCAGAGCATCTCTCCATCCCCAGAGCATCACTCCATCAACAGAGCATTATCCAGAGCATCTCTCCATCCCCAGAGCATCTCTCCATCCCCAGAGCATCGCTCCATCCCCAGAGCATCGCTCCATCCCGAGAGCATCTCTCCATCCCCAGAGCATCTCTCCATCCCCAGAGCATCTCTCCATCCCCAGAGCATCGCTCCATCCCCAGAGCATCTCTCCATCCCCAGAGCATCTCTCCATCCCCAGAGCATCTCTCCATCCCCAGAGCATCGCTCCATCCCCAGAGCATCGCTCCATCCCCAGAGCATCATCCAGAGCATTGCTCCATCCCCAGAGCATCACACAGAGCATCACTTCATCCCCAGAGCATCGCTCCATCCCCAGAGCATCGCTCCATCCCCAGAGCATTATCCAGAGCATCGCTCCATCCCCAGAGCATCTCTCCATCCCCAGAGCATCTCTCCATCCCCAGAGCATCACTCCATCAACAGAGCATTATCCAGAGCATCTCTCCATCCCCAGAGCATCTCTCCATCCCCAGAGCATCGCTCCATCCCCAGAGCATCGCTCCATCCCGAGAGCATCTCTCCATCCCCAGAGCATCTCTCCATCCCCAGAGCATCTCTCCATCCCCAGAGCATCGCTCCATCCCCAGAGCATCTCTCCATCCCCAGAGCATCTCTCCATCCCCAGAGCATCTCTCCATCCCCAGAGCATCGCTCCATCCCCAGAGCATCGCTCCATCCCCAGAGCATCATCCAGAGCATTGCTCCATCCCCAGAGCATCACACAGAGCATCACTTCATCCCCAGAGCATCGCTCCATCCCCAGAGCATCGCTCCATCCCCAGAGCATCTCTCCATCCCCAGAGCATCTCTCCATCCCCAGAGCATCACCCAGAGCATCACTTCATCCCCGGAGCAACATCCAGAGCATCACTCCATCCCCAGAGCATCGCTCCATCCCCAGAGCATCATCCAGAGCATCTCTCCATCCCCAGAGCATCGCTCCATCCCCAGAGCATCATCCAGAGCATCGCTCCATCCCCAGAGCATCTCTCCATCCCCAGAGCATCTCTCCATCCCCAGAGCATCTCTCCATCCCCAGAGCATCATCCAGAGCATCTCTCCATCCCCAGAGCATCGCTCCATCCCCAGAGCATCATCCAGAGCATCGCTCCATCCCCAGAGCATCGCTCCATCCCCAGAGCATCATCCAGAGCATCGCTCCATCCCCAGAGCATCGCTCCATCCCCAGAGCATCATCCAGAGCATTGCTCCATCCCCAGAGCAACATCCAGAGCATCACTCCATCCCAAGAGCATCTCTCCATCCCCAGAGCATCATCCAGAGCATCGCTCCATCCCCAGAGCATCGCTCCATCCCCAGAGCATCATCCAGAGCATCGCTCCATCCCCAGAGCATCTCTCCATCCCCAGATCATCACCCAGAACATCACTTCATCCCCAGAGCGACATCCAGAGCATCGCTCCATCCCAAGAGCATCTCTCCATCCCCAGAGCAACATCCAGAGCATCGCTCCATCCCCAGAGCATCGCTCCATCCCCAGAGCATCATCCAGAGCATCGCTCCATCCCCAGAGCATCGCTTCATCCCCAGAGCATCATCCAGAGCATTGCTCAATCCCCAGAGCATCTCTCCATCCCCAGAGCATCACCCAGAGCATCGCTCCATCCCCAGAGCAACATCCAGAGCATCGCTCCATCCCAAGAGCATCTCTCCATTCCCAGAGCATCTCTCCATCCCCAGAGCATCATCGAGAGCATCTCTCCATCCCCAGAGCATCGCTCCATCCCCAGAGCATCTCTCCATCCCCAGAGCATCTCTCCATCCCCAGAGCATCTCTCCATCCCCAGAGCATCGCTTCATCCCCAGAGCATCGCTCCATCCCCAAAAGCATCATCCAGAGCATCTCTCCATCCCCAGAGCATCGCTCCATCCCCAGAGCATCATCCAGAGCATCGCTCCATCCCCAGAGCATCTCTCCATCCCCAGAGCATCTCTCCATCCCCAGAGCATCTCTCCATCCCCAGAGCATCATCCAGAGCATCTCTCCATCCCCAGAGCATCGCTCCATCCCCAGAGCATCATCCAGAGCATCGCTCCATCTCCAGAGCATCGCTCCATCCCCAGAGCATCATCCAGAGCATCGCTCTATCCCCAGAGCATCGCTCCATTCCCAGAGCATCATCCAGAGCATTGCTCCATCCCCAGAGCAACATCCAGAGCATCACTCCATCCCAAGAGCATCTCTCCATCCCCAGAGCATCATCCAGAGCATCGCTCCATCCCCAGAGCATCATCCAGAGCATCGCTCCATCCCCAGAGCTTCTCTCCATCCCCAGATCATCACCCAGAACATCACTTCATCCCCAGAGCAACATCCAGAGCATCGCTCCATCCCAAGAGCATCTCTCCATCCCCAGGGCAACATCCAGAGCATCGCTCCATCCCCAGAGCATCGCTCCATCCCCAGAGCATCATCCAGAGCATCGCTCCATCCCCAGAGCATTGCTCCATCCCCAGAGCATCATTCAGAGCATTGCTCAATCCCCAGAGCATCTCTCCATCCCCAGAGCATCACCCAGAGCATCGCTCCATCCCCAGAGCAACATCCAGAGCATCGCTCCATCCCAAGAGCATCTCTCCATCCCCAGAGCATCTCTCCATCCCCAGAGCATCATCCAGAGCATCCCTCCATTCCCAGAGCATCGCTCCATCCCCAGAGCATCGCTCCATCCCAAGAGCATCATCCAGAGCATCGCTCCATCCCCAGAGCATCTCTCCATCTCCAGAGCATCACCCAGAGCATCAATTCATCCCCAGAGCAACATCCAGAGCATCGCTCCATCCCCAGAGCATCACCCAGAGCATCACTTCATCCCCGGAGCAACATCCAGAGCATCACTTCATCCCCAGAGCAACATCCAGAGCATCGCTCCATCCCAAGAGCATCATCCAGAGCATCGCTCCATCCCCAGAGCATCACCCAGAGCATCACTTCATCCCCAGAGCAACATCCAGAGCATCGCTCCATCCCCAGAGCATCACTTCATCCCCGGAGCAACATCCAGAGCATCACTTCATCCCCAGAGCAACATCTAGAGCATCGCTCCATCCCAAGAGCATCATCCAGAGCATCGCTCCATCCCCAGAGCATCGCTCCATCCCCAGAGCATCGCTCCATCCCCAGAGAATCTCTCCATCCCCAGAGCATCGCTCCATCCCCAGAGCATCTTTCCATCCCCAGAGCATCTCTCCATCCCCATAGCATCACCCAGAGCATCACTTCATCCCCGGAGCAACATCCAGAGCATTTCTCCATCCCCAGAGCATCTCTCCATCCCCAGAGCATCTCCCCTTCCCCAGAGCATCACCCAGAGCATCACTTCATCCCCGGTGCAACATCCAGAGCATCACTCCATCCCCAGAGCATCGCTTCATCCCCAGAGCATCATCCAGAGAATCTCTCCATCCCCAGAACATCTCTCCATCCCCAGAGCATCTCTCCATCCCCAGAGCATCACTTCATTCCCAGAGCAACATCCAGAGCATTGCTCAATCCCCAGAGCATCTCTCCATCCCCAGAGCATCACCCAGAGCATCTCTCCATCCCAAGAGCATCACCCAGAGCATCATTTCATCCCCGGAGCAACATCCAGAGCATCACTCCATCCCCAGAGCATCGCTCCATCCCCAGAGCATCGCTCCATCCCCAGAGCATCTCTCCATCCCCAGAGCATCGCTCCATCCCCAGAGCATCTTTCCATCCCCAGAGCATCTCTCCATCCCCATAGCATCACACAGAGCATCACTTCATCCCCGGAGCAACATCCAGAGCATTTCTCCATCCCCAGAGCATCTCTCCATCCCCAGAGCATCTCCCCTTCCCCAGAGCATCACCCAGAGCATCACTTCATCCCCGGTGCAACATCCAGAGCATCACTCCATCCCCAGAGCATCGCTTCATCCCCAGAGCATCATCCAGAGAATCTCTCCATCCCCAGAGCATCTCTCCATCCCCAGAGCATCTCCCCTTCCCCAGAGCATCACCCAGAGCATCACTTCATCCCCGGTGCAACATCCAGAGCATCACTCCATCCCCAGAGCATCGCTTCATCCCCAGAGCATCATCCAGAGAATCTCTCCATCCCCAGAGCATCTCTCCATCCCCAGAGCATCTCTCCATCCCCAGAGCATCACTTCATTCCCAGAGCAACATCCAGAGCATTGCTCAATCCCCAGAGCATCTCTCCATCCCCAGAGCATCACCCAGAGCATCTCTCCATCCCAAGAGCATCACCCAGAGCATCATTTCATCCCCAGAGCAACATCCAGAGCATCTCTCCATCCCCAGAGCATCTCTCCACCCCCAGAGCATCACTCCATCCCCAGAGCATCACTCCATCCCCAGAGCATCGCTCCATCCCCAGAGCATCATCCAGAGTATCGCTCTATCCCCAGAGCATCGCTCCATCCCCAGAGCATCTCTCCATCCCCAGAGCATCACTCCATCCCCAGAGCATCATCCAGAGCATCGCTCCATCCATAGAGCAACATCTAGAGCATCTCTCCATCCCCAGAGCATTGCTCCATCCCCAGAGCATCTCTCCATCCCCAGAGCATCGCTCCATTCCCAGAGCATCGCTCCATTCCCAGAGCATCACTCTATCCCCAGAGCATCGCTCCATTCCCAGAGCATCACTTCATCCCTGGAGCAACATCCAGAGCATCACTCCATCCCCAGAGCATCACTCCATCCCCAGAGCATCTCCCAGAGCATCTCTCCATCCCCAGAGCATCTCTCCATCCCCAGAGCATCGCTCCATCCCCAGAGCATCGCTCCATCCCCAGAGCATCATCCAGAGCATCGCTCCATCCCCAGAGCATCTCTCCATCCCCAGAGCATCACCCAGAGCATCACTTCATCCCCAGAGCAACATCCAGAGCATCGCTCCATCCCAAGAGCATCATCCAGAGCATCGCTCCATCCCCAGAGCATCGCTCCATCCCCAGAGCATCGCTCCATCCCCAGAGCATCACCCAGAGCATCACTTCATCCCCGGAGCAACATCCAGAGCATCTCTCCATCCCCAGAGCATCTCTCCATCCCCAGAGCATCACCCAGAGCATCACTTCATCCCCGGAGCAACATCCAGAGCATCACTCCATCCCCAGAGCATCGCTCCATCCCCAGAGCATCATCCAGAGCATTGCTCCATCCCCAGAGCAACATCCAGAGCATCACTCCATCCCAAGAGCATCTCTCCATCCCCAG
Organism: Engystomops pustulosus; assembly: GCF_040894005.1. NCBI lineage: Eukaryota > Metazoa > Chordata > Amphibia > Anura > Leptodactylidae > Engystomops > Engystomops pustulosus. Next base: position 6,098,824 of record NC_092418.1, read on the forward strand.
AGCATCATCCAGAGCATCGCTCCATCCCCAGAGCATCGCTCCATCCCCAGAGCATCATCCAGAGCATCGCTCCATCCCCAGAGCAACATCCAGAGCATCACTCCATCCCAAGAGCATCTCTCCATCCCCAGAGCATCATCCAGAGCATCGCTCCATCCCCAGAGCATCGCTCCATCCCCAGAGCATCATCCAGAGCATCGCTCCATCCCCAGAACATCTCTCCATCCCCAGATCATCACCCAGAACATCACTTCATCCCCAGAGCAACATCCAGAGCATCGCTCCATCCCAAGAGCATCTCTCCATCCCCAGAGCAACATCCAGAGCATCGCTCCATCCCCAGAGCATCGCTCCATCCCCAGAGCATCGCTCCATCCCCAGAGCATCATCCAGAGAATCGCTCCATCCCCAGAGCATTGCTCCATCCCCAGAGCATCATCCAGAGCATTGCTCAATCCCCAGGGCATCTCTCCATCCCCAGAGCATCACCCAGAGCATCGCTCCATCCCCAGAGCAACATCCAGAGCATCGCTCCATCCCAAGAGCATCTCTCCATCCCCAGAGCATCTCTCCATCCCCAGAGCATCATCCAGAGCATCGCTCCATCCCCAGAGCATCGCTCCATCCCCAGAGCATCGCTCCATCCCCAGAGCATCATCCAGAGCATCGCTCCATCCCCAGAGCATCTCTCCATCCCCAGAGCATCACCCAGAGCATCACTTCATCCCCAGAGCAACATCCAGAGCATCGCTCCATCCCAAGAGCATCATCCAGAGCATCGCTCCATCCCCAGAGCATCGCTCCATCCCCAGAGCATCACCCAGAGCATCACTTCATCCCCGGAGCAACATCCAGAGCATCTCTCCATCCCCAGAGCATCTCTCCATCCCCAGAGCATCTCTCCATCCCCAGAGCATCACCCAGAGCATCACTTCATCCCCGGAGCAACATCCAGAGCATCACTTCATCCCCAGAGCAACATCCAGAGCATCGCTCCATCCCAAGAGCATCATCCAGAGCATCGCTCCATCCCCAGAGCATCGCTCCATCCCCAGAGCATCACCCAGAGCATCACTTCATCCCCGGAGCAACATCCAGAGCATCTCTCCATCCCCAGAGCATCTCTCCATCCCCAGAGCATCTCTCCATCCCCAGAGCATCACCCAGAGCATCACTTCATCCCCGGAGCAACATCCAGAGCATCACTCCATCCCCAGAGCATCGCTCCATCCCCAGAGCATCATCCAGAGCATCTCTCCATCCCCAGAGCATCTCTCCATCCCCAGAGCATCGCTCCATCCCCAGAGCATCTTTCCATCCCCAGAGCATTTCTCCATCCCCATAGCATCACCCAGAGCATCACTTCATCCCCGGAGCAACATCCAGAGCATTTCTCCATCCCCAGAGCATCTCTCCCTCCCCAGAGCATCTCCCCTTCCCCAGAGCATCACCCAGAGCATCACTTCATCCCCGGTGCAACATCGAGAGCATCACTCCATCCCCAGAGCATCGCTCCATCCCCAGAGCATCATCCAGAGAATCTCTCCATCCCCAGAGCATCTCTCCATCCCCAGAGCATCTCTCCATCCCCAGAGCATCACTTCATCCCCAGAGCAACATCCAGAGCATCGCTCAATCCCCAGAGCATCTCTCCATCCCCAGAGCATCACCCAGAGCATCTCTCCATCCCAAGAGCATCACCCAGAGCATCGCTCCATCCCCAGGGCATCATCCAGAGTATCGCTCTATCCCCAGAGCATCGCTCCATCCCCAGAGCATCTCTCCATCCCCAGAGCATCACTCCATCCCCAGAGCATCATCCAGAGCATCGCTCCATCCATAGAGCAACATCTAGAGCATCTCTCCATCCCCAGAGCATTGCTCCATCCCCAGAGCATCTCTCCATCCCCAGAGCATCGCTCCATTCCCAGAGCATCGCTCCATTCCCAGAGCATCACTCTATCCCCAGAGCATCGCTCCATTCCCAGAGCATCACTTCATCCCTGGAGCAACATCCAGAGCATCACTCCATCCCCAGAGCATCACTCCATCCCCAGAGCATCTCCCAGAGCATCTCTCCATCCCCAGAGCATCTCTCCATCCCCAGAGCATCGCTCCATCCCCAGAGCATCGCTCCATCCCCAGAGCATCGCTCCATCCCCAGAGCATCATCCAGAGCATCGATCCATCCACAGAGCATCTCTCCATCCCCAGAGCATCACCCAGAGCATCACTTCATCCCCAGAGCAACATCCAGAGCATCGCTCCATCCCAAGAGCATCATCCAGAGCATCGCTCCATCCCCAGAGCATCGCTCCATCCCCAGAGCATCGCTCCATCCCCAGAGCATCAACCAGAGCATCACTTCATCCCCGGAGCAACATCCAGAGCATCTCTCCATCCCCAGAGCATCTCTCCATCCCCAGAGCATCACCCAGAGCATCACTTCATCCCCGGAGCAACATCCAGAGCATCACTCCATCCCCAGAGCATCGCTCCATCCCCAGAGCATCATCCATAGCATCTCTCCATCCCCAGAGCATCTCTCCATCCCCAGAGCATCGCTCCATCCCCAGAGCATCTTTCCATCCCCAGAGCATCTCTCCATCCCCATAGCATCACCCAGAGCATCACTTCATCCCCGGAGCAACATCCAGAGCATTTCTCCATCCCCAGAGCATCTCTCCATCCCCAGAGCATCTCTCCATCCCCAGAGCATCACCCAGAGCATCACTTCATCCCCGGTGCAACATCCAGAGCATCACTCCATCCCCAGAGCATCGCTCCATCCCCAGAGCATCATCCAGAGAATCTCTCCATCCCCAGAGCATCTCTCCATCCCCAGAGCATCTCTCCATCCCCAGAGCATCACTTCATCCCCAGAGCAACATCCAGAGCATCTCTCCATCCCCAGAGCATCTCTCCATCCCCAGAGCATCACCCAGAGCATCACTTCATCCCCGGAGCAACATCCAGAGCATCACTCCATCCCCAGAGCATCGCTCCATCCCCAGAGCATCATCCATAGCATCTCTCCATCCCCAGAGCATCTCTCCATCCCCAGAGCATCGCTCCATCCCCAGAGCATCTTTCCATCCCCAGAGCATCTCTCCATCCCCATAGCATCACCCAGAGCATCACTTCATCCCCGGAGCAACATCCAGAGCATTTCTCCATCCCCAGAGCATCTCTCCATCCCCAGAGCATCTCTCCATCCCCAGAGCATCACCCAGAGCATCACTTCATCCCCGGTGCAACATCCAGAGCATCACTCCATCCCCAGAGCATCGCTCCATCCCCAGAGCATCATCCAGAGAATCTCTCCATCCCCAGAGCATCTCTCCATCCCCAGAGCATCTCTCCATCCCCAGAGCATCACTTCATCCCCAGAGCAACATCCAGAGTATCGCTCTATCCCCAGAGCATCGCTGAATCCCCAGAGCATCTCTCCATCCCCAGAGCCTCACTTCATCCCCAGAGCATCATCCAGAGCATCGCTCCATCCATAGAGCAAAATCTAGAGCATCTCTCCATCCCCAGAGCATTGCTCCATCCCCAGAGCATCTCTCCATCCCCAGAGCATCGCTCCATTCCCAGAGCATCGCTCCATTCCCAGAGCATCACTCTATCCCCAGAGCATCGCTCCATTCCAAGAGCATCACTTCATCCCTGGAGCAACATCCAGAGCATCACTCCATCCCCAGAGCATCACTCCATCCCCAGAGCATCTCCCAGAGCATCTCTCCATCCCCAGAGCATCTCTCCATCCCCAGAGCATCTCTCCATCCCCAGAGCATCGTTCCATCCCCAGAGCATCTCTCCATCCCCAGAGCATCTCTCCATCCCCAGAGCATCTCCCAGAGCATCGCTCCATCCCCAGAGCATCGCTCCATCCCCAGAGCATCGCTCCATCCCCAGAGCATCGCTCCATCCCCAGAGCATTGCTCCATCCCCAGAGCATTGCTCCATCCCCAGAGCATCGCTCTATTCCCAGAGCATCACCCAGAGCATCACTTCATCCCCGGAGCAACATCCAGAGCATCGCTCCATCCCCAGAGCATCACTCCATCCCCAGAGCATCTCCCAGAGCATCGCTCCATCCCCAGAGCATCTCTCCATCCCCAGAGCATCTCCCAGAGCATCGCTCCATCCCCAGAGCATCGCTCCATCCCCAGAGGATCGCTCCATCCCCAGAGCATCGCTCCATCCCCAGAGCATCGCTCCATCCCCAGAGCATCTCCCAGAGCATCACTCCATCCCCAGAACATCTCCCAGAGCATCGCTCCATCCCCAGAGCATCGCTCCATCTCCAGAGCATCTCTCCATCCCCAGAGCATCTCTCCATCCCCAGAGCATCACTCCATCCCCAGAGCATCTCCCAGAGCATCGCTCCATCCCCAGAGCATCTCTCCATCCCCAGAGCATCGCTCCATCCCCAGAGCATCTCTCCATCCCCAGAGCATCTCTCCATCCCCAGAGCATCACTCTATTCCCAGACTATCACTCTATTCCCAAATCATCACTCCATCCCCAGATCATCACTCCATCCCCAGAGCATCGCTCCGTCCCCAGTTCATCGCTCCGTACCCAGGGCATCACCCAGAGCATCACTCCATCCCCAGAGCATCTCTCCATCCCCAGAGCATCTCTCCATCCCCAGAGCATCGCTCCATCCCCAGAGCATCGCTCCATCCCCAGAGCATCTCTCCATCCCCAGAGCATCGCTCCATCCCCAGAGCATTATCCAGAGCATCGCTCCATCCCCAGAGCATCTCTCCATCCCCAGAGCATCTCTCCATCCCCAGAGCATCACTCAATCCCCAGAGCATTATCCAGAGCATCTCTCCATCCCCAGAGCATCTCTCCATCCCCAGAGCATCACTCCATCCCCAGAGCATCTCTCCATCCCCAGAGCATCTCTCCATCCCCAGAGCATCTCTCCATCCTCAGAGCATCTCTCCATCCCCAGAGCATCGCTCCATCCCCAGAGCATCGCTCCATCACCAGAGCATCTCTCCATCCCCAGAGCATCACTCCATCCCCAGAGCATTATCCAGAGCATCGCTCCATCCCCAGAGCATCTCTCCATCCCCAGAGCATCTCTCCATCCCCAGAGCATTGCTCCATTCCCAGAGCATCGCTCCATCCCCGGGGCATCACCCAGAGCATCGATCCATCCCCAGAGCATCTCCCAGAGCATCGCTCCACCCCCAGAGCATCGCTCCATCCCCAGAGCATCATCCAGAGCATCGCTCCATCCCCAGAGCATCATCCAGAGCATCGCTCCATCCCCAGAGCATCTCTCCATCCCCAGAGCATCGCTCCATCCCCAGGGCATCACCCAGAGCATCACTCCATCCCCAGAGCATCTCCCAGAGCATCTCTCCATACCCAGAGCATCTCTCCATCCCCAGAGCATCGCTCCATCCCCAGAGCATCGCTCCATCCCCAGAGCATCACCCAGAGCATCACTCCATCCCCAGAGCATCACCCAGAGAATCACTTCATCCCCAGAGCAACATCCAGAGCATCGCTCCATCCCAAGAGCATCTCTCCATCCCCAGAGCATCATCCAGAGCATCGCTCGATCCCCAGAGCATCGCTCCATCCCCAGAGCATCATCCAGAGCATCGCTCCATCCCCAGAGCATCGCTCCATCCCCAGAGCATCACCCAGAGCATCACTTCATCCCCAGAGCAACATCCAGAGCATCACTCCATCCCAAGAGCATCTCTCCATCACCAGAGCATCATCCAGAGCATCGCTCCATCCCCAGAGCATCACTCCATCCCCAGAGCATCATCCAGAGCATCGCTCCATCCCCAGAGCATCTCTCCATCCCCAGATCATCACCCAGAACATCACTTCATCCCCAGAGCAACATCCAGAGCATCGCTCCATCCCAAGAGCATCTCTCCATCCCCAGAGCAACATCCAGAGCATCGCTCCATCCCCAGAGCATCGCTCCATCCCCAGAGCATCATCCAGAGCATCGCTCCATCCCCAGAGCATCGCTCCATCCCCAGAGCATCATCCAGAGCATTGCTCAATCCCCAGAGCATCTCTACATCCTCAGAGCATCACTCAGAGCATCGCTCCATCCCCAGAGCAACATCCAGAGCATCGCTCCATCCCAAGAGCATCTCTCCATCCCCAGAGCATCTCTCCATCCTCAGAGCATCATCCAGAGCATCGCTCCATCCCCAGAGCATCGCTCCATCCCCAGAGCATCGCTCCATCCCCATTGCATCATCCAGAGCATCGCTCCATCCCCAGAGCATCTCTCCATCCCCAGAGCATCACCCAGAGCATCACTTCATCCCCAGAGCAACATCCAGAGCATCGCTCCATCCCAAGAGCATCATCCAGAGCATCGCTCCATCCCCAGAGCATCGCTCCATCCCCAGAGCATCGCTCCATCCCCAGAGCATCTCTCCATCCCCAGAGCATCACCCAGAGCATCACTTCATCCCCGGAGCAACATCCAGAGCATCTCTCCATCCCCAGAGCATCTCTCCATCCCCAGAGCATCACCCAGAGCATCACTTCATCCCCGGAGCAACATCCAGAGCATCACTCCATCCCCAGAGCATCGCTCCATCCCCAGAGCATCATCCAGAGCATCTCTCCATCCCCAGAGCATCTCTCCATCCCCAGAGCATCGCTCCATCCCCAGAGCATCTTTCCATCCCCAGAGCATCTCTCCATCCTCAGAGCATCACACAGAGCATCACTTCATCCCCGGAGCAACATCCAGAGCATTTCTCCATCCCCAGAGCATCTCTCCATCCCCAGAGCATCTCTCCATCCTCAGAGCATCACCCAGAGCATCACTTCATCCCCGGAGCAACATCCAGAGCATCGCTCCATCCCCAGAGCATCTCTCCATCCCCAGAGCATCTCTACATCCCCAGAGCATCTCTCCATCCCCAGAGCATCTCTCCATCCCCAGAGCATCTCCCAGAGCATCGCTCCATCCCCAGAGCATCTCTCCATCCCCAAAGCATCGCTCCATCCCCAGAGCATCTTTCCATCCCCAGAGCATCTCTCCATCCTCAGAGCATCACCCAGAGCATCACTTCATCCCCGGAGCAACATCCAGAGCATTTCTCCATCCCCAGAGCATCTCTCCATCCCCAGAGCATCACCCAGAGCATCTCTCCATCCCAAGAGCATCACCCAGAGCATCATTTCATCCCCAGAGCAACATCCAAAGCATCTCTCCATCCCCAGAGCATCGCTCCATCCCCAGAGCATCACTCCATCCCCAGAGCATCGCTCCATCCCCAGAGCATCATCCAGAGTATCGCTCTATCCCCAGAGCATCGCTCCATCCCCAGAGCATCTCTCCTTCCCCAGAGCATCACTCCATCCCCAGAGCATCATCCAGAGCATCGCTCCATCCATAGAGCAACATCTAGAGCATCTCTCCATCCCCAGAGCATTGCTCCATCCCCAGAGCATCTCTCCATCCCCAGAGCATCTCTCCATCCCCAGAGCATCTCTCCATCCCCAGAGCATCGCTCCATTCCCAGAGCATCGCTCCATTCCCAGAGCATCACTCTATCCCCAGAGCATTGCTCCATTCCCAGAGCATCACTTCATCCCTGGAGCAACATCCAGAGCATCACTCCATCCCCAGAGCATCACTCCATCCCCAGAGCATCTCCCAGAGCATCTATCCATCCCCAGAGCATCTCTCCATCCCCAGAGCATCTCTACATCCCCAGAGCATCTCTCCATCCCCAGAGCATCTCTCCATCCCCAGAGCATCTCCCAGAGCATCGCTCCATCCCCAGAGCATCTCTCCATCCCCAGAGCATCGCTCCATCCCCAGAGCATCTTTCCATCCCCAGAGCATCTCTCCATCCTCAGAGCATCACCCAGAGCATCACTTCATCCCCGGAGCAACATCCAGAGCATTTCTCCATCCCCAGAGCATCTCTCCATCCCCAGAGCATCTCTCCATCCCCAGAGCATCACCCAGAGCATCACTTCATCCCCGATGCAACATCCAGAGCATCACTCCATCCCCAGAGCATCGCTCCATCCCCAGAGCATCATCCAGAGAATCTCTCCATACCCAGAGCATTTCTCCATCCCCACAGCATCTCTCCATCCCCAGAGCATCACTTCATCCCCAGAGCAACATCCAGAGCATCGCTCCATCCCCAGAGCATCTCTCCATCCCCAGAGCATCACCCAGAGCATCTCTCCATCCTCAGAGCATCACCCAGAGCATCATTTCATCCCCAGAGCAACATCCAAAGCATCTCTCCATCCCCAGAGCATCTCTCCATCCCCAGAGCATCGCTCCATCCCCAGAGCATCATCCAGAGCATCGCTTTATCCCCAGAGCATCGCTCCATCCCCAGAGCATCTCTCCATCCCCAGAGCATCACTCCATCCCCAGAGCATCATCCAGAGTATCGCTCTATCCCCAGAGCATCGCTCCATCCCCAGAGCATCTCTCCATCCCCAGAGCATCACTCCATCCCCAGAGCATCATCCAGAGCATCGCTCCATCCATAGAGCAACATCTAGAGCATCTCTCCATCCCCAGAGCATTGCTCCATCCCCAGAGCATCTCTCCATACCCAGAGCATCTCTCCATCCCCAGAGCATCGCTCCATTCCCAGAGCATCGCTCCATTCCCAGAGCATCACTCTATCCCCAGAGCATCGCTCCATTCCCAGAGCATCACTTCATCCCTGGAGCAACATCCAGAGCATCACTCCATCCCCAGAGCATCACTCCATCCCCAGAGCATCTCCCAGAGCATCTATCCATCCCCAGAGCATCTCTCCATCCCCAGAGCATCTCTACATCCCCAGAGCATCTCTCCATCCCCAGAGCATCTCTCCATCCCCAGAGCATCTCCCAGAGCATCGCTCCATCCCCAGAGCATCGCTCCTTCCCCAGAGCATCTTTCCATCCCCAGAGCATCTCTCCATCCTCAGAGCATCACCCAGAGCATCACTTCATCCCCGGAGCAACATCCAGAGCATTTCTCCATCCCCAGAGCATCTCTCCATCCCCAGAGCATCTCTACATCCCCAGAGCATCTCTCCATCCCCAGAGCATCTCTCCATCCCCAGAGCATCTCCCAGAGCACCGCTCCATCCCCAGAGCATCTCTCCATCCCCAGAGCATTGCTCCATCCCCAGAGCATCTCTCCATCCCCAGAGCATCTCTCCATCCGCAGAGCATCGCTTTATTCCCAGAGCATCGCTCCATTCCCAGAGCATCACTCTATCCCCAGAGCATCGCTCCATTCCCAGAGCATCACTTCATCCCTGGAGCAACATCCAGAGCATCACTCCATCCCCAGAGCATCACTCCATCCCCAGAGCATCTCCCAGAGCATCTATCCATCCCCAGAGCATCTCTCCATCCCCAGAGCATCTCTTCATCCCCAGAGCATCTCTCCATCCCCAGAGCATCTCTCCATCCCCAGAGCATCTCCCAGAGCATCGCTCCATCCCCAGAGCATCGCTCCATCCCCAGAGCATCGCTCCATCCCCAGAGCATCGCTTTATTCCCAGAGCATCACCCAGAGCATCACTTCATCCCCGGAGCAACATCCAGAGCATCGCTCCATCCCCAGAGCATCACTCCATCCCCAGAGCATCTCCCAGAGCATCGCTCCATCCCCAGAGCATCTCTCCATCCCCAGAGCATCTCTCCATCCCCAGAGCATCTCCCCGAGCATCGCTCCATCCCCAGAGCATCGCTCCATCCCCAGAGCATCGCTCCATCCCCAGAGCATCGCTGTCAGGTTCGCTAGGGAGAATGCTGGGACTTCTGGTGGTGCCAGCAGCGTTCTCCGAACCCCGGCGCGTGTCCGCGCAAACTCCACCTCTCGTCATGGGCAGCGGCTGCTAAGATCTCGCGTTGTCTAGGAGTGGCTGGGACTTTGAACCTCTGCTTGGTGCCTGTTGTTCTGCACCGTGAGGGGTTAATTCCCAGATGCTGTCCAGCTCCTATCAGGTTCTGGAGGTGGAGTTCTGGCTGCATAAATTGCAGCTTCACTAGTCACCTGTGCCAGTGTTTGAAATCTCTTTCTCCACTTGCTTGCTGCACTAGGTTGTATTGCTCTGTATCTGTATTGTTGTTACCTCGGCTAGTTTTTGACATTGACTATTTGCTTACTGACTTTGCTATTGACGTACCCTCCCGTTGTGACTCCGGCTAGTTTACGATTCTTTTGTGTTCTATGTTTGTCAGTCTGTTTGTTATTCCCTTCCCCCACTTAAACCAGTGTATTCCGAGTCTTCAAGTAGTCGCCCCACGGTTTAGCGTGGGGGGGCTATAGGAAGGGACAGAGGCTGGGGCAAGCTCAGGGCACACTATCCCCTGTCTTTTGTGTACCCAATCCTAACAATCGCTCCATCCCCAGAGCATCGCTCCATCCCCAGAGCATCGCTCCATCCCCAGAGCATCGCTCCATCCCCAGAGCATCTCTCCATCCCCAGAGCATCTCTCCATCCCCAGAGCATCTCTCCATCCCCAGAGCATCTCTCCATCCCCAGAGCATCGCTCCATCCCCAGAGCATCGCTCCATCCCCAGTTCATCGCTCCGTCCCCAGGGCATCACCCAGAGCATCTCTCCATCCCCAGAGCATCTCTCCATCCCCAGAGCATCTCTCCATCCCCAGAGCATCTCTCCATCCCCAGAGCATCGCTCCGTCCCCAGTTCATCGCTCCGTCCCCAGGGCATCACCCAGAGCATCTCTCCATCCCCAGAGCATCTCTCCATCCCCAGAGCATCGCTCCATCTCCAGAGCATCGCTCCATCCCCAGAGTATTGCTCATATTTTTTGTCTTTCTCTGTAGGATTACATAATATGTATCTCCTGACTCTCCGGAACAAGTATGAACTGAGGGTCGAGCTTGGTGATTTTGACAACAATGTGACTTACGCCAAGTACGCAGAGTTTGCCATTTCTCCATACAGCATCAATCCAGAGGAGGATGGGTACACACTGCATGTGGATGGCTTCAGTGATGGGGGAGCAGGTAATAGGGGCACACCGAAGAGGGGGGAGGATAAAACTACTGGTGCTACACATCAGTAATGTTGGAACCTGAAGCTTCTGGACCCCTTTGATCACTCTTTACCAGGGGCCAATGGACAGAGTCAGGAGACCGCTTTTACCTGGCACCACATATATTATATTATGTTATATTAGCATCCTTGAATCCGGTCTTTTCCCCAATCACAGATGGAAGGGGCAGCCTGGACCACTACATCCTGTACTTATTTCTCCTATTACCCACAGGTGACTCTCTGTCCTACCACAATGGAATGAAGTTCTCCACCTATGACAGTGACCGTGATGTCTATCTACAGAACTGTGCCTCCCTCACCTCCGGCGGCTTCTGGTACCGAGCGTGTCACCTGGCCAACTTGAATGGTCCTTACCTTCGTGGTGCTCACTTGTCTTATGGTAGCGGGATCATCTGGGCTCAGTGGAGAGGCCTTTACTATTCTCTGAAGTCCACTGAAATGAAGATCAGACGCCAGTGATGTCCCTCCTGCTGGTGAAGACTAATCATATCGATGATTGGTAGAACCTGGTGCTAGGATAGTCATGTCATTGTTAACCTAACTCTGAAGCTTCCCGTGACTTGACTGTCTTTATCTATGACCTTTATACCTATGACCTCTGGATGTTGTAGATCCTCTTCTGATCCCTCCACTGACCCCTCTGCTGATCCCTCCACTGACCCCTCTGCTGATCCCTCCATTGACCCCTTTACTTACCCTTTTATAGACCCCTCTGCTGACCCCTCCAGTGACCGTTTTATAGACCCCTCCGTTGAGCCCTTGGCATGTTCCCAGCTCCTTATGTTATGTTGTTTCTCCTGAATTTGTAGTAGATGCTCCTCAATATCAATAAATAGTGATACCACATGATGTCTCCTTGTATAACCCCATCTAGTCTAGATCTTATGAGATGATTGCCCATATTGCTATAACATTTGGGATGACCGTAAGATGCACAAGAGAGTTGTGGTTTGGCACCAAATTATATGAAATGAGGAACAATGAGGAGGAGCCAAAGCTTCCTACTTCCGTATACCTAGAAATGTGTACAAGGAAATAAGAGTCACATCTTCTGTCATCCTGCATCTCGTACAGATACTACAATGAAAACAACACTCAAAGTGCACATAAGTTATAAGAGAACATGTAGTAAAATATGAATTATCGAATCAGCATCATGTATTTACTAGACTGAGAACAGTCATCATAACCGCAATGTCTCCTGCATCTACATGTACCCTACCACATGGTGCACACACAGGAGCTCTGCACCCGTCTCCGGTACCCTGCCACATGGTGCACACACACAGGAGCTCTGCACCCGTCTCCGGTACCCTGCCATATGGTGCGCACACACACAGGAGCTCTGCACCCATCTCCTGTACCCTGCCACATGGTGCACACACACAGGAGCTCGGCACCCGTCTCCGGTACCCTGCCACATGGTGCACACACACAGGAGCTCTGCACCCATCTCCTGTACCCTGCCACATTGTGAACACACACAGGAGCTCTGCACCCGTCTCCTGTACCCTGCCACATGGTGCACACACAGGAGCTCTGCACCCGTCTCCGGTACCCTGCCACATGGTGCACACACACAGGAGCTCTGCACCCATCTCCGGTACCCTGCCACATTGTGCACACACACAGGAGCTCTGCACCCGTCTCCTGTACCCTGCCACATGGTGCACACACACAGGAGCTCTGCACCCGTCTCCGGTACCCTGCCACATGGTGCACACACACAGGAGCTCTGCACCCGTCTCCAGTACCCTGCCACATTGTGCACATACACAGGAGCTCTGAACCCGTCTCCTGTACCCTGCCACATGGTGCACACACACAGGAGCTCTGCACCCATCTCCGGTACCCTGCCACATTGTGCACACACACAGGAGCTCTGCACCCATCTCCGGTACCCTGCCACATTGTGCACACACACAGGAGCTCTGCACCCGTCTCCCGTACCCTGCCACATTGTGCACACACACAGGAGCTCTGAACCCGTCTCCTGTACCCTGCCACATGGTGCATACACACAGGAGCTCTGCACCCGTCTCCGGTACCCTGCCACATGGTGCACACACACAGGAGCTCTGAACCCATCTCCGGTAGCCTGCCACATTGTGCACACACACAGGAGCTCTGCACCCGTCTCCGGTACCCTGCCACATGGTGCACACACACAGGAGCTCTGCACCCATCTCCGGTACCCTGCCACATTGTGCACACACACAGGAGCTCTGCACCCGTCTCCCGTACCCTGCCACATTGTGCACACACACAGGAGCTCTACACCCGTCTCTGCTGCTTTTCTCATAACATTGCCTTCTATATTATTCTCCATTATACAAGATCACTGCACCCCCACAATTCTCAAATGGAGAATGTTCCTGATCAAGATTGTAAAGTTCTGTTCATAGTCTACATCACGTGTAAAGATTATCATTGCTCTCCATGGTACCATGACTTCCAGGAAGAATCTTCCTGAAACTGGACCTTAAAGGAATCTAGAATTGAATCTGTATTTATGTTAGTGGGATCATGAATAAGCACCATGGAGGGGATGTATAATGGAAGCCACCCCCACTCTTCCCATCGTGGCGAATACATGAAAAGGCTTGGACATCTTGATGTATCTGTGGGGCGCTGTAAGGCTCAATTAGACAAGGCCCAACTTGGAGTAGTCTTGTATAAAAACCTGTAAATGTTCACCAGGTTTAGTGAGTACAGCCTCGTCCAAGCCATCCAGTATTTCCAAAGAGGAACAGCCACCATTTATGAGATACAAGGAGGAAGTCAGTGTAGAGTCAACAAACCCAACCAATCTCCAGATACCACACCAATCGTATGCCGCTGCCTATCCCCAATGTAAGATATCACAACAAATACCTAATAAAATGATAAACCACAACAAGTGCCAAGATTAGGATTAGAAGTCATCCCTAGCAAATGATCTGCCTCAGGATTTTACCCTCTCGGATCTTCTTCCCTCTTTACTAATTGTGTTTTACTCTTAGGGTACCAGCATCAGCTGCTCTGGCTGCTTCCAGGATCCAGAATGGACAGAGCTGGGAGGAGAAGGATGCATCTACTGTAGGGAGGTTATTTTGGGTAACTGCAGCTTGGAACCCATTTACGTGAATAGGAGCAGAGCCACAGGACAGATACTAACAGTGGACTGAGCCTCTTGCTGAGCGTAATGGTACTGGGGGCCAAATATAAAGCGGATCAATGAGGGATCTGGGTGTAGAACTCCCACTAATCGCACACTGAGGCACTGCCTACTACGAGAATGGGCTTATTGGACCAGAAAACCTTTTGAAGACGTGTCTTTATTTCTGTAGGTGACTGGGAGGGTGGGTTCTTCCTTGTGAGTCAGGACTTTGCTGTCAAAATTCGTTTCTAAAGACAAGAAAAAGCGAGGAAACCAAACAAAAGGCGAGACTCTCGTGTTAACTGGAACATTCTTCATAAAACATCTGGAGAAAATGATCTCATATCCCAAGTTGTTGGATCTCCTGCACATGCTGGACGTTTGCCAGTATCTTACTGGGGTCCACGACTTACACCGGGAGGAAACTATATTTAGTAACCTGAGACGGGACCTCAGTGTGATGGTCTATCGGTTAGTATGAGGACCATGAGCACTTAGATGGCACAACACGGCTCCAAGGTGATCCAGATGTTCTTCAGCAGAATTAGAGAAGATTAAGATATCATCCAGAGATACAGCAGGGCCACAACATGATTTTCTCTAAAAATCCCAATATTATCATGCTGGGCAGAACATGGAAGCCTCCAGGAGACACAGATATTCATAATGTCCAGTTTTCAGATTTAATTCCCAACTTTCTGGCACAATGATGGGGGTAAAATCCGCCCCATGTTTTGCCAATTTATTTCATCAGAGATAAACTTTTGTGATATAATATTGATGATTGTAGTATTTTATTTTATTAAGGTGACGGGATGAATTAGAAACTTATAGATTAACCCTTGATAAAGCCAAGAGTTTACCAGTAAGTGCCTATTATCTGCCGTGCATTAGATGTATAGGGCCGGATTTACTGTTAGTGAGGCAGTGTACCACATGCCATTTGACTTACTATCATGCTGTGGGTGACACATTCACCAGAGGTCGGTCTTCCTGAATATGGCCTGTGCTACACATGCCCCAAGGGCAGGAACCATATGCACCAGAATTTTTCTGTGTGCACCACATTTTGGTCAGACTTGCACCAGAATGTTGCTTTCTGTGCACAGTATTGTGTTGCGGCGTGCGTCCGGGTAGTGCAGCCACATTACAATACTGGCGCAGACAAGCAGGTTTCACTTGTATGTATGTGCATACTGAATCTGGGCCGTGGTGTCATATAAGAATGTGCACAGTAAGGGATGTCGTATAACTAGGAATATCTCATCCATTTTGGCCTCATGCTGAGGGTTCTGTAATTCTTCATCCTAATTGACCTAAGACTCAACATTAAAAGCCTCATATAAAGGGCTACGAGGAGTTGGTCTAAAGAGAAAGTTTTTTGTTGGGAGAGAAAGGGAGCGCTTCTCTGGTGTAATACCCTTAGAGAATAATCTGTTATTAAATAGAATATAACTGCTCACCTGATAGAGTTGTGCTGGCACGTGTTTTAGTGTATTATTATTTTCATAGAGGAAATACGTTATACATATTACATATAACGTATTTCCTCGATGAACAAGCTCAAACGTGTAGCCTCCATAGAGAATGTTATCAAATGTAACGCAATAGGAGAAGGTTTTATCTGGAAAGGTCAATGTAACATTGAATATGATACAAGGAAAGGTAGAAGGAGGCTCCTAAGTCTTCCCCTATTGTGCCTGGTGCATCTGCATCCCACCCCTTGTTACGGACATACTTAGAGCACATACTCCCAGCACCAAAAAAACGCTCATTATCGTTACGTGCATCCAGTGGATACAAGGAGCTGGGACATCAGGACTGTATAGAGTGACCCAAATGTTGATACAGTCTCCTAGAGCAGTTTGTAGCCGCCCAGTATTATAATAAATCTTGTATGGATTGACTACAGACTCGCCAGATAGTGGGGCACGGCGAGGGGTGAGCACATGTGATCCTCATATAACATCTGTGAGACTGGATGTAATACTCCCAAAGCTACGGAAATTAGGGAATAAATCATTGAACTCGCTGACGGCGATAATGGACTGGATCTTGTTGTCATCTGCTGCTTCTGCCACCAATTTGTGCAATCAACTTGGAGGATACACGAGAAAGAGGTCACATTTTATCCACACTTCCTTTCTATTCTATATTGTAGATGTAGGTACCGTGTTTCCCCGAAAGTAAGACAGTGGGGGTCATTTACTAAGGGCCCGATTTGCTTTTTCCCGACGTGTTACCCAAATATTTCCGATTTGCGCCGGTTCTCCCTGAATTGCCCCGGGATTGTGGCGCACGCGATCGGATTGTGGCGCATCGGCGCCGGTATGCACGCGACGGAAATCGGGGGGCGTGGCCGAACGAAAACCTGACGTATTCGGAAAAACCGCCGCATTTAAAAAAAAATTGTGTCGCGAAAATTTCACTCACCTTCATCCTGGATAGGCCGGTGTATTTCGAGGCATTCCAGCGGACTTCAGCGCAGCAGCGCCACCTGGTGGACGTCGGAGGAACTGCTTTGATGAATCCCGGCCGGACCCGAATCCAGTGCAGAGAACGCGCCGCTGGATCGCGAACGGACCGGGTAAGTAAATCTGCCCCAATGTCTTACATTCTTTTTACCCCCCAAAGTCCCACTATGTCTTACTTTCGGGGTATGTCTTATATTGGAAAAAATTAGTACATTTTTGTTTTAACCATAAAATTAACATTTATTAACAGGCTGAACAGTATGGTATTCACCACCAAACAGTTTTATAAAAGATAGTGCCAAGAATTATACAGTGTGAGGGGGGGAGGAGCATTATACAGTGTGGGAGGTTATACAGTGTAGGGGGGGGGCATTACACAGTGCAGGGAGGTTATACAGTGTAAGGGGGGGCATTATACAGTGTGGGAGGTTATACAGTGTAAGGGGGGGCATTATACAGTGTGGGAGGTTATACAGTGTAAGGGGGGGGCATTATACAGTGTGGGGGGTTATACAGTGTAAGGGGGGGGGCATTATACAACTTCTTCACTTCAATTTGTGCAATCAACTTGGAGGATAATGGAGAAAGAGGTCACATTTTATCCGCACTTCCTTTCTATTCTATATTGTAGATGTAGGTAGGTTGTTCTTCTGACTCAGGGTCATTTTCTGGTTCCAAATCTCAAAATGTCTGGGCCTAAGTTTGATAGTTTAGGAAAGCTACTATGTGTCTAAGCAGGACCCCCTCTTCTGGTCCATGTTCCACAATTCAAGTGTTTACTCAATTACAAGGTTGTAGAGAATTAACTCAGCCAGGAGGAGCTTCAACCTTTGGTTACTCATAGTAGGTGCCAGCAGTGACGTCAGCTGGATACTTGTCTTAGACCCAACTAAACATAAAAGATGGAGGCAGGAGGGAGGTGGTAGGGGCAGAACCGCTCATGAATCAGCTGTAGTTACTGAGCCATTTCATTAGATCTTCCAAAAGTGCTTGTAAATCCTGAGAAGCCGCTCCAAAGACTTTACAAGGTGCTTGGAGTTCAGATGGAAAATATTTTGTCTCCAAACTCCTTGTCATCATAGATAAGCAAACAGCTCAGATTGGTTGTACAAAGCTCCAGACGCACATTTCTGGCACATTCCGTAGTGATGTCTTGAAATGCTGCTTAAAACCTGAAAATCCTACATGAAAATGGAAGAACACAATGAAAAACTGGGAAAATGTGCTCAAAATAAGCTTGAATGGAGACATAGGGGCTCATTTACTTAGGGTCCTAAACCCGCTGTAAAATCTGCTTGGATTTGGGGTGCCAGTTCATGTTAAATTAACAACAATATTCAATGGATCTTTATAGGGGATTTATTAAGGATACAATACAGGGGAATACACATAGAGGGTAAACTAACTAAGGGACAGAGAGATGGTGGGGAAGGAAGTGCTCTCTCTAAAGATCTGTATACCATCTTATATACACACACACATAGCTCACACACATTGCCCATCGTCCCACCTCCACCACTGTCTTGGCCAATCCAATGATGATGTAGAGTCAACACATTCTTATCACACAACTTGCAGGACAAGTAACTTGAGTCTTTGTTTCCCACAGAATCTGGTAGAATCTCCATGGGGCATCTCCAGGGGGCAATGGCCTCCAGGTGTAATAGCACAGTCCATTGTTATCACATGCAGCTGTCTGTGCAATCTTTATTAGGGGTAATGTAGCATTTATGGCTTAGTTCTTCCTCTGTCCACAAAGACCCTTAAACTGTCTCAAGCCACATCATGTCATATTTCCAACACCCGCGATTCCATCAAGTTTTTCCAAATATTTCAGTTTTGAGCCATTTTGCGCCAAATTGCCCCGGGTTTTTTGCCGACGCGATCGGATTGTTGCTCATCGGCGCCGGCTTTTACAGGACAGAAATCAAGGGGCGTGGCCGTCGGACAACCTGACAGATTTGGAAAAACCGCGGAATTTAAAAAACGATTTGTGTCGCAAAATCAGCACTTACATGCAGCTGGAAGAAGCAGGTGAACTCCGTTAGTTAGTAAAGATTCTTTTCCTCCATTACTTAAAGACCTACAAAAAGAGTTAGATTAAGAGTTAGGCAAAACTGAGCCATCGTGGTTAGGCTGGATTCACTTTTTGAGAGCATTGTTCATTCCAATCTCCAAAACGGTGCAACTCCAACACAAATGACAGAGTTTATAAACCAAGGGTCTCGCAAGTGGTGCTTCAGACTCCTGAGCTAAAAGGAGGCCTGGGAGTTCCCAATATTTGGTTATACTACAAAGCCCTTACACTCCAACAGCTAAAAACCCTGGGGAGCTGGATATCTGCACTCTACTGGACGGCTATTGAGTCTAAACTGATGGGCGGGTGCCCCTTAAAATCTTTATTAAATGCCCACGCTGCCTGAAACAAGACACCCCTCCCAATAATTGTCTACAATATTACAATAATAATTGTCTGAACTACAATCGGTTGAGGCTTGGAAGCTTCTCCTCTCATCGAGAAGACTTGGAAGCTTCTTCTCTGGGCGTGGAGGCTTGGATGCTTCTTCTCTCGTCATGGAGGCTTGGAAGCTTCTTCTCTCGTCATGGAGGCTTGGAAGCTTCTTCTCTCGTCAGGGAGGCTTAGAAGCTTCTTCACTTGTTGTGGAGACTTGGAAGCTTCTTCTCTTGTCATGGAGGCTTGGAAGCTTCTCCTCTCGTCGTGGAGACTTGGAAGCTTGTTTTCTCGTCATGGAGGCTTGGAAGCTTCTTCTCTCGTCATGGAGGCTTGGAAGCTTCTTCTCTTGTTGTGGAGGCTTGGAAGCTTTTTCTCTTGTCATGGAGGCTTGGAAGCTTCTTCTCTTGTCGTGGAGGCTTGGAAGCTTCTTCACTTGTCGTGGAGGCTTGGAAGCTTTTTCTCTCGTCGTGGAGACTTGGAAGCTTGTTCTCTCGTCGTGGAGACTTGGAAGCTTGTTCTCTCGTCATGGAGGCTTGGAAGCTTTTTCTCTCGTCATGGAGGCTTGGAAGCTTTTTCTCTCGTCATGGAGGCTTGGAAGCTTCTTCTCTTGTCGTGGAGGCTTGGAAGCTTCTTCTCTTGTCGTGAAGGCTTGGAACCTTCTTCTCTTGTCGTGAAGGCTTGGAAGCTTCTTCTCTTGTCATGGAGGCTTGGAATCTTCTTCTCTTGTCATGGAGGCTTGGAAGCTTCTTCTCTTGTCATGGAGGCTTGGAAGCTTCTTCTCTTGTCATGGAGGCTTGGAAGCTTTTTCTCTCGTCAGGGAGGCTTAGAAGCTTCTTCACTTGTCGTGGAGACTTGGAAGCTTCTTCTCTCGTCATGGAGGCTTGGAAGCTTTTTCTCTCGTCATGGAGGCTTGGAAGCTTCTTCTCTTGTTGTGGAGGCTTGGAAGCTTTTTCTCTTGTTGTGGAGGCTTGGAAGCTTTTTCTCTCGTCATGAAGGCTTGGAAGCTTCTTCTCTTGTCGTGGAGGCTTGGAAGCTTCTTCTCTTGTTGTGAAGGCTTGGAACCTTCTTCTCTTGTCGTGAAGGCTTGGAAGCTTCTTCTCTTGTCGTGGAGGCTTGGAAGCTTCTTCTCTTGTCATGGAGGCTTGGAATCTTCTTCACTTGTTGTGGAGACTTGGAAGCTTCTTCTCTTGTCATGGAGGCTTGGAAGCTTCTCCTCTCGTCGTGGAGACTTGTAAGCTTCTTCTCTTGTCAGGGAGGCTTAGAAGCTTCTTCTCTTGTCATGGAGGCTTGGAAGCTTCTCCTCTCGTCGTGGAGACTTGGAAGCTTGTTCTCTCGTCATGGAGGCTTGGAAGCTTCTTCTCTCGTCATGGAGGCTTGGAAGCTTCTTCTCTTGTTGTGGAGGCTTGGAAGCTTTTTCTCTTGTCATGGAGGCTTGGAAGCTTCTTCTCTTGTCGTGGAGGCTTGGAAGCTTCTTCACTTGTCGTGGAGGCTTGGAAGCTTTTTCTCTTGTCGTGGAGACTTGGAAGCTTGTTCTCTCGTTGTGGAGACTTGGAAGCTTGTTCTCTCGTCATGGAGGCTTGGAAGCTTTTTCTCTCGTAATGGAGGCTTGGAAGCTTCTTCTCTTGTTGTGGAGGCTTGGAAGCTTTTTCTCTCGTCATGGAGGCTTGGAAGCTTCTTCTCGCGTCGTGGAGGCTTGGAAGCTTCTTCTCTTGTCGTGAAGGCTTGGAACCTTCTTCTCTTGTCGTGAAGGCTTGGAAGCTTCTTCGCTTGTCGTGGAGGCTTGGAAGCTTCTTCTCTTGTCGTGGAGGCTTGGAACCTTCTTCTCTTGTCGTGAAGGCTTGGAAGCTTCTTCTCTTGCCGTGGAGGCTTGGAAGCTTCTTCTCTTGTCGTGGAGGCTTGGAAGCTTCTTCTCTTGTCATGGAGGCTTGGAATCTTCTTCACTTGTTGTGGAGGCTTGGAAGCTTCTTCTCTTGTCATGGAGGCTTGGAAGCTTCTTCTCTCGTCGTGGAGGCTTGGAAGCTTCTTCTCTTGAAATGGAGGCTTGGAATCTTCTTCACTTGTCGTGGAGGCTTGGAAGCTTCTTCTCTTGTCGTGGAGGATTGGAAGCTTCTTCTCTTGTCATGGAGGCTTGGAATCTTCTTCACTTGTCGTGGAGGCTTAGAAGCTTCTTCTCTCGTCGTGGAGGCTTGGAAGATTTTACTCTTGTTGCAGTCTTATTCATCCCCCACGAACACAAGGTTGATTCCATTAGAAGTTCTAAGAATTATTAACCCGCACTTATCAATTACTCACTGGTCAACATTCATACTATCAGTGACCTATATGAGGGCGATAACCCTCACTTACCCGCTATCCTTTAAAACCTTGAGTACCAAATATGATCTTTCTGAAGATGACTTCCTACTATTCTCACTAATTAAAGCAATTACATCTAAAATAACCATTCCAATAGTTGTCCTATCAGACCCCTTAATTACAATAAGGGCAAATCTAGCAGAGTATTAAAATCAACCAGGCCGACATATGAAATCCTAAGACAAGAGGGGGCCGGGGATATCCTACCTCACTACCAAAATTACAAAGAAACTAAGGAAAACAGATATCTCAAGTGGGGTGGGGCTCAGCTATGTATTGGGCTTCAAAGGCCTCACACTCAGCGAATTTGATGGAAATCCACCACAAAGTGATAACAAGATGGTACCTGACCCTGAGCTAAAATATATCTAGGCTCCCATGGTAAATGCTGGAGAGGGTGCTCCAAAGAGGGAACCTTGCTCCATACTTTTTGTGGTTGCTCACGATTGAGAGCTTTTAGGGAAGCTGTTTCGGCCTTGTGCTCCAAGGTCACATCTAAGCATATAAAGCTGGATCACGCTTTAGCAGTAATAGGGGTGGGGATGAAGACACCAAAAATGCTCCCGAAAACTGGTAGGTCATATATTACTTTCAGCTAAGCTTTTAATTGCTAGAAAGTGGAAGTCAGACAACCCCCAAATATACATGTCCTCAATGAGATATGAGCTGAACACTGCACATACGAGAGACTTATAGCATATAGAGGATGTAACTCTTCAGCCAAACATCAGCCGCTAGTGGACAACCGGACGTTCATCTGTTCCCTCATGAGAACTTTCAACAGAAGAACAGCCTGACTCTTCGGATCTCTGCTACTAGATGATGACCTGTCTAGTAGAGAAGTCCTCCCCCCCGGCCAGACCTTCTCTTCAGTTCTTCTTTGTGTTCCATCATTGAGAAGCTCCTATGACTCTCCTGCCTTATAGTTATCCTTTGTCTTCATTCAGTGAGATGATGTAACACATAAGAACAAGGAGGTCCAACACGTGGACTAAAAATGTATTTATCTTTAACCGGATGCAGCTCGTTGATTTATGAGGAACAAAAATGTTCATTTGTCCCAATCAGATAAATATCTTCAGGACACGGAAGACATATATGTAAATGTTAGAGTCTTGGTCTATCCAAAGCAAATAATGATGTTTAATGTAGAACAATATATAAAGGGGTAGGAACTGAGCCCTTCATCATCTCCTACTCACCTCAGAGAACTACTACGTGCTCGGACAGAAGAGTCAGGTGTGTAGAGGGGGGGTGGGGTAGACATTGTCTATGGATCTGGGGACTATGGTCCCACCAAGCTTCTCAGCTGAGGTAAGATAAATGTCATGACAGATATTTATTTCTGCAGACGATGTGGCGTCTCCTGAGTCTGGCTGCCTTCCTCTTGCTTCTAGAGAATGGCCAGCAGGCTGTGGACATCTTCCCTGGAAACATGGATAATAGTAGGTTGACTGGGTGGTCGTTAGATCATATAGAGCTTACATTATATTGCATAAAGCTGGAACCCTCTTTAATGAAATGGGGGACCCTGACCTCCTCATAGTGTATGCTTTCTCCTCCTAGTCATTACCTGCACAGACTCCTGCCACCCCCATGACTGCTCGGATGTGTTTGCCCAGGGTCTCACCACGAATGGTGTGTACCTGATATATCCTGGTGGTGTGACCTCTTCTCCTGTACCTGTGTACTGTGATATGACCAGTGCTGGAGGACCCTGGACGGTGAGGACCTGCTGCTGTACTGTCCCCTGATGCTTTATGTTCTATGAGCTCCGAGCCTTTATCTATAGACGATTTACAGAACTTCTAGCAGAATGTGCATTTACTTATGTGTTAAGGTCTTACTGTCATGAATTTAGCGAGCTCCATCTTATAGAAAAATACCATTTACAATCCAGATAAATCTTATGAATGAATAGAGTATTAACCATGATATTAGTCAGGATCAGAGCAGGCAGTGATTCCAGTCCCTCAGGGTGTGATCCAGTGTCTGGAGCTGAGGTCTTCTTCTCCTTGCAGGTCTTTCAGAAGAGGTTTGATGGCAGTGTGCATTTCTATCGAGGTTGGGAAGACTATAGGACTGGGTTTGGCCGAGCCTCTGGAGAATACTGGCTGGGTAACTGCTCCATCATCACTCCGGGACTCTACATCTTGGGATTTGGGATTACACAGTCCTGATGACTTTACATTCATCTCTTCAGGTTTGCAGAACACTCTCTTTTTGACCCAGAAGAGGACGTATCGCCTGCGCATCGACATGGAGGACTTTGACAATGACACACGTCACGTGACTTACGACTCCTTCTCCCTCTCGCCTCTGGCCATCAGCCCCACCGAGGACGGGTACAAACTGCACATTGACGGATTTAAGGAGGGAGATGCCAAGAAACCTGCAGGTAGGTGGCAGAGGGGAGAAGCCATAGATCATGTGTTCTTTGTAGGAGTAAGGCCTGATCTCAATGTAATAACATAATACTGGCCAAATATTACTGGTCATATTGTCCTGATGTGGGGTCGGCCACTGATGACCCTGCCCCATAGAGTGACTGAAGGTGGAGAAACCTGAATATTACCATGTAACTCATTGGTTAAGTTCTGTCATTGACAGGAAATTCTCTGGCTGGTCACAACCGCATGAACTTCTCGACCTACGACCACGATAGAGATACCCATACCATTAACTGTGCAGAGAGGTTTTATGGAGGGTTTTGGTACAGTAATTGTCATGGTGTCAATCTTAATGGGAAATATCAGCATGGCGAGACCAAGGAGTATGCCACCGGCGTTGTGTGGAAGACTTGGAGAGGATATTACTATTCATTGAAGAGGACTGAGATGAAGATTACAAGGACTGTGTCAGCAGAGCAGTAATGGCGGCACATAGTCACATGATCAGTGATGTACCGGCAGAAAGTCATTATCATGTACACAGCATCAATACAATAAATATATCCAGTATATAGGGGGGTATTTTTGATATACACTGGCGCAAAGATGTAGATGGGTTGGACAAAGTGCTTAAATAAGCAAAAAAAAGAGAAAGGAAAAAACCTTCGCTGGTAAGGACAGTGTGTCAGTGTGTCCACTGCTACAAACACTACTTAAGTAAAAAACAAGGATACCTGCGCTGGCTATAAAATTAGGACTATTAGGTTCGGATAAACGCTATACCACTAACGGATCTACAATGATTTAAACATCAGTGTGCACGATGCACTAACCTGTAAGTGGCACCCCTCCTGTGTGGGAAGTTTGATTCCTTCCGTTTAGTGAGGTTTTGTCCCGTAGGTCTCGTAAATCTCATGTAGAGCAATAATCTTTTCGTGAGGTGTATTTCACTTCGGATAGAGTTTCCAAGCCAAGTAGTAATCCACAAAATGCAGATCAGCACGCGAGCCCCGGCCGGTATAAAAAAATAAAAAAACGAATGAGACAGAAAGAGGAAGAAATCATGGAGAAAAAGAGACATAAATTTTCTAGGGACTGGGTACCCCATAATAACACCAACTTAAAGCCCTTAGAAACATCCATTAGTGAAACGCAATTAGATGTTTCACAGGTGAGCTACCACACCTTGGACTATACATCTACGGAGGATAGAAATATAAATAATATCAGTACATATCCCACCACTCAAAATGAAACATCTAATACTCTTGCACTAAATACAGGTGGGGAACATAACCCTGATCATCACGAGTTCCTCAATTGTGAACATAGCCACACCTTGTCCCCCATTCCAACTCAGAATAGATTTGAAACACTGGACATACCAAATGGTAGTATGGAAGAAATTCATCAAAACACTGCACAATTAGGAAATAATCTAAACGCCCAAATAAATAATACTGTTAAGCATACACATATACCATCAAGTATGCCACCGAAGAAAAGTAGAAATAAACAGAATCACATAGGTAGAATGGATACAAGAAATGTCACTAAACATAATCAAAATAGAGACAGAAATATACAAGATTTTTTTCACATAAACCGCACAAAAGGAACAAAAGGGGTTGTAGGGGGGGGGAAACTCTCCAAAAAGAAAAAGACAGTGAACTTAATAACTATTACAGACCCAAAGGAGACTGACACGGGACAAAAAATCTATAATTTGAGTAAACATATTTTGACACCACATGAAAATACTCTATTGAATAAAGGGTTAAAATTTGCACCCACTAACAAATTTGACAAATTTAATGCCTTTATTGGTGTCAAAAAATATATGCGCAATTTAGCTCTAAAAAAATATTTTCTCAAAAAACCCCCAAACATAACGACCCAGACCAATAACAACCAATATATCCACACCTCTTTAAAAAATAAATCTACGTTCCACCCATCAAACGAATATTCAGAGGCCATGAATACTTTCCAACACCTTGTGGTCCGTGATATAAAGAAGATACCAATAACAAAAAAACAGTCTATTTATGGTAATAATTTAACTAGGAAAGAAATTGAAGCCATCAAATCCTTGCAAAGAAATGAACAAATAGTGATACGTCCAGCAGATAAAGGGGGGAGTATTGTTATATTAAATCAAGATGATTACAATAAAGAATTACAACGCATATTAGGGGATAGCCGTACCTATGAAAAATTAAAATCTGACCCAACAAATCAATATAAAAAAGAGTTGGACATTCTCTCCAAAAAAGGTAAATCTCTAGGCATCTTAACTAGAGATGAGCGAACACTAAAATGCTCGGGTACTCGTTATTCGAGACGAACTTTTCCCGATGCTCGAGTGCTCGTCTCGAATAACGAACCCCATTGAAGTCAATGGGAGACTCGAGCATTTTTCAAGGGGACCAAGGCTCTGCACAGGGAAGCTTGGCCAAACACCTGGGAACCTCAGAAAAGGATGGAAACACCACGGAAATGGACAGGAAACAGCAGGGGCAGCATGCATGGATGCCTCTGAGGCTGCATAATCGCACCATTATGCCCAAATTATGGGCAACAGCATGGCCATGACAGAGTGACAGAATGAAGCTAGATAGCATCTAAAACATGCAATAATTGACCCTGACACTATAGGGTACTATGCAGAGGCAGCGGCAGCAGGCTAGAGAGTGTCATGGCGACATACCCTAAATGGACTCAGGCTTCAAACCAATGGGTGGCAGAGAGGAACCAAAGGAGGTGAGCAAGAAGCGCTCAAATAATATCGGTACATGATAAAAGTTTGCCAGTATATTTTGTGGATTACACAGCAGGGTGGCGACAAAGTTAACATGGAAGCCATGAAAACAACCCCAAATTCTGCCTGACACAGCTCGTTTGATAAGGGGACCATGTATGCTTACAGTTCATGCCAGTCGCTGCACTTGCTGCCAGTCTCCTTTCGAATACAGTTTAAAATAATAATAACCCTCATCCATAAAGCTCTGTATAATGCTGCACCCCCCTACCTCTCCTCTCTTATCTCAGTCTATCGCCCAACCCGTGCTCTTAGATCCGCCAGTGATCTTAGATTAACCTCTACCCTAGTGCGGACCTCCCACTCGCGTCTCCAAGACTTCTCTAGAGCTGCACCAATTCTATGGAATGCTCTGCCCCGGACTATCAGACTAATACCTAACCTCCAAAGTTTCAAACGTGCTCTTAAAACCCATTTCTTTAGGCAAGCCTATAACACTCATTAACTGCATGAAGTTTTAACTCTTCTACTAACCCGTCCTGTGTCGTCCTCCCATCTGTTATCCAGCAACCAACAGGCACCAGACTTCTCTGCAGTCCCATTCACCCTGGACCTGGTATATAAGATGACGGCTGAGTGGTTCAAGCGACAGCAATTCCATTTATTATATTTTGTTCTATTCCCTAAGAAGAATGGCTTGACCATTAAATATTCTTTTACCTCGTGTTACCCCATCATCTTCATAAACCGTAAGCTCTGGCGAGCAGGGACCTCACTCCTGTTGTTCCATACAAATGTTGTGCTCTGTTACATTACATTTGTATTTGTTTCCTATGATTTGTAAAGCGCTACAGAATATGATGACGCTATATAAATAAAGATTATTATTATTATGGAGGCAGTGAACTAGTAGTAGATTAAAGGTGCTGCAACTATGTTAGTTGGATCTTGTGATGGAGCTGGCGCTCTGCAGCCAGGCGAGCTTTCGCCAATCCAAGCCCCTGTCTCTAGGCTACTCCCCAAACAGCACTTCTAAGAACCTTTTGTATAAGATCAAGTGTAGTAGCGTTCTTATAAGTTTAGGATATGGCGGGTGAGGGGAATGTAAACAGATGCGCAAGAAGCGCTGAAATAATATCCCTAAATGGTAAAAGTTTGCAAGTATATTTTGTGGATTACACAGCAGGGTGGCGACAAAGTTAACAACTTTGATGTGGAATGCCCTGTAATAGCTCTTGGGCGGTGTGCCTTTTATCGCCTAGGCTCAGCAGTTTCAGCACCGCCTGCTGTCGCTTAGCGACGGCACTGCTGCTGTGCCTAGAGCTACCGACTGATGGCGCCATGCCCACGGATGGTAATTCGGAGGAGGAGGAGGTGGAGGAGGGTTGGGAGGAGGTATAGTAGGCCTTTGAGACCTGGACCGAGGAAGGCCCCGCAATTCTCTGCGTCGGCAGTATATGACCAGCCCCAGGGTCAGACTCGGTCCCAGCCTGCACCAAGTTAAGTGTAGTAGCGTTCTTATAAGTTTGGGATATGGCGGGTGAGGGGAATGTAAACAGATGCGCAAGAAGCGCATGATGCGCATGGAGCTGGCGCTCCGCTGCCAGGCGAGCTTTCGCCAATCCAAGCCCCTGTCTCTAGGCTACTCCCCAAACAGCACTTCTAAGAACCTTTTGTATAAGATCAAGTGTAGTAGCGTTCTTATAAGTTTAGGATATGCCGGGTGAGGGGAATGTAAACAGATGCGCAAGAAGCGCTGAAATAATATCCCTAAATGGTAAAAGTTTGCCAGTATATTTTGTGGATAACACAGCAGGGTGGCGACAAAGTTAACAACTTTGATGTGGAATCCATGAAAACAACCCAAATTTCTGCCTGACACACCTCGTTTGATAAAGGGACGATGTATGGAGGCAGCTATATGGACGACTTTTGGAGGTAGCAATGGAGACAACGTGTGGAGGCTGCTATGGAGACAATTTAATTTGGATAGTGCCTGTATGTGGCAGTCCCAAACATTTTTCAAACCAGAGGAGCAGGTAGGTGGCCCTCCAGTAAAATGGAATAGATTGAGTGCCTGTATGTGGCAGTCCCAAAAATTTTTCAAACCAGAGGAGCAGGTAGGTGGCCCTCCAGTAAAATGGAATAGATTGAGTGCCTGTATGTGGCAGTCCCAAAATTTTTTTAAAACAGAGGACCGGGTAGGTGGCCCTCCAGAAAAATGGAATAGATTGAGTGCCTGTATGTGGCAGTCCCAAAAATTTTTCAAACCAGAGGAGCAGGTAGGTGGCCCTCCAGTAAAATGGAATAGATTGAGTGCCTGTATGTGGCAGTCCCAAAAATGTTTCAAACCAGAGGAGCAGGTAGGTGGCCCTGCAGTAAAATGGAATAGATTGAGTGCCTGTATGTGGCAGTCCCAAAAATTTTTCAAACCAGAGGAGCAGGTAGGTGGCCCTCCAGTAAAATGGAATAGATTGAGTGCCTGTATGTGGCAGTCCCAAAAATGTTTCAAACCAGAGGAGCAGGTAGGTGGCCCTGCAGTAAAATGGAATAGATTGAGTGCCTGTATGTGGCAGTCCCAAAAATTTTTCAAACCAGAGGAGCAGGTAGGTGGCCCTCCAGTAAAATGGAATAGATTGAGTGCCTGTATGTGGCACTCACAAAAATTGTTTCAAACAGAGGACCGGGTAGGTGGCCCTCCAGAAAAATTAAATGCATGAAGTACTATAGCAAGAGCCAGTGGGCCCTGTCAAAAAATAGCCATTTTCCTCTGCTTTACTGTACAAAGAGGAGGAGAAGGAGGAAAATGAGGAGGAGGAGGAGTGGATCAATTATTCAGGTTGAGCTTCCTTCACCTGGTGGAGATTGGAAATTCTGAGAAATCCAGCCTTTATTCATTTTAATAAGCGTCAGCCTGTCAGCGCTGTCAGTCGACAGGCGTGTACGCTTATCGGTGATGATGCCACCAGCTGCACTGAAAACCCGCTCGGACAAGACGCTAGCGGCAGGGCAGGCAAGAACCTCCAAGGCGTACAGCGCCAGTTCGTGCCACATGTCCAGCTTTGAAACCCAGTAGTTGTAGGGAGCTGTGTGATCATTTAGGACGATGGTATGGTCAGCTACGTACTCCCTCACCATCTTTCTGTAAAGATCAGCCCTACTCTGCCGAGACTGGGGACAGGTGACAGTGTCTTGCTGGGGTGACATAAAGCTGGCAAAAGCCTTGTAAAGCGTACCCTTGCCAGTGCTGGACAAGCTGCCTGCTCGCCTACTCTCCCTCGCTACTTGTCCCGCAGAACTACGCACTCTGCCGCTAGCGCTGTCAGAAGGGAAATACTGTTTCAGCTTGTGCACCAGGGCCTGCTGGTATTCATGCATTCTCACACTCCTTTCCTCTGCAGGGATGAGAGTGGGAAGATTTTGCTTGTACCGTGGGTCCAGGAGAGTGAACACCCAGTAATCGGTGCTGGAATAAATTCTTTGAACGCGAGGGTCACGGGATAGGCAGCCTAGCATGAAATCTGCCATATGCGCCAGAGTACCAACGCGTAAGAATTCACTCCCCTCACTGGCCTGACTGTCCATTTCCTCCTCCTCCAACTCCTCTACTTCTGCCCATACACGCTGAACAGTGAAGGACTCAACAATGGTCCCCTCTTGTGTCTCGCCAACATTCTCCTCCTCTTCCTCCTCATCCTCCTCCACCTCCACCTCCTCCGATATGCGCTGAGAAACAGACCTGAGGGTGCTTTGGCTATCAACAAGGGAATATTCTTCCCCTGTCTCTTGTGACGAGCGCAAAGCTTCCGACTTCATGCTGACCAGAGAGTTTTTCAACAGGCCAAGCAGCGGGATGGTGAGGCTGATGATGGCGGCATCGCCACTGACCATCTGTGTTGACTCCTCAAAGTTACTCAGCACCTGACAGATATCAGACATCCACGTCCACTCCTCATTGTAGACTTGAGGAAGCTGACTGACCTGACTACCAGTTCTGGTGGAAGTTGACATCTGGCAGTCTACAATCGCTCTGCGCTGCTGGTAAACTCTGGATAACATGGTCAGTGTTGAATTCCACCTCGTGGGCACGTCGCACAACAGTCGGTGAGCGGGCAGTTGGAGGCGGCGCTGCGCTGCCCTGAGAGTGGCAGCATCTGGCCTGGACTTCCTGAAATGCGCACAGATGCGGCGCACCTTCGTGAGCAAATCAGACAGATTGGGGTATGTCTTGAGGAAACGCTGAACTATCAGATTTAACACATGGGCCAGGCATGGCACATGTGTCAGTCTGCCGAGTTGCAGAGCCGCCACCAGGTTACGGCCGTTGTCACACACAACCATTCCCGGCTTGAGGTTCAGCGGTGCCAGCCACAGATCAGTCTGCGCCGTGATGCCCTGTAATAGCTCTTGGGCGGTGTGCCTTTTGTCGCCTAGGCTCAGCAGTTTGAGCACCGCCTGCTGTCGCTTAGCGACGGCACTGCTGCTGTGCCTAGAGCTACCGACTGATGGCGCCGTGCCCACGGATGGTAGTTCGGAGGAGGAGGTGGAGGAGGGGTGGGAGGAGGAGGAGGCATAGTAGGCCTGAAACACCTGGACC
Source organism: Engystomops pustulosus (assembly GCF_040894005.1). Classification (NCBI taxonomy): domain Eukaryota; kingdom Metazoa; phylum Chordata; class Amphibia; order Anura; family Leptodactylidae; genus Engystomops; species Engystomops pustulosus. Next base: position 6,130,066 of record NC_092418.1, read on the forward strand.
GAGGTAGGCCCCGCAATCCTCGGCGTCGGCAGTATATGACCAGCCCCAGGGTCAGACTCGGTCCCAGCCTCCACCAAGTTAACCCAATGTGCCGTCAGCGATATATAGTGGCCCTGCCCGGCAGCACTCGTCCACGTATCCGTGGTCAGGTGGACCTTGTCAGAAACGGCGTTGGTCAGGGCACGGATGATGTTGTCTGACACGTGCTGGTGCAGGGCTGGGACGGCACATCGGGAAAAGTAGTGGCGGCTGGGTACCGAATACCGAGGGGCGGCCGCCGCCATGAGGTTGCGAAAGGCCTCGGTCTCTACTAGCCTATAGGGCAGCATCTCCAGGCTAAGCAATCTGGAGATGTGCACATTAAGGGCTTGGGCGTGCGGGTGGGTTGCACTATATTTGCGTTTCCGCTCCAGCGTCTGGGGTATGGAGAGCTGAACGCTGGTGGATGCTGTGGAGGATCGTGGAGGCGACGATGGGGTTTTTGTGGCAGGGTCCTGGGCAGGGGGCTGACTAGCAGCTGACACAGGGGAAGGAGCAGTGGTGTGCACGGCCGGAGGTGAACGGGCTTGTTGCCACTGAGTGGGGTGTTTAGCATTCATATGCCTGCGCATACTGGTGGTAGTTAAGCTAGTAGTGGTGGAACCCCTGCTGAGCCTGGTTTGGCAAATGTTGCACACCACAGTCCGTCGGTCATCCGGTGTTTCCTTAAAGAACCTCCAGACTTCTGAAGATCTAGCCCTCGCCGCAAGAGCCCTCGCCACGGGAGCTTCACTAGTTGACACATTTGGCGCTGATGCACCAGCTCTGGCCCTGCCTCTCCGTCTGGCCCCACCACTGCCTCTTCCAACCTGTTCTGGTCGAGGACTCTCCTCCGTCTCAGAAGCACTGTGTTCACCCGGCCTCTCAACCCAGCTTGGGTCTGTCACCTCATCATCCTCCGATCCCTCAGTCTGCTCCCCCCTCGGACTTCCTGCCCTGACAACAACTTCCCCACTGTCTGACAACCGTGTCTCCTCATCGTCGGACACCTCTTTACACACTTCCACTACGTCAAGAAGGTCATCATCACCCACAGACTGTGACTGGTGGAAAACCTGGGCATCGGAAAATTGCTCAGCAGCAACCGGACAAGTGGTTTGTGACTGTGGGAAGGGTCCAGAAAACAGTTCCTCAGAGTATGCCGGTTCAAATGCCAAATTTTCCTGGGAGGGGGCAGACTGGGGGGGAGGAGGCTGAGGTGCAGGAGCTGGAGGAGTGGCGATTTCGGTGACATGGGTGGACTGCGTGGAAGACTGACTGGTGGTGGACAAATTGCTCGAAGCATTGTCAGCAATCCACGACATCACCTGTTCGCACTGTTCTGGCCTCAACAGTGCTCTACCACGAGTCCCAGTAACTTCAGACATGAACCTAGGGAGTGTAGCTCTGCGGCGTTCCCCTGCTCCCTCATCAGCAGGTGGTGTCTCACCCCGCCCAGGACCACGGCCTCTGACCCCTGCAGTAGTTGGACGCCCACGTCCCCGCCCTCGTCCTCTACCCCTAGCCCTCGGGTTAAACATTTTTAAAATGAGAGTTATAACTTTATTTTTTTTTTAACTTTTTTTTGTTTTTTTTTGTGTTTTTTGTTTTTTTTTGAGTTTTTAAAACCAAACAATGCTATCCTATTGCTATGGCTATTTTCTAGCCAAGTATCAAAGCACACTACTATGCCAGATGAGATGACACTGAGTTAGTGCCTAATTGAAATCCAACCCCTACTAAATTTTCCCACTTCGGTCTTTGCTATGGATATGTGCGTCACTAAGCGCAGAACACAGCGGTCGCAAGTCTCACTACAAATTGCTCAGAATTGGCAAGTACATGCACTGCAGAAACTACAGCCACCAGCAGATCAACCAGAAATCAAATATATAGAACGCTACTGTAGGCGTAAGTAAGCTCTTTGTATTCTCCTATGGCTATTTTCTAGCCAAGTATCAAAGCACACTACTATGCCAGATGAGATGACACTGAGTTATTAAACAAAATAAACGTAAAATAAAAAGTAAATGGCAGACTGTGCCTAATTGAAATCCAACCCCTACTAAATTTTCCCACTTCGGTCTTTGCTATGGATATGTGTGCCACTAAGAGCTAAACACAACGGTAGCAAGTCCCCCTGCTAATTCCTCACAAAATGGTACTAGATGCAAATTAAAATAAAAAAAGTAGAACGTTATTGTAGCCCTAAGAAGGGCTGTTGGGTTCTTTGAGAATCACTCCTGCCTAACAGTAAGCTAATAGAACACCCTAACGCTTTCCCTGACCAGCAGCAGCTCTCTCCCTAGCGGCATCCAGACACAGAATGATCCGAGCAGCGCGGGCAGCGGCTAGTCTATCCCAGGGTCACCTGATCTGGCCAGCCAACCACTGCTATCGACGTGTAAGGGTACCACGTCATGCTGGGTGGAGTGCAGAGTCTCCTGGCTTGTGATTGGCTCTGTTTCTGGCCGCCAAAAAGCAAAACGGCGGGAGCTGCCATTTTCTCGAGCGGGCGAAGTATTCGTCCGAGCAACGAGCAGTTTCGAGTACCCTAATGCTCGACCGAGCATCAAGCTCGGACGAGCATGTTCGCTCATCTCTAATCTTAACCAAACAGGAATATGATTTTATTAATAACCAAAACCCGCGTTTAGCGGTATTATATTACTTACCAAAAATCTATAAGTCTTGCACTAATCCACCTGGACGCCCTATTGTATCGGGCATCGATTGCCTAACCTCAAACCTATCTCAATATGTGGACCACCAACTCCAGAAGTATGTATGTATGCTACCAGCATACCTACGAGACACCAAACACATTTTAGAGCAATTAAAGGACATTGTATGGCAACCCCACTATATTTTGGGAACACTAGACATCACATCATTATATACTGTTATTGAACACCTTAAAGGTTGTGAGGCTGTTAAGCATTTTTTACAAAAAACAAATGATCTACCTGAGTCCCAAATCAATTTCATAATCGATTCTATATTATTTATATTACATCATAATTACTTTCTCTATGAGGAAGAATTTTATAAACAAAAATGGGGAACAGCCATGGGGACCAAGTTCGCGCCGAGCTACGCCAATTTATATGTAGGGCGATGGGAGGAAGAAAATATCTACCCTACTGGCGGGCTCGGTGCGAACTTGGTCCTATGGCGCAGGTTTATCGATGATGTCATCTTTATTTGGGCTGGAGGGGAAGAATCCTTAAAAAGATTCTTAAGGGACGCAAATACAAACACCTTCTTTTTGGAGTTCACTTCAACCTACAGCCAGGAAGAAATACACTTTCTGGACCTAACAATTTATGTCGATAAAGGAAAAATTAAAACTAAAACATACAATAAACCAACTGACAGCAATAGCTTGATCCTTAGAAAGAGCTGTCATTTGCCCATATGGCTAGACAACATCCCCAAGAGTCAATTCCTACGTCATCGGAGAAATTGCACTGAATTGGATGATTTCCTGAAAGAAGCGGACCATCTAGAGAATAAATTTATTCAAAAAGGATATGAGCTAGATCCTATCAGGTTAGTACGAACTGAAATAGCTAACATTCCTAGAGACACATTGTTAGCCACTGGGCGAGATAGAAAAAGAAGCCCTCCAAAAGAAAATGGAAAAGATGATATAGCGAGTATCCCAATAATTACACAATTCTCAAAAGATCATTTTATGTTCAAACGAATCATCCAAAAACATTGGAGTATCCTTAAGCAGGATAAAACCATTGGTGAACACATTCCAAAAAAAACAAAATTCGTGTTTAGGAAAGCACAGAATCTGGGAAACATGATAGCACCAACTGTCCAAAATAAAAAGAAAAAACCAACAACTAATTCTGGAACATATAATAACAACTTTCTGAAACAACCAGGTTTTTATCCGTGCAGACACTGTACAGTATGTAAAAGTATAAAAGCAAGATCTATAGTACAGACGTTCGGAAATAAGAACAACTCCTTCCCAATTAAACATCATATCAGCTGCAATACAAAAGGAGTCATATATTGCATACAGTGCCCCTGTGGGAAAAGTTACATTGGAAGGACAAAAAGAAAACTTAACATAAGGATAAAAGAACATTTGCGGAATATAAAAAAACTATTTGATGGCCACCCACTATCACGCCATTATAAGGACAAACACAATGGAAAAATCGAAGGAAGTGTAATATTTGGCATTGAACAAGTGAAAAAGAACTGGAGAGGGGGCAATTATATTAAATGTATGTCAAAGGCAGAAAGCCGATGGATATTCGAGCTAGATACACTAATCCCTAATGGTTTGAACAGCGAGATCGAATTATTTGCATTTTAAGTGGAAGATTTACACTGGTACCCACTGCCCAATTGAAATATACTGATATATATATACTTTTTATTTTTATTTTTATACACATTTTTATATTATAGTTTATGACTATGTATATATATATATATATATATATGTGTGTACTTTTTTAGGAAGACAATTAATTAAAACAGTGGTGGAAACAATGATTTTTTAATATTATGTTTTTAACAATAAATATATATATTTTTTTATAAATTAATAAAATTGTTTTGAGAATGGCATCTTATCTGGGTATAGCGATACAACAGAATTATAAAAAGATGTATTTTAAAACTAAACAGAACGAAACTATTTGTCCAGACCAACCACAAGAACTTGATCAGCTCTCTCCCTAATAATGGCACCGTACCTATAAGACTACCCGCATCAGTGAGATTAGGAATTCAACCCTGAGGAAGAGAGCCGGAGCTCTCGACAACGCGTCGGTGGAAAACCCTTTTGTCTCACCAGACGGACCGTACCTAGGGTGACGTCACCGGTACCTTGTTAGTCAGATACAGCGAAGCCACCGGCCGGGGCTCGCGTGCTGATCTGCATTTTGTGGATTACTACTTGGCTTGGAAACGCTATCCGAAGTGAAATACACCTCACGAAAAGATTATTGCTCTACATGAGATTTACGAGACCTACGGGACAAAACCTCACTAAACGGAAGGAATCAAACTTCCCACACAGGAGGGGTGCCACTTACAGGTTAGTGTATCGTGCACACTGATGTTTAAATCATTGTAGATCCGTTAGTGGTATAGCGTTTATCCGAACCTAATAGTCCTAATTTTATAGCCAGCGCAGGTATCCTTGTTTTTTACTTATCCAGTATATAACTAGATGTTATGTATCTATACGTCACTGCGCTCCAGATCTCTGGGTACAGTCCATCAGAACATTCCGGGTTTACAGCAGGACACTGAACGTCTCTTCTGCCCTTGTCCTGCTCACACAACACATAAGATTGTTACCCCCTGTCCATGTAGATCCTCCTTATGGTGCGCTTACACTTTGTAGGGGTCTCCTTGAAGTATTATTGATGGCCTGTACACAGGATAGATGACCATTGGGTGTCTCCCGCACCCATCAGCTGCTCAGCCTGTATCGGCAGATGGTGCACAGCTGGAAGTCCTTGTAGTGACGGTTTTGAGCCAAAATTTTAACCCCCCGCTTTCCAAAATCCACTTATTACCCGCATATACAGGAGCCATTGTCTGCTGTGGCAGTTGGAAGCTGAGCCGTGATTGGCTGCTGTTCTGCACAGGTCATTCACAAAAAAATAGAAACCATTTATCAGTTTTTCTGCTTCTTCTGAGCCAAAATTATTAAAAATGAATGAACTACATCTCACTCCAGCACAGAGGAAATCAGGAATGAGTCAAACCTTCATAAATTACATCCTACGTCTTCATAGAAATAATATTCTAATGTGAAAATCCACTAAAACTTTAAAGTATCTGTTTCTATTAATGAAATGTAACAGATTCCAGGATTACTGGAGCGGCAAAGTGCGAAGGTTCCGGAAGTATTAAGCAATGTAGTCATGTAACACAAGGTCTACACATAGAAGATCTCCATCCCCCGGGCAGAGCATTAGAAATGTGGGCAGAAAGCTGAGAGGTGGTCACAAAGCCCAGAGCCCATGTTCTGCCGGCCCAATAGACACAACGAGAAGTAAAGGGCGAGTGCCCGGGACCAGTGTGAGGGTCATCACATACAGAGAATATGTATAGATAGACGCTGCGCCGCCCTAATAATAAAACACCCAGAGGTGGAGACATATTCACATCATTGTGTTACTAGAACATACAGATCCCATACTGTCCCAGCTACAGAGATCCCCTATAGTACAATATAACTGACACATCGTCTCCATACAAAGACATTAACATAGAAATCTCTATTAAAGAAAATATACACAATAATATATAATAAAGCTAACGATTCCACCTCAGAGCAGGATTCCTTCCATCCCATTGCACATGTGTCTCTTATCATTAATGACAGTGTCAGGAGTCCACAGAAGGACAAATCTGTCCCATCCCAGTGATCCCAGTCCAGTCCATACTCCGTATTACACTCCTCCCACAGCACAAAACATTTCTGCCACAATTTATCCAGAAAAGCAGAGGGACCGCAATGGGCACCACATTCAGGCCAAACTTCTAATATCTTTAAGTGGACTTTTAATACTGTGTAGGTGGTAAATGTTTTTCAGTATTTCGAGATGCTACATCAGTAATGTCACTTTCATATAGAAGGAGACAGAAGAAGAAGTGGAAGAATCAAAATGTCCACATTTTCCATTTAGATACCTGAGCCATAAATTGCGTTTTTCCGCCGGGTTTTCAGAATTTTACCATTTTGCACCGGCTTGCATGCAACGAAAAACGGGGACGACGGATTTGGAAAAATCGCGCTATTAAAAAAAAAAAGTGTCGCTTGACACGTACTTACATGCACCAGGAATAGGATGGGGAACTCCGGCGGACCTCGGCGCAGCAGCGACACCTGGTGGACATCGGGCGCACGGCCTTAGTGAATCCTGGCAGACCCGAATCCTCGTCGGAGAACTCACCACTGGAGGGCCACAGGACGGGGTAAGTAAATGACCCCCGTTGTCTTCTATACAGAGAATCTTATTTATTTCATCCTCCGTGATTCGTCTCCTCTGTAGTTTTTGGTATTGGAGGTCACATGTCCTCTCCCCGTAGTGTTACGCTTGTATTGGGTTTACAGACAAATCTTTTTGTGTTTTGAAACGAAGGTATTCCAGCACTCAGAATCTTCTTTAAAAAAGTATTTGAATTTTTATTTTGTAAATATTAAAATTGCAAGGTCACATCCTGGCATATCATCCAAAAAAGAAAAGATCTACGCGTTTCGGACAAGTGTGATTATTCATGATCTAAAATATCATTGTGATCCTCCATCTTAAAAAAAGAGGAGGAGGAAAAAGACCAGGTGAATTGGCTTGTAATCAGTTAACCCTTACATAACGGCAGCAGAGATACATTCCATGACAAAACATGCTAGTTCATCAAAGTATACAGATAAACATTCAGACATCATTTACTTTGTGTACAAACCTGCTATTAATGCAACCACATGAAAAAATATATACTAAAATGAACTAAATACATTTGAATATATGTTAACGTCACATGGACGGAAGATTATTTTATGATATTCAGTTGCTTATCATGTTGTTTATAACGTAAATATTCTAACACTATTCAAAAAACACCATAACCTCTTTGTTGTATAAACCCAGCGTTATATTTGTGTACGCTATTAGACTATGTACCTATTCATGACTGCATGGGTCAATGGCCGATGCGTTATAGCACAAAGTTAGAGCGAAAGACTCTTGTGCTATAACGCATCGGCCATTGACCCATGCAGTCATGAATAGGTACATAGTCTAATAGCGTACACAAATATAACGCTGGGTTTATACAACAAAGAGGTTATGGTGTTTTTTGAATAGTGTTAGAATATTTACGTTATAAATAGAGATGAGCGAGCACTAAAATGCTCGGATACTCGTTATTCGAGACGAACTTTTCCCGATGCTCGAGTGCTCGTCTCGAATAACGAGCCCCATTGAAGTCAATGGGAGACGCGAGCATTTTTCAAGGGGACCAAGGCTCTGCACAGGGAAGCTTGGCCAAACACCTGGAAACCTCAGAAAAGGATGGAAACACCACGGAAATGGACAGGAAACAGCAGGGGCAGCATGCATGGATGCCTCTGAGGCTGCCTAATCGCACCATTATGCCAAAATTATGGCCAACAGCATGGCCATGACAGAGTGACCGAATGAGGTTAAATAGCATCTAAAACATCCAATAATTGACCCTGACACTATAGGGGATGGCATGCAGAGGCAGCGGCAGCAGTGGCAGGCTAGAGAGTCTCATGGCGACATACCCTAAATGGACTCAGGTTTCACCAAAGGAGGTGAAATGATTTCCTATGTGAACAAAAGGTTGACGGTATATTTAGTCGATAACACAGCATGGTGGCGACATAGTGACCAAGTTCCATAACGTATCTGGTGAAACACCCGAAAAATGAGCCTGACACAGCTCTTTTGATAAGGGGACGACATGTGGAGGCAGCCATGGAGACGACTTCCATGATTAAGAGCGACAGTATGGGGCATTCATATTGCGCTGCTATGGTTGCAACTTCAGGTCTCCAGCATGGCGGCGACAGATGGGCCGAGTTCCACTATGTATCTGGTGAAACACCTGAAAATTCTGCCTGACACAGCTCGTTTGATAAGGGGATGATGTGCTGCATATCCTCTCGTGCTCCAGCGTCTGGGGTATAGAGAGTTGAAATGAGACATTAGTGGACACTGTGGAGGATCGTGGAGGCAAAATGGACAGGAAACAGCAGGGGCAGCATGCATGGATGCCTCTGAGGCTGCCTAATCTTGGGATGGAGCTGGCGGTCCACTGCCAGGCGAGATTTCGCCTGTCCAAGCCCCTGTCTCTCGGCTCCTCCCCACCCAAAATGGGCCTGGGGGCCAGAAGCGTTTACTTTGAAAAAATTATAATTTTCAAAGCAGGCCGGGTCGTTTGAATATTTCACCTAGGAATAATGGAATAGCATAGTGGTTCTATTTTTAATAGTTTTTATGGAAATGGTTCCATGATTAAGAGCGACAGTATGGGGCATCCATATTGCGCTGCTATGATTGCAACTTCAGGTCTCCAGCATGGCGGCGACAGATGGGCCGAGTTCCACTATGTATCTGGTGAAACACCTGAAAATTCTGCCTGACACAGCTCGTTTGATAAGGAGACCATGTATGGAGGCAGCTATATGGACGACTTTTGGAGGCAGCTATGGCGATGACGTGTGGAGGTAGCAATGGAGACAACGTGTGGAGCCAGCTAAAAAGACGACATGTGGAGGCTGCTATGGAGACAATTTAATTTGGATAGTGCCTGTATGTGGCAGTCCAAAAAAGTTTTCAAACCAGAGGAGCAGGTAGGTGGTCCTCCAGAAAAATTAAATAAATTGAGTGCCTGTAGGTGGCAGTCCAAAAAAGTTTTCAAACCAGAGGAGCAGGTAGGTGGTCCTCCAGAAAAATTAAATAGATTGAGTGCCTGTATGTGGCACTCCCAAAAATTGCTTAAAACAGAGGACCGGGTAGGTGGCCCTCCAGAAAAATTAAATACATAGAGTACTATAGCTAGAGCCAGTTGGCCCTGGCAAAAATAGCCAGTTTCCTCTGCTTTAGTGTACAAAGAGGAGGAGAAGGAGGACAATGAGGAGGAGGAGTGCATACATTATTCAGGTTGAGCTTCTTTCACCTGGTGGAGAATGAAAATCCGGAGAAATCCAAGCTTTATTCATCTTGATAAGCGTCAGCCTGTCAGCGCTGTCAGTCGACAGGCATGTACGCTTATCGGTGATGATGCCACCAGCTGCACTGAAAACCCGCTCGGACAACACGCTAGCGGCAGGGCAGGCAAGGACCTCCAAGGCGTACAGCGCCAGTTCGTGCCACATGTCCAGCTTTGAAACCCAGTAGTTGTAGGGAGCTGCGTGATCATTTAGGACGATGGTATGGTCAGCTACGTACTCCCTCACCATCTTTCTGTAAAGATCAGCCCTACTCTGCCGAGACTGGGGACAGGGGACAGTGTCTTGCTGGGGTGACATAAAACTGGCAAAAGCCTTGTAAAGCGTACCCTTGCCAGTGCTGGACAAGCTGCCTGCTCGCTTACTCTCCCTCGCTACTTGTCCCGCAGAACTACGCACTCTGCCGCTAGCGCTGTCAGAAGGGAAATACTGTTTCAGCTTGTGCACCAGGGCCTGCTGGTATTCATGCATTCTCACACTCCTTTCCTCTGCAGGGATGAGAGTGGAAAGATTTTGCTTGTACCGTGGGTCCAGGAGAGTGAACACCCAGTAATCGGTGCTGGAATAAATTCTTTGAACGCGAGGCTCACGGGATAGGCAGCCTAGCATGAAATCTGCCATATGCGCCAGAGTACCAACGCGTAAGAATTCACTCCCCTCACTGGCCTGACTGTCCATTTCCTCCTCCTCCAACTCCTCCAACTACTCCGCTGAACAGTGAAGGACTGAACAATGGTCCCCTCTTCTGTCTCGCCAACATTCTCCTCCTCTTCCTCCTCATCCTCCTCTTCCTCCTCATCCTCCTCCACCTCCTCCGATATGTGCTGAGAAACAGACCTAAGGGTGCTTTGGCTATCAACAAGGGAATCTTCTTCCCCCGTCTCTTGTGACGAGCGCAAAGCTTCCGACTTCATGCTGACCAGAGAGTTTTTCAACAGGCCAAGCAGCGGGATGGTGAGGCTGATGATGGCGGCATCGCCACTGACCATCTGTGTTGACTCCTCAAAGTTACTCAGACAGATATCAGACATCCACATCCACTCCTCATTGTAGACTTGAGGACGCTGACTGACCTGACTACCAGTTCTGGTGGAAGTTGACATCTGGCAGTCTACAATCGCTCTGCGCTGTTGGTAAACTCTGGATAACATGGTTAATGTTGAATTCCACCTCGTGGGCACGTTGCACAACAGTCGGTGAGCGGGCAGTTGGAGGTGGCGCTGCGCTGCCCTGAGAGTGGCAGCATCTGTGCTTGACTTCCTGAAATGCGCACAGATGCGGCGCACCTTCGTGAGCAAATCAGACAGATTGGGGTATGTCTTGAGGAAACGCTGAACTATGAGATTTAACACATGGGCCAGGCATGGCACATGTGTCAGTCTGCCGAGTTGCAGAGCCGCCACCAGGTTACGGCCGTTGTCACACACAACCATGCCTGGCTTCAGGTTCAGCGGTGCCAGCCACAGATCAGTCTGCGCCGTGATGCCCTGTAATAGCTCTTGGGCGGTGTGCCTTTTATCGCCTAGGCTCAGCAGTTTGAGCACCGCCTGCTGTCGCTTAGCGATGGCACTGCTGCTGTGCCTAGAGCTACCGACTGATGGCGCCATGCCCACGGATGGTAATTCGGAGGAGGAGGTGGAGGAGGGGTGGGAGGAGGAGGAGGCATAGTAGGCCTTTGAGACCTGGACCGAGGTAGGCCCTGCAATCCTCGGCGTCGGCAGTATATGAGAAGCCCCAGGGTCAGACTCGGTCCCAGCCTCCACCAAGTTAACCCAATGTGCCGTCAGCAATACATAGTGGCCCTGCCCGGCAGCACTCGTCCACGTGTCCGTGGTCAGATGGACCTTGTCAGAAACGGCGTTGGTCAGGGCACGGATGATGTTCTCTGACACGTGCTTGTGCAGGGCTGAGACGGCACATCGGGAAAAGTAGTGGCGGCTGGGGACCGAATACCGAGGGGCGGCCGCCGCCATGAGGTTTCGAAAGGCCTCGGTCTCTACCAGCCTATAGGGCAGCATCTCCAGGCTAAGCAACTTGGAGATGTGGACGTTGAGGGCTTGGGCGTGTGGGTGGGTTGCGCTATACTTCCTTTTGCGCTCCAGCGTCTGGGGTATGGAGAGCTGAACGCTGGTGGATGCTGTGGAGGATCGTGGAGGCGAAGATGGGGTTTTCGCATGGGAGGTGTTTGGGCCGTGGTCCTGGGCAGGGGGCTGACTAGCAGATGACACAGGGGAAGGAGCAGTGGTGTGCCCGGCCGGAGGTGAACGGGCTTGGTGCCATTGAGTGGGGTGTTTAGCATTCATATGCCTGCGCATACTGGTGGTAGTAAAGCTAGTAGTGGTGGAACCCCTGCTGATCCTGGTTTGGCAAAGGTTGCACACCACAGTCCGTGGGTCATCCGGTGTTTCTTTAAAGAACCTCCAGACTTCTGAAAATCTAGCCCTCGCCACGGGAGCTTGACTACGGGCAACATTTGGCGCTGATGCACCAGCTATGGCCCCACCACTGCCTCTTCCAACCTGTTCTGCTATAGGACTCGCCTCCATCTCAGAAGCACTGTGTTCACCCGGCCTATCAACCCAGCTTGGGTCTGTCACCTCATCATCCTCCGATCCCTCAGTCTGCTCCCCCCTCGGACTTCCTGCCCTGACAACTTCACCACTGTCTGACAACCGTGTCTCCTCATCGTCCGACACCTCTTTACACACTTCTTCCACTACGTCAATAATGTCATCATCACCCACAGACTGCGACTGGTGGAAAACCTGGGCATCGGAAAATTGCTCAGCAGCAACCGGACAAGTGGCTTGTGACTGTGGGAAGGGTCCAGAAAACAGTTCCTCAGAGTATGCCGGTTCAAATGCCAAATTTTGCTGGGAGGGGGCAGACTGGGGGGAAGGAGGCTGAGGTGGAGGAGCTGGAGGAGTGCTGATTTCGGTGACATGGGTGGACTGCGTGGAAGACTGACTGGTGGACAAATGGCTAGAAGCATTGTCCGCAATCCACGACATCACCTCTTCGCACTGTTCTGGCCTCAACAGTGCCCTACCACGAGTCCCAGTAACTTGAGACATGATGAACCTAGGGAGTGTAGCTCTGCGGCGTTCCCCTGCTCCCTCATCAGCAGGTGGTGTCTCACCCCGCCCAGGACCACGGCCTCTGACCCCTGCAGTAGTTGGACGCCCACGTCCACGCCCTGGTCCTCTACCCCTAGCCCTCGGGTTAAACATTTTCCAAATTAAAGTGTAAACTTTTAATTTTTTTTTTTATTTATTTATTTTTTTTAACAAAACGATGCTATCCTATTGCTATGGCTAGTTTCTAACCTACACTGACAGCACACAACTGGATTTTGTGCTGTGCCTGATGAGTTTGAGCTATAAAATGAAATAAAGGTAAAAAAAATAAATAAATCAGCAGACTCTGCCTAATTCTAATCAAACCCCTAATAAATTGTCCCACTTCGGTGTTTGAGGTGGATATGCGTGTCACTAAGAGCTAAACACAACGGTAGCAAGTCCCCCTGCAAATTCCTCACAATATGGTACTAGCTGCACTACTAGTACCAGCAAGCCCAGCCACAAGCAAATTAAAAAAAAAAAGTATAACGTTATTGTAGCCCTAAGAAGGGCTGTTGGGTTCTTGTAGAATCACTCCTGCCTTACACTATTCTAATAGAACAGCCTAACGCTTTCCCTGACCAGCAGCAGCTCTCTCCCTAGCGGCATCCAGACACAGAATGATCCGAGCAGCGCGGGCAGTGGCTAGTCTATCCCAGGGTCACCTGATCTGGCCAGCCAACCACTGCTATCGACGTGTAAGGGTACCACGTCATGCTGGGTGGAGTGCAGAGTCTCCTGGCTTGTGATTGGCTCTGTTTCTGGCCGCCAAAAAGCAAAACGGCGGGAGCTGCCATTTTCTCGAGCGGGCGAAGTATTCGTCCGAGCAACTAGCAGTTTCGAGTACGCTAATGCTCGAACGAGCATCAAGCTCGGACGAGCATGTTCGCTCATCTCTAGTTATAAACAACATGATGAGCAATTGAATATCATAAAATAATCTTCCGTCCATGTGACGTTAACAGTAGCATATGTTAACATATATTAAAATGTATTTAGTTCATTTCAGTTTGTGTATTTAGTTCATGTTTTTTCAATATATTTTTTCATGTGGTTGCATTAATAGCAGGTTTGTACACAAAGTAAATGATGTCTGAATGTTTATCTGTATACTTTGATGAACTAGCATGTTTATATTTTTTTTAAAGAAGATTCTGAGTGCTGGAATACCTTCGTTTCATTGTGCATCATCCAGTCAACCGGCAGGACTGCCTTTCCGTGCACCGAGAGCTAAGGAAGAATAGGACTTCGTCTATATTGAGGATGCAGCTTATGTGAGTGAGCGGTGGCTTTCTTTCTATTGTTTCCTTTTTGTGTTTTAGTTTTCTTGATTAGATACATTGGGGCAGATTTACTTACCCGGTCCAGTTGCTATCCAGCAGCACATTCTCCGACGCTGATTCAGGTTCTGCCGGAATTCACTAAGGTCGTGCGCCCGATGTCCACCAGGTGTCACTGTTGTACCTCGACCTTGGCTGCCACCGCGGACAAATTGCACCGATGGAACAACCTGGTGCTACCACGCTGCAGCAAGTCCAACCCACTTTGCAGTGGGCTCTGGTGAAGACCGGGGGCCACTTAGATTCCGGTCCCAGGTGTCCGCTTGTGTCATCGTCTGCGGTGGTCCAGTGGGTCCACTAGCCCTGGAGCCTAACAATGATCAGCTTTAAAAATTCCACCTTGCTGTCAGACTCTGCTCTCCCACAACAACCATCCATGACCCACATCTACGTGTACACACTGACACCATGATGACTCTTCCTCTCACATGAGGCTTGTGCGCCTACAGGTTCAGAGCTCGGAGGGTTCTCACTGTCTCACTCCATATTCCTCTTTACAGTCCGTGTTTTCTGTGCTTTATATCTTATTCTGAGGCTTGGATTTTTCTAAGATGATGCAGGGACCCCTCATTGATATCTGATCTGCTGTGGGGGATACTGACCTACTCTGATATTAGTTGCTCTATACAAAGCTCAGAAGATGTTGATAGGAATCAGAAGAGCAGGAAGCTGCAGGAGGCCAAGGGTCCGTCACATTGTTACATTTACTTTTCAGTATTTCCTCAGGTCTTCTTCGATTGAAAACCAATATGGCCGCCGGGGTCATAAATCTCCAGGACTTCTAATCATGGACTGGCAGCCGGGTTAGGGAGATCGATACAAGACAAGGGAGGTCCTTCCTGTAAATAGACTGTACACAAATCCGGCTTCCCCCCTATTGCAGTCAGATCTATTTACACTCCACCTCCGATGGGAAGGTCCATGTTGTGTAATATTAGGTGCAGCCATGGGGACTGACACATGTCCTCACACTACATAGAGCAGGGAGGGCAAACTCATCCTCAGTCTGCAGAGATCTGCAATCATGGAGGTAAGAACAGAGCTCTATAGGGATGGGGAGGACTTAAAGGGAACCTAATAAACCACTACCAGTAAGTTGTTAAGCAGCTGAACACCTTCCATGGTCCAGTGTGGTGGCATCGTCCAGACAATCAACTTTGAAATGAGATGTAAGTTGGTTGTATAAAGTCAAGGAGGCGGAGAGTTTAACACTGAAGTCAAGCTCTCTCTTCCTCAGAAAGACCCTTCATTGTAGAGAGGTCTCATGATGTCAATCACGGAGGAGGCATTGAGCCCCTCCCCTTTGACTTCAGTGTTAGACTCTCCTCCTCTTTGACTTTATACAACAAAGTTATAGCTCACTTTAAAGTTGATATTCTGGATGATGCCGCCGCACTATGGACATTATTCTGGTAGTGGTTTATTAGGCCAATTGCTGATGACAAGTTCCCTTTATTATAATATTACTGCAGAACAAATTCCATTGGTTACAAATATTGTAAAATGTACATATTTCTCCTCCAATCAGAAGCTGCTGCTGAATTTTGCCCTCCTCCTCCATGTGTCTACAGGATCTGCTCCTCTGAACCAGGATAATAGTGAGTACAGTATCAGTCATCCGGGTCACATGTGATTATTCATGATGTCTTGTTGGGGACAATGACCTTAGACGTCATCCTTCTGGGGGTTTATACTGGAGATAAGGTTTTGTATGTTGTGCAGGATAGATTACGGCTGCTGACATTTAGTGGTGTCCTGTTTGCCCTTTGGCCAAGACCAAGAGTAGATCCAAAAACAACAATGGATCACACTGTAAAGTTACTTTGACTTGTACGCCCAACAATGCATTCAAAAAGTATATCTAAGGAGACCTCCTGAGATCCTTCACCATCTCCTGTACCTTCTCCTCCTAGTCATTACCTGCACAGACTCCTGCCACCCCCATGACTGCTCGGATGTGTCTGCCCAGGGTCTGACCTCGAATGGTGTGTACCTGATATATCCTGGTGGTGTGACCTCTTCTCCTGTACCTGTGTATTGTGATATGACCAGTGCTGGAGGACCCTGGACGGTGAGGACCTGCTGCTGTACTGTCCCCTGATGCTTTATATGTGAGCTACATGCAGAATGTAGAACAGCTGTGTGAATATTTTCATGGGCCGGTGAGGTCCCAGATGTGGCCGGTGTCTGGAGAACATGGCATCTTCTACACCAGCAACATTCAGAATGAAATCATTCTCTGATCTCAGATACAAATAGTGCGATGGCCGCGCAGGCAGTGATTCCAGTCCCCCAGGGTGTGATCCAGTGTCTGGAGCTGAGGTCTTCTTCTCCTTGCAGGTCTTTCAGAAGAGGTTTGATGGCAGTGTGCATTTCTATCGAGGTTGGGAAGACTATAGGACTGGGTTTGGCCGAGCCTCTGGAGAATACTGGCTGGGTAACTGCTCCATCATCACTCTGGGACTCTACATCTTGGGATTTGGGATTACACAGTCCTGATGACTTTCCATTCATCTCTTCAGGTTTGCAGAACATTTTCCTTTTGGCCCAGAAGAGGACGTATCGCCTGCGCATCGACATGGAGGACTTTGACAATGACACACGTCACGTGACTTACGACTCCTTCTCCCTCTCGCCTCTGGCCATCAGCCCCACCGAGGACGGGTACAAACTGCACATTGACGGATTTAAGGAGGGAGATGCCAAGAAACCTGCAGGTAGGTGGCAGAGGGGAGAAGCCATAGATCATGTGTTCTTTGTAGGAGTAAGTCCTGATCTCAATGTAATAACATAATACTGGCCAAATATTACTGGTCATATTGTCCTGATGTGGGGTCGGCCACTGATGACCCTGCCCCATAGAGTGACTGAAGGTGGAGAAACCTGAATATTACCATGTAACTCATTGGTTAAGTTCTGTCATTGACAGGAAATTCTCTGGCTGTTCACAACCAAATGAACTTCTCGACCTACGACCACGATAGAGATATCCATGCCAGTAACTGTGCAGAGAGGTTTTATGGGGGGTTTTGGTACAGTCATTGTCATAATGCCAATCTTAATGGGAAATATCAGCATGGCGAGACCAAGGAGTATGCCACCGGCGTTGTGTGGAGGACATGGAGAGGATATTACTATTCCTTGAAGAGGACGGAGATGAAGATTACAAGGACTGTGTCAGCAGAGCAGTGATTGGCGCCACATAGTCACATGACCGGTGATGTACCTGCAGAGAGTCATTATCATGTACACAGCATCAATACAATAAATATAACCAGTATATAACTAGGTGTTATGTATCTATACGTCACTGCGCTCCAGATCTCTGGGTACAGTCCATCAGAACATTCCGGGTTTACAGCAGGACACTGAACGTCTCTTCTGCCCTTGTCCTGCTCACACATCACATGAGATTGTTACCCCCTGTCCATGTAGATACTCCGTATGGTGCGCTTACACTTTGTAGGGGTCTCCATGAAGTATTATTGATGGCCTGTACACAGGATAGATGACCATTGGGTGTCTCCCGCACCCATCAGCTGCTCGGCCTGTATCGGCAGAGGGTGCACAGCTGGAAGTCCTTGTAGTGACGGTTTTGAGCCAAAATTTTCACAATCCACTTATTACCCCCCATATATAGGAGCCCCCCATATTCAGGCCATTCACAAAAAACTAGAAACCATTTATCAGCTTTTCTGCTTCTTCTGAGCCTAAATTATTAAAATGAATGAACTACATCCCACTCCAGCACAGAGGAAATCAGGAACGAGTCAAACCTTCATAAATTACATCCTACGTCTTCATAGAAATAACATTCTAATGTGAAAATCCACTGAAACTTTAAAGTATCTGTTTCTATTAATGAAATGTAACAGATTACAGGACTTAGGGACAGTGAAACTGCCGCGCGGTAATAATATCCAATTAAAATTCCCCATTTCCACCCCCATTAAATAAACACCAGTACTCCATAATAGGTGGAAGAAAAAGGCCACAGCGGCCAACTTTATTTATTTTACAGGAAAGGAAAAAATTGGAGGGGTCCTTGAAGGCGCTTTCCCTGAACATTGTTCCCCAGGTCTCAACTTGCCCGCGGTCGTCGATCACCAAACCTGCGGGCACCCCTTGTTGAAGACCTAAAACCCATCCTGGGGTCCTTGCCCGCAGGAATATATCCAACCTGCTGGGTGCTTATCCCAGCTTAACTGTAAACTTACATTCCCAAGAACTGGAATCCTAATTCCAAGTTCTCTACTTTAAAACGCCTTGCCTTCGAGAGCCCCCTCCTCCCCTGCCAAAGCGGCGAGTGTATCTTCACTTACACGCCGCCGCTCCCCACACTCCTAGAGCTCTATCAATTCCGTCTTGTACATCCAGAAGCCACAAATCTAAACCCACATCGGTTAAGTGAACCCCATCACCCCTAAGATACATGTTGCCACCCTCTTCTAGCTCACTGTGATGGACCACAATACCCCCGTTCCGCGTTACAAATTTACCCACCTTCTTGTTCACCTTAATCCTTGCTTTATTAATTCTCTTAACCGAGCGCGCATGCCGCCATTTGGAGCGTGGAACAATGTCAGACCACACAATTAATATGCCCGGGAAAGTAGTCCACAAACGCAATAGGTCCAACTTAATGTCACGCAACAGGGCCCACGATGACCTGATCCCCATATCATTACCCCCAGCATGAATAACTAATATATTAGGTGGCCTATCCAGCCCAACTCGAAATTGAATCTCTGGCAACAAACGGGACCACAACAATCCCCTCTGTCCTATCCACCGCACCTGTACCTCAGACGCTGCAAAGCCAAGCTGCCTTCCTGCTGGCCGTACGTCTGCTCTTAAAGCTCCCCAATGTACAAAGGAATGACCGACAATCCACAGTAAACACGGATCCGAACCTGAAAAACAATAAACAAACATAAAGAACCGGTGTAATGATGTTCCCCCCTTTTAACCCACCAGGTGTGGGCAAACATAAAGGCGGAACCTTTCCGATTCCCATCTTCCCAAACGCTTAATCAGCTCCTTACTCAAACCCCACCTAGAAGCCTCAGTGGCTGCCCCTATCCGGAACGAATGGGAACTGTAGGCCCTCAGCTCCAAACCTAACCTGCCTAAGGCTTTACGAAAAATTGTGCAAAACTGGAACCGAGACAAGAATGACCCATCAGCATGCACTAACAAAGGCCCTGACGCCTCCGGTCTTCCCTTCAAAAATTCTACAACGTTAACCACCGGACAAAGCGCAGAGCCATCCAGGGAAGCCAGCCGCACGGCTGCCCCCTTTCCAGCCTGATCCGTTTTAGATCTAGGCAGAAAACAAATAATCACTCCATCTTCCACACGAACATTAGTCACCAATAACCCACCCAGCGTTTTCCGAATAGGCGCTACTAGCTCAGAAATGCGAAAAGCTCCAAAGAAAGCCAAAATAAATGCTACCCTAAATAAAATGACTTTGAAATCTGACCAGCACAGCTCCCTTAAAACCCCCACCAAATCTCCTAACAAAGAAAATGTAACTGGTTTCCTAGCGTCCCTGACTACTCTCACTCTTTTAAAGCCCTTCACAGCCTGACGAACCACAAAAGACTTCGTATAATCATCTAACCCTCGAAACTTGAACCAAAATGCTACCGCTGACATCCGTTTAGCTATAGCTGAAGCCGAGCTGCCACCATCAAAATAATCCCCAATCCAAAAAAGTAAAGCTGACTCCCATTCTAACCTATTTCGGACCTGGCCTAAGGCACTCACCAAGCCTTCCCATTCACTCCAAATGCCGTTGTACGCAGCCCACGTAGCATCACTCACCGACCACCTTACCAAATCCAAGCCCACACTCAAACCAGATTCCACAAGTGCCCTGGACAGGCGTGCCCCCGATCCTCGGCATCCGGCACTAATTCTCGAAACCGCTCCCACTGAAAACGAGACAAAGCGTCTGCCACATTATTATTCACGCCTCCAACCCCCTCAACACTAACTGCCGCAGAAGCTTCACCACCGGTGGAGAATTAGCAGTTTGGCTGTTAATAGCCTGGACAACCCCAAGATTATCGCAGTAAAAACGCACTTTCTCTCTCCCCATACTACAGTCGCAACCACAATCGGGAATAACTCAAGTAATGCTAAGTTAGACACTAAGCCCTTCTCTATCCACGAATCCGGACAACCCTCAGCACACCATTTGCCCTGAAAATAGATGCCAAACCCGCAACTACCCGCTGCGTCTGTATACAACTCCAACTCGCCGTTGGACACTGGCCTCTCCTGAAACACAGATCTCCCATTGTACTTGCCCAAAAACTCATCCCAAACCCTCAAATCTGCCTGCAAATCTGCCGACAAAGTGACAAAATGGTCTGGGTGCCGCACACCAGCCGTGGCCATAGCCAACCTTCTGCAGAAAACCCTCCCCATAGGCATAACCCTGCAAGCAAAATTCAAACGACCTATCAAAGATTGCAAATCCCGCAGTCTTATTTTGCGCTAGCGACACCCATCACGAACCTCCCTCCGAATCTCCTGCAACTTATCCTCAGGCAATCTAGATTCCATTCTAACTGAATCTATGACAATCCCCAAAAAATTGAGCTCAGTGCAGGGGCCCTCAGTCTTATCTGGAGCTAAAGGGATGCCAAAGCTCTTGGCAACCCGCTCCATGGTTTGCAGCAACAGTGAACACACCCACGACGATGGCGGGCCAATCAACAGAAAGTCATCTAAATAATGCAGCACTGACTGCACTTTTGCCTCCCTCTTAACTACCCACTCAACGAAACAGCTAAACTTCTCAAAATAGGCACATGAAACTGAACACCCCATGGGAAGGCACAAATCCACAAAATACTGATCCCCCCACTTGCAGCCCAAAAACTTAAAACTATCCGGGTGCACCGGCAAGAGACGAAAGGCGGACTCTACGTCCGTTTTCGCCATCAGGGCCCCTTTCCCATAACGTCTGACCCAACCCAGTGCTGCATCGAAAGAGGTATAAGAAACAGTACACAGCTCCTCAGCTATCCCATCATTCACCGAGCCACCATAGGGGAGGGACAGATGATGAATGAGCCGAAACTTATTAGGCTCCTTCTTGGGGACAACTCCCAATTCTGACACCCATAATTCCTTTAACGGAGGAGAACTAAAGGGGCCTGCCATCCGGCCTAACTCAACTTCCTTACTCAATTTGGCCCCCACCACCTCCGGATGAGACCTAGCTGAAGCCAAATTAAGTGGTTCCCCTTTTGCCCTTGCGGACGTACATGGGATGGGAAATCCGGTACTAAAACCTTCAGATAGAAACCCCGCTACCCCCCTGTCTGGGTACGCTTCTAGATACTGACACATCCTTTCCACCCTCACTGGAGTCGCCCCTCTTCGCTTCAATCTCCCCCAGCTTTCCTTTTCCCTTCCTAAAACATCTGGACAAACCATGCGCCCCCCCGCAACCGGAACATTCGTGTCTGAAGCGACAGTCATTGCCGAACTTGCAATGACCCTCGTTGAATTGCCAACAACAACCCTTCCCTGCGACTGCCGGACGGGTTGAGGGTGCTCCAAAGCCCCCGACTGACTCCCGAAAGGACTGTCCAGACCGCGGGGCTGATATCAATCCCATCCAAAGATTGATATCTTTCTGCTCCCAGCCGAGCGATGGGCGGATGGCCTTCTGTTGACGAAATTGTTCGTCATAACGTAACCAAGCCGTGCCACCGTACACCTTGTAGGCTTCCCCAATTACATCCATGTAACAAAAAAGAGCCGAACAATGTTCGGGCTGCTTTTCACCAATAACTGATGCTAAGATGGCAAAGGCCTGGAACCAATTAAAAAACGTGCGAGGTATCAAGCGATACCTCCGCCGTTCTTCCTCCTCCTTTTTGCTCTCATCTGGCCTGCCCCTCTCCAAATTAAATTTATCCAAGGGCAAAAGGGAAAATATCTCTACGTATTCCCCCCGCCAAATCTTCTCCCTAACCTCTAGCTTCAAGTGAGAACCCAAAGGGCCAGCATAGCAAATATATACTGGGTACGCTTCTAGATACTGACGCATCCTTTCCACCCTCACTGGAGTCGCCCCTCTTCGCTTCAATCTCCCCCAGCTTTCCTTTTCCCTTCCTAAAACATCTGGACAAACCATGCCTGGCCTGCCCCTCTCCAAATTAAATTTATCCAAGGGCAAAAGGGAAAATATCTCTACGTATTCCCCCGCCAAATCTTCTCCCTAACCTCTAACTTCAAGTGAGAACCCAAAGGGCCAGCATAGCAAATATATACTTCACAACGCGCCTTGTCAGCCATGCGGACATCCTCAACCGTGGCACTAGGAGCAGCCACTGCTGAAGCAGGGGGCTCCCTATTATCCCTGTTGGCTACTACCGGGACTACCGCTAACTCCCTCCCTTCAGGGCCCCCTGGGTCTCTCCATACAGCTACCGGGGAATCCGCCACCGCATCCTGCCGTGATCCCAATACCTCCTGCACACTAAGCAACAAACGCTGTAAACTATCCCTAGAGAAATTCCCACCCCCGGCTAACCCGCTGAATGCATGGGTGGTTACCTCACCTGACCGCGCCGCAGCTCCAGCCGCAGTGGGCGTAGCATGCAGGGCCGATCCTCCTCGTGGAACCGCCGACGATCCAGGGCTCCCGACCAAGCCCGTTCTTGGCATTAACCCAGCCGCCCGAGAGCAGGCTCCACCCCCCTTCCCCCGTTTACGGAGCCTCCTCTTCCAGCTGCCATTCGCAAGATGGCCGCCACTTCCGGTTGGTCTCTCCTGCGGCCCGTGTCTCCCCGTTCACCACCTCCAGGACGACATTCTACCTGCGCAGCGTTAGCTGTCGGCGTCCTGGAAGGCCGACCCCCGGATCCACTTGTTCACGGCGACACAGCTGGGCTCTCTTCTCCCGCAGCACGCCGAGCTCCACCACTGCTCGGCACATCAGCAGGCTGGCGGGCCGTTCTGGAGGCCTCTCCTCGACGATCGCGGGGGCCCGGGGTGCTGACCGCCGTCCCACTCCGCGATCCCGGTCCCGCCCGCGGGTTCGGATTCCTCGCCGGCCGATTCTCTGCCCTAGCGCAGCGCTTCAGAGAAGAGGCGGGAGGGTCCCTGCTGGGGCTCCGACAGCGGCACTGGTACCGGGACGTCAGCTCCGGGGTCAAACGGGATGGAGGGCGATTGCTCCTCCGTGGTCTGGGGGTCTCCTCCACAGGAGACAAGGCAGACCCCCCCCCGCCCCCCCCCGGAATATCCAGCTGCTGTTCCAGCCATGCAGTGCCCCTCAAGGCCACTGCCTGCATCACCTTCTCCATCAGTCCAGGATCCATGCTGCCAGACATCTAAAAAACTTTCTGGTCAGCGTTCTCCAGCCAAATGGTGAGTACTTTATTAAGGTTATGGATCTTAAATCATATGTCCCACCTCCCTGCACGTATTCACCTGCTCTAACAAAAACAATGCCCCTCCCATCTAAACTCTGTGTGACCTACACAACAACTCTGCTTATTCACTCCCCTTGTCATGTGCTGATTGCAGTACACTGCGTTCCTTTCCATCGCATACTGGATTACTGGAGCGGCACAGGTGCGAAGGTTCCGGAAGTATTCAGCAATGTAGTCATGTAACACAAGGTCTACACATAGAAGATCTCCATCCCCCGGGCAGAGCATTAGAAATGTGGGCAGAAAGCTGAGAGGTGGTCACAAAGCCCAGAGCCCATGTTCTGCCGGCCCAATAGACACAACGAGAAGTAAAGGGCGAGTGCCCGGCGCCAGTGTGAGGGTCATCACATACAGAGAATATGTATAGATAGACGCTGCGCCGCCCTGATAATAAAACACCCAGAGGAGGAGACATATTCACATCATTGTGTTACTAGAACATACAGATCCCATACTGTCCCAGCTACAGAGATCCCCTATAGTACAATATAACTGACACAATGGGGCGTTCTCTGCGCTGGATTCGGGTCCGGCCGGGATTTATTAAGGCAGTTCCTCCGCCGTCCACCAGGTGGCGCTGCTGTGCTGAAGAGCATTGGAACGCGCTGGAGTTCACCGGCTCGGGCTGAGTGAAGGTAAGTGCAAGCTCCGCGACAGATTTTTTGTTTTAAATGCGGTGGTTTTTCCGAATCCGTCGGGTTTTCGTTCGGCCACGCCCCCCGATTTCTGTCGCGTGCGCCAAAATCCCGGGGCAATTCAGGGGAAATCGGTACAAATCAGAAATATTCAGGTAACACGTCGGAAAAAACCCGAATCGGGCCCTTAGTAAATGACCCCCATCGTCTCCATACAAAGACATTAACATAGAAATCTCTATTAAAGAAAATATATACACTAATATATAATAAAGCTAACGATTCCACCTCAGAGCAGGATTCCTTCCATCCCATTGCACATGTGTCTCTTATCATTAATGACAGTGTCAGGAGTCCACAGAAGGACAAATCTGTCCCATCCCAGTGATCCCAGTCCAGTCCATACTCCGTATTACACTCCTCCCACAGCACAAAACATTTCTGCCACAATTTATCCAGAAAAGCAGAGGGACCGCAATGGGCACCACATTCAGGCCAAACTTCTAATATCTTTAAGTGGACTTTTAATACTGTGTAGGTGGTAAATGTTTTTCAGTATTTCAAGATGCTACATCAGTAATGTCACTTTCATATAGAAGGAGACAGAACAAGAGGTCGAAGAATCAAAATGTCCACATTTTTCATTTAGATACCTGAGCCATAAACCTGCCCCACATGGGATTGTGTTAGTAGCCATCGTGGCTTTGATCACAAGTGTGATGTCCTCTCTCACACTCCAAGTGGTTACATTGTCTTCTATACAGAGAATCTTATTTATTTCATCCTCCGTGATTCGTCTCCTCTGTAGTTTTTGGTATTGGAGGTCACATGTCCTCTCCCCGTAGTGTTACGCTTGTTTTGGGTTTACAGACAAATCTTTTTGTGTTTTAGTTTTCTTGTTTAGATACATTGTACGAGATAAAGTTATTTTACCTCTAGTCATTTTTCGGATTCCTGTTCCTCTTTGTATCATTGTCTATTTAAGGTTCCTGACCTCTGTCTATTGCTTCATGTGACATTATTGGGCAACCCTATGGGTCAATGGGGGGGGGTTGTAAATCCTGCTCACGATTGGCTATCAGAGGCTACAACTCTTATACAGTAACTTTTTATGAATGGTGCCTGTCTCATGTTTGGCTCATATTCAGGAGGAAATAACTATACGGAACAGAGATCAATCATTCTCCATAATGAATGTATCCAAACACGCCAAGAACTATTATATAACGCAGACACCGAGACACTTATTACGTCACCAGCAATATCTGTCCCTATTAAAGGGATTGTTCTTGTTCTAAAAATGCTTGTCACGGGACATCCCCAACGTCACTCACCTCTCCGCGCTCCTGCTCCCGTCCCGGACTCGGCCAATACCGGAAAGTGGGCAGCGTCAATCAGCGGTGCGCTGGCCCTTTAAATTTACGAGTGCAAGCACATGCCCTAAGGGACGGGCCAGGGCACTGCTGATTGGCACTGGCCACTTTCCGGTATTGGTTAAAATCCGGCTTCTCCCAGCACCCCCCACCGGATCTTCACGCTTAATGCCTAAGAGAAAGTTGTTACCTGTGATCCATTCCAATGTTGTGACCGCATGTTGTGACCCCTGACCTGTTCCCGATTACGTTCCTCCGCTGCCAGCACTGACCTCCTGCTCCGTCTCTGACCCTGAACCTTTGCCACCTGTCTCGACCTCCTGCCTGTCTCTGACCATGAGCTTGCCTGCCGACTTTGTACCTCGCCTTGGCTGCCACCACGGACAAGTTGCACCGGTGGAATGACCTGGTGCTACCACGCCGCAGCAAGTCCGACCCGCCTTGTGGCGGGCTCTGGGCTCTGAGGAAAACCGGGGTCCACTTAGATTCCGGTCCCAGGTGTCGGCTTGTGTCATCGTCTGCGGTGGTCCAGTGGGTCCACTACCTCTGGAGCCGAACAATGATCAGCTTTAAAAATTCCACCTTACTGTCAGACTCTGCTCTCCCACAACAACCATCCATGACCCACATCTACGTGTACACACTGACACCATGATGACTCTTCCTCTCACATGAGGCTTGTGCGGCTACAGGTTCAGAGCTCGGAGGGTTCTCACTGTCTCACTCCATATTCCTCTTTACAGTCCGTGTTTTCTGTGCTTTATATCTTATTCTGAGGCTTGGATTTTTCTAAGATGATGCAGGGACCCCTCGATGATATCTGATCTGCTGTGGGGGATACTGACCTACTCTGACATTAGTTGGTTTATACAAAGCTCAGAGGATGTTGATAGGAATCAGAAGAGCAGGAAGCTGCAGGAGGCCAAGGGTCCGTCACATTGTTACATTTTCTATTCAGTATTTCTTCAGGTCTTCTTCGATTGGAAACCAATATGGCCGCCAGGGGTCCTAAATCTCCAGGACTTCTAATCATGGACTGGCAGCCGGGAAAGAGAGATCGATACAAGACAAGGGAGGTCCTTCCTGTAAATAGACTGTACACAAATCCGGCTTCCCCCCTATTGCAGTCAGATCTATTTACACTCCACCTCCGACGGGAAAGTCCATGTTGTGTAATATTAGGTGCAGCCATGGGGACTGACACATGTCCTCACACTACATAGAGCAGGGAGGGCAAACTCATCCTCAGTCTGCAGAAATCTGCAATCATGGAGGTAAGAACAGAGCTCTATAGGGATGGGGAGGACTTAAAGGGAACCTGTCATCAGAAATTGACCTAATAAACCACTACCAGTAAGTTGTTAAGCAGCTGAACACCTTCCAGATCGTTTTTCTTTCATGGTCCAGTGCGGTGGCATCGTCCAGAAAATCAACTTTGAAATGAGACTTAAGTTGGTTGTATAAAGTCAAGGAGGCGGAGAGTTTAACACTGAAGTCAAGCTCTCTCTTCCTCAGAAAGACCCTTCATTGTGATTGATGATCCTACATCCAGAGACATCACTAACCAGATCTCCTGAAGTCCAGTGTATGATGTCATTGGCATTGAGCCCCCCCCCCCCCCTTGACTTCAGTGTTAGACTCTCCTCCTCTTTGACTTTATACAACAAAGTTATAGCTCACTTTAAGGTTGATATTCTGGATGATGCCGCCGCACTATGGACATTATTCTGGTAGTGGTTTATTAGGCCAATTGCTGATGACAAGTTCCCTTTATTATAATATTACTGCAGAACAAATTCCATTGGTTACAAATATTGTAAAATGTACATATTTCTCCTCCAATCAGAAGCTGCTGCTGAATTTTGCCCTCCTCCTCCATGTGTCTACAGGATCTGCTCCTCTGAACCAGGATAATAGTGAGTACAGTATCAGTCATCCGGGTCACATGTGATCATTCATGATGTCTTGTTGGGGACAATGACCTTAGACGTCATCCTTCTGAGGGCTTTATACTGGAGATAAGGTTTTGCATGTTGTGCAGGATAGATTACGGCTGCTGACATTTAGTGGTGTCCTGTTTGCCCTTTGGCCAAGACCAAGAGTAGATCCAAAACCAACAATGGATCACACTGTAAAGTTACTTTGACTTGTACGCCCAACAATGCATTCAAAAAGTATATCTAAGGAGACCTCCTGAGATCCTTCACCATCTCCTGTACCTTCTCCTCCTAGTCATTACCTGCACAGACTCCTGCCACCCCCATGACTGCTCGGATGTGTCTGCCCAGGGTCTGACCTCGAATGGTGTGTACCTGATATATCCTGGTGGTGTGACCTCTTCTCCTGTACCTGTGTATTGTGATATGACCAGTGCTGGAGGACCCTGGACGGTGAGGACCTGCTGCTGTACTGTCCCCTGATGCTTTATATGTGAGCTACATGCAGAATGTAGAACAGCTGTGTGAATATTTTCATGGGCCGGTGAGGTCCCAGATGTGGCCGGTGTCTGGAGAACATGACATCTTCTACACCAGCAACATTCAGAATGAAATCAGTCTCTGATCTCAAATACAAATAGTGCGATGGCCGCGCAGGCAGTGATTCCAGTCCCTCAGGGTGTGATCCAGTGTCTGGAGCTGAGGTCTTCTTCTCCTTGCAGGTCTTTCAGAAGAGGTTTGATGGCAGTGTGCATTTCTATCGAGGTTGGGAAGACTATAGGACTGGGTTTGGCCGAGCCTCTGGAGAATACTGGCTGGGTAACTGCTCCATCATCACTCCGGGACTCTACATCTTGGGATTTGGGATTACACAGTCCTGATGACTTTCCATTCATCTCTTCAGGTTTGCAGAACATTTTCCTTTTGACCCAGAAGAGGACGTATCGCCTGCGCATCGACATGGAGGACTTTGACAATGACACACGTCACGTGACTTACGACTCCTTCTCCCTCTCGCCTCTGGCCATCAGCCCCACCGAGGACGGGTACAAACTGCACATTGACGGATTTAAGGAGGGAGATGCCAAGAAACCTGCAGGTAGGTGGCAGAGGGGAGAAGCCATAGTTCATGTGTTCTTTGTAGGAGTAAAGCCTCATCTCAATGTAATAACATAATACTGGCCAAATATTACTGGTCATATTGTCCTGATGTGGGGTCGGCCACTGATGACCCTGCCCCATAGAGGGACTGAAGGTGGAGAAACCTGAATATTACCATATCAGCATGGCGAGACCAAGGAGTATGCCACCGGCGTTGTGTGGAAGACTTGGAGAGGATATTACTATTCCTTGAAGAGGACTGAGATGAAGATTACAAGGACTGTGTCAGCAGAGCAGTAATGGCGGCACATACTCACATGACCGGTGATGTACCTGCAGAGAGTCATTATCATGTACACAGCATCAATACAATAAATATATCCAGTATATAACTAGGTGTTATGTATCTATACGTCACTGCGCTCCAGATCAAGTAGAGTCCTCAACTTTGAGAAAGAAAATATCGACAAAAAACTCACTAAACTACAGAGAGACAGGACAGATTTTCTGTCAAATAACATCAAGCTTTGGCTCAAATCAACCAGCACTACAGTACCCCCATCCCCAACCACCAACGAACCAACCAGATCCCTGAAGCCTACCTTCCAAACTGACCAGACTCGTCAATCCAAAGATCAAAAACACCAATCCACTTACAACTCCCAGACCATATTCATTAACTCTAAAAACAAAAACAAAAATAAACACCCAAATAATCAAAACAACCATAAGACTTATATCAAGAACAAATCCGAGCCTCATGTACCAGTTCCAAAACCCCTGTTACCAAATCTATATAATAAATTGATCCCGACCCACATCTTCAAGCCCCACAACAATGCTACACCACCACAAACTCCGCTGACATCTGAACCAACCCCAACTCCAAAATATTTTACTCCACCCTCCGTCCCCTCGCCCCTCCTCAATCCCGAAACCAACGTTTTCCCACTCAATTTACCCCCAACCACATTCCAAGAAATACCTCAAAATATATCCCCTTCGCCCCCAATAACAATACTCCATGAATCAATACTCACAGTACACAATAACTCCCCCCCAACACCCAATTCCACCAACCATACCCTGACCCAAAAAACTGCCTACTAACCTGATCTCTAACTACACGACCCCCTATCCACATGGATCAAATACTAATACTCTACCAATAGTAGACATTCCCCCCAGCCCTTATACTCCCCAAAACAAGATGATCCATCAGAATTTTTTTCAGCTGAAGAGGCAACAGAGGAGAACAAAGTAAAAGAAAAATAAGGAGTAAAAGAAAAATAAGGAATAAAAGAAAAAACAACAGTGGAAAAACTGACCCCTGGATCCCACTGGAACCAACAGTTCTAGTTCAGAACCCAAAGAAAAACAAACAGTTGAAGTAAAAATCTTCAACCTATCTACTCACCAACTAAGCAAGTCCGAAACCAGTCTCCTTGACAAGGGCCAATTATACTGCCCAACCTCAAAATTTAGCGAATTTCAACTATTTATTGATCTTCAATCATTAATAAAAACTTACGCTAACCAGAAACTTTAACTTACCCAAGAAAATTTCTTACAACGCACCAACCATCGAATCTACACCAATGGCCACTGTATCCCCAAACCTCGAACTGGAAGAATATCAAAACTTTCATGACCCTGGTTGAAAAAGATTTCAGATCAATTAATGCAGATATCAAATTTTCCCATAATCTGTCACATTCCAAGTGACATGGAGTGGACCCAAAGAAGAAATCCATACGTTTGTGACAACAATTAACTCCAATAATTGAGGGCTAACATTCACCCTCAACCATTCACCAGACCAAATGGAATTCCTGGACCTACATCTAAGTACAAAAGAAGGTAGAATCCAAACAAAAACCTACTTCAAAATAGTTGATACGAATAGCTTCCTCCACTACAAAAGCAACCACCATGTCAAATGGAAGAAGAACACTCCTTTCAGCCACATTAGGAAGAACTGCTCCGAAATAGAAACATTTCAGGAACAGAGAAAGGTACTATCAAAAAGGTTCCTAGACAAAGGATTCCCAAAAGAAATTGTTAACTCAGCATTTGTACCATCCGAAAAACTCACTCAAGAGGATTGTCTGCTACCAACTGAATCCAAAAAAGAGCCACAACATCAGCCTAATTCTGTCGAAAAAACCTCCAATATTAATTTCATCACCATCTTCAACAACGAACACAGATACATCAAAAGAATCCTGGACAAACTCTGGCCAGTTCTCCTTAACGACCCATATTTGTCCAAAAATATTTCAAGAAAACCGAGGGTTATTTTTAGAAGAGCCAAAACATTGGAGAATAGCTTAGCTCCCAGCAAACTGCGAAACGATACCCAAAATAAAAATCCAAGAAACTCCATCTTCCCAGAACTGTCCGGGAGCTTTAGGTGCGGCCAATCCGGCTACAAATGCTGCTCCAATATAACAAAGAAAGCAAAAACTTTCAGGAGTAGCACCACTAATGAAGAGTTTCCAATCAAAACCTTCATGAACTGTTCCTCATCTTTCGTAATTTTCCTAATCGAGTGTCCGTGTGGCCTACAATATGCGGGTCGCACTACACAACAATAAAAACCAGGATGATTCGTCATAGATGCCAGACCTCGAATGGATACATAAAACATAGTATCTCGAGACACGGTTTCACACACCATCAAAAAGATTTTTCAGTTTTTTCCAGTACACCGATTGAACATGTCCCCAAAGGAAATGACCGTTTTAATCTGCCATGCCGGAGGGAGATGTTTTGGATCTTTAATATCATCTGCCTCACTCCCAACGGCCTTCATGAATCACAGGAAAGCAATTTCTAACACAGGTGAACCCAACAACCGATTTTGTATCCCGTTTTAATTCCCCGCCTCCCCTCCTACCAACAATAAAATAAAATACATTAGGGCACATTTACTTCCCCGCCGTGCGTTGTCTGACGAGGATTCGGTGCTGCAGCGATTCACTAAGACGCTTCCCTCGCTGAGGTCCACCGGAGTTCATCATCTTCTTCTTCCTGTTGCATGTGAGTGCTTGATCTTGCGATACAATTTCGTTTTTAAATTCTGCGCTTTGTCCGAATCAGTCGGGATGTCCAACGTCCTCGCCTGTAAACCCGCCCCCCCTCCCCCCCCCCTGATTTGTGTCACATATAAGCCGGCGCTGATGCGACACAATTCGATCGCGTGCGCCATAGTCAAAGACAAACTGGACACAGAAAACTGGAGACAGTCAGAGACAGTCAGAAACAGACAGAGATGGTAAGGGACAGGCAAAGACAATCGGAGACTATCACAGACAATCGGAGACAGTCAGTGACAATCGGGACAGACAGTGTCAGAGACAGAGACAGTCTGAGAAAAACAGAGACAGTGAGAGACAGTCTAAATAAATCACAGACAATCAGGGAAAGAGACTGTCAGAGACAGAGAAAGTCAGAGATAGTCAGAGACAGTCAGAGACAGAGACATCCAGAGTCAGAGAGAGTCAATTAGAGACAGAGACAGTCAGACATAGACAGAGGTGGTCAGAGACAGTCAGTGAGAGTGACTGTCAGTGCCAGAGACAGTCGGAGACATAGACAGTCAAAAACAGATTCTCAAAGACATATAGACACAGACAGAGACAGTCAGAGAGAGAGATAGTTACAAATAAAATATATTTTTTAACCCATTATATTTTGTTATAGCTAAAAGCAGTTACTTACTATCCCGGGCAACACCGGGAGCTACAGCTAGTTGCTTATAATTTTCACTAAAATCTAGAAACCATAGCTCAGTTTTATGCTTCTGCGACGTGGTTACAAAGCCCAGAGCCCATGTTCTGCCGGCCCAATAGACACAAGGGCGAGTGCCCGGGACCAGTGTGAGGGTCATCACATACAGAGAATATGTATAGATAGACGCTGCGCCGCCCTAATAATAAAACACCCAGAGGAGGAGACATATTCACATCATTGTGTTACTAGAACATACAGATCCCATACTGTCCCAGCTACAGAGATCCCCGTATATAATACAATATAACTGACACATCAACTCCATACAAAGACATTAACATAGAAATCTCTATTAAAGAAAATATATACAATAATATATAATAAAGCTAACGATTCCACCTCAGAGCAGGATTCCTTCCATCCCATTGCACATGTGTCTCTTATCATTAATGACAGTGTCAGGAGTCCACAGAAGGACAAATCTGTCCCATCCCAGTGATCCCAGTCCAGTCCATACTCCGTATTACACTCCTCCCACAGCACAAAACATTTCTGCCACAATTTATCCAGAAAAGCAGAGGGACCGCAATGGGCACCGCATTCAGGCCAAACTTCTAATATCTTTAAGTGGACTTTTAATACTGTGTAGGTGGTAAATGTTTTTCAGTATTTCGAGATGCTACATCAGTAATGTCACTTTCATATAGGAGACAGAACAAGAGGTCGAAGAATCAAAATGTCCACATTATTCATCTAGATACCTGAGCCATAAACCTGCCCCATATCAGAGTGTATTCCTAACAAGTATGATGTCCTCTCTCACACTCCATGCGGTTACAGTACATTGATTTACTGTGTCCGAATCGCGTTTTTCCGCCGGGTTTTCAGAATTTTACCATTTTGCACCGGCTTGCATGCAACGAAAAATGGGGACGACGGATTTGGAAAAATCGCGCTATTTAAAATAAAAGGGTCGCTTGACACGTACTTACATGCACCAGGAATAGGATGGGGAACTCCGGCAGACCTCGGCGCAGCAGCGACACCTGGTAGACATCGGGTGCACGACCTTAGTGAATCCTGGCAGACCCGAATCCTCAGTGGAGAATGCGCCGCTGGAGCGCCACAGGACCGGGTAAGTAAATGAGCCCCATGATCTTCTATACAGAGAATCTTATTTATTTCATCCTCCGTGATTCGTCTCCTCTGTAGTTTTTCGTATTGGAGGTCACATGTCCTCTGTGTAGTGTTACGCTTGTATTGGGTTTACAGACAAATCTTTTTGTGTTTTAGTTTTCTTGATTAGATACATTGGGGCACATTTACTTACCCGGTCCAGTCGCGATCCAGCAGCACATTCTCCGACGCTGATTCGGGTTCTGCCGGAATTCACTAAGGAAGTGCGCCCGATGTCCACCAGGTGTCGCTGTTGTACCTTGACCTTGGCTGCCACCGCGGACAAGTTGCACCGGTGGAACAACCTGGTGGTACCACGGCGTAGCAAGTCCAACCCACTTTGCAGCGGGCTCTGGTGAAAATCGGGTGCCACTTAGATTCCGGTCCCAGGTGTCGGCTTGTGTCATCGTCTGCGGTGGTCCAGTGGGTCCACTACCCCTGGAGCCTAACAATGATCAGCTTTAAAAATCCCACCTTGCTGTCAGACTCTGCTCTCCCACAACAACCATCCATGACCCACATCTACGTGTACACACTGACACCATGATGACTCTTCCTCTCACATGAGGCTTGTGCGCCTACAGGTTCAGAGCTCGGAGGGTTCTCACTGTCTCACTTCATATTCCTCTTTACAGTCCGTGTTTTCTGTGCTTTATATCTTATTCTGAGGCTTGGATTTTTCTGAGATGATGCAGGGACCCCTCAATGATATCTGATCTGCTGTGGGGGATACTGACCTTCTCTGATATTAGTTGGTTTATACGAAGCTCAGAGGATGGTGATAGGAATCAGAAGAGCAGGAAGCTGCAGGAGGCCAAGGGTCCGTCACATTGTTACATTTTCTATTCAGTATTTCCTCAGGTCTTCTTCGATTGAAAACCAATATGGCCGCCGGGGTCCTAAATCTCCAGGACTTCTAATCATGAAGTTGTAGGGAGATTCATGTAACAAAACTAATAAAAGACAAGGGAGGTCCTTCCTGTAAATAGACTGTCCCCTATTGCAGTCAGATCTCTTTACACTCCACCTCTGACGGGAAGGTCCATGTTGTGTAATATTAGGTGCAGCCATGGGGACTGACACATGTCCTCAGACTACATAGAGCAGGGAGGGGAAACTCTTCCTCAGTCTGCAGAGATCTGCAATCATGAAGGTAAGAACAGAGCTCTATAGGGATGGGGAGGACTTAAAGGGAACCTGTCAGCAGAAATTGACCTAATAAACCACTACCAGTAGTCAGCAGCTGAACACCTTCCAGATCTTTTTTCTTTCATGGTTCAGTGTGGTGGCATCGTCCAGAAAATCAACTTTGAAATGAGATGCAAGTTGGTTGTATAAAGTCAAGGAGGCGGAGAGTTTAACACTGAAGTCAAGCTCTCTCTTCCTCAGAAAGACCATTCATTGTAATTGATGGTCTAACCAGGTCTCCCGATGTCAATCACGGAGGAGGCATTGAGAGCCCCCCCCCCTTGACTTCAGTGTTAGACTCTCCTCCTCTTTGACTTTATACAACAAAGTTATAGCTCACGTTAAAGTTGATTTTCCGGATGATGCCGCCGCACTATGGACATTATTCTGGTAGTGGTTTATTAGGCCAATTGCTGATGTAAGGTTCCCTTTATTATAATATTACTGCAGAACAAATTCCATTGGTTACAAATATTGTAAAATTTACATATTTCTCCTCCAATCAGAAGCTGCTGCTGAATTTTGCCCTCCTCCTCCATGTGTCTACAGGATCTGCTCCTCTGAACCAGGATAACAGTGAGTACAGTATCAGTCATCCGGGTCACATGTGATCATTCATGATGTCTTGTTGGGGACAATGACCTTAGACGTCATCCTTCTGGGGGCTTTATACTGGAGGTTTTGCATGTTGTGTATAATAGATTACGGATGCTGACATTTAGTGGTGTCCTGTTTGCCCTTTGGCCAAGGCCAAGAGTAGAACCAAAGACAACAATGGATCACACTGTAAAGTTACTTTGACTTGTACGCCCAACAATGCATTCAAAAAGTATATCTAAGGAGACCTCCTGAGATCCTTCACCATCTCCTGTACCTTCTCCTCCTAGTCATTACCTGCACAGACTCCTGCCACCCCCATGACTGCTCGGATGTGTCTGCCCAGGGTCTGACCTCGAATGGTGTGTACCTGATATATCCTGGTGGTGTGACCTCTTCTCCTGTACCTGTGTATTGTGATATGACCAGTGCTGGAGGACCCTGGACGGTGAGGACCTGCTGCTGTACTGTCCCCTGATGCTTTCTATGTGAGCTACATGCACAATGTAATACAGCTGTGTGAATATTTTCATGGACCGGTGAGGTCCCAGATGTGGCCGGTGTCTGGAGAACATGACATCTTCCACACCAGTAACATTCAGAATGAAATCAATCTCTGATCTCAGATATAAATAGTGCGATGGCTGCGCAGGCAGTGATTCCAGTCCCTCAGGGTGTGATCCAGCGTCTGGAGCTGAGGTCTTCTTCTCCTTGCAGGTCTTTCAGAAGAGGTTTGATGGCAGTGTGGATTTCTATCGAGGTTGGGAAGACTATAGGACTGGGTTTGGCCGAGCCTCTGGAGAATACTGGCTGGGTAACTGCTCCATCATCACTCCGGGACTCTACATCTTGGGATTTGGGATTACACAGTCCTGATGACTTTCCATTCATCTCTTCAGGTTTGCAGAACATTTTCCTTTTGGCCCAGAAGAGGACGTATCGCCTGCGCATCGACATGGAGGACTTTGACAACGACACACGTCATGTGACTTACGACTCCTTCTCCCTCTCGCCTCTGGCCATCAGCCCGACCGAGGACGGGTACAAACTGCACATTGACGGATTTAAGGAGGGAGATGCCAAGAAACCTGCAGGTAGGTGGCAGAGGGGCAATAAACTAGGGGGAACTGATGATGGATCATGAAATGTTAGAACCAGGAGGAGAGGAGGCTGTAAGTGGAGACAGAAGACCCCGCTCTGGTAGGATCTACTACACCGGGTCTCTACTGATCCGGTTATTATTGTCATTGATAGGAAATTCTCTGCCGAATCACAACCTGATGAACTTCTCAACCTACGACCACGACAGAGATCTGTACATCGGAAACTGTGCAGAGATCTATCACGGGGGATTTTGGTACAATCATTGCCATGGCGCCAATCTGAATGGGAAATACCAGCATGGCGTCACCAAAGAGTATGCCACCGGTGTCGTATGGGCCTCATGGAAAGGGGCCTACTACTCCTTAAAAAGGACTGAGATGAAGATCGGCTCAACCAGGTCTGACGGACAGTAATGGTGGCACAAAGTCTAACAATTCTCCTACACACATACATATACTGGATCATACATACTGGTGCACTTACAGCCAGAGCTGCACTCACTATTCTGTTGTACAATACCTTGTATATAAGCCATGGGCAGAGCTGTATCTGCAGTTCTCATAGTTACACACAAGGCTCTAAGACGCAATACTGCCCCCTGCTGCCCCAGTGTCCGTGCACCGCATGTTCTGTTACCGTAACGTCCAACATTTACTTCCTTAATAACAAGATTTCTTTGGAAACACTTTGGGCTTCAAACTCATCAAAACCCCCTGTGCCATATAGAGACTATAGATGTCTACAGCGAGTGCTCTGACTGCCGAGAGGCCATCACTATCTCATAATGTAGGGCAGAGAAGGAAGATCTACCCTCTATGATATTTAATATTCGCCCCTCCTAGTCACTTATATAAACACAATGGAAGGTAGGTTCGTTCATACATTTAAAGAACAGGGTGGCCACCGATCGATGAGTTGATCAGTAAAACCAGGGCAGGTCTGGAAGGTTTTCTCATGGTCCCAGCCTGTGGTGGTCGCCTCCCGTCCCTCCATGGAACGTTACTGGAAGCCCTGGATGTAGCTGCATCTTCTGGCTGCTACGGGCTCTGTGGCCGATCTATACAAATCCAAAGATTCTAGTTTATACTCAGAATTTATACTTTCAACAATTCATTTTCCATCACAACTTCTCCAACTAAAAAAAGGGGACCGCAATGGGCACGTAACTCACCCCAGCTACGCAAATACATAAGATCTTGCAACATCACAAACAATGACACTATGTAGGACATAGAACCTGTTCCTTCAGATCCCTCAATGATCCCGGAACAGGAAGTCGTCAACATTAACCATTGAAATACCTGAAATTTTTTTGACGGTAACCCTTCCCAATACGTAGAATGAGCTCTGGATTTGTTCATGTTCCTATTGGTGTGAACAATATTTTGTGATTTTTCTTATTCCCATTACAAGAATTGGTTCAAAGTCTACAAATCTTGAAAATTACTTTATTTGGAAAGGTTATCCTAAAAATAAATTGAAGAATGTATGGAATAAACAGTTAAACACAGGACGAGTATATACTGCCCAAACAAATTAGACAATAGGGTGGCAAAGAAAACACTAGAGGGATGTATCTCCAGCTCTGCTCCTGCACCTCGTGTCTCCATCCTCTCTTCACAAGTTAAAAATAACCTGTCACCAGGTTTTACCCCACTAAACTACCAGCGCCTCTGATTGGGTATGAAATGTCCTTTCAATAATTCCCTCTTTTCTGTGAAATCTCACTCATCTATGAAAATTTTCCAGCAAAGTCAGACAAATATGACTCTTCTCACCTCATTCTCACATGAGATGAGTCAAGTTTAGTGGTTGTAAGAGTGTTGTCAATTTAGTTGCCCCTATCTTGGTTCTATAGCACCTAGAAATCTGTTTTATGTCATATTAAAGATATGAATCTCATCTTTCAGAACACATCAAGCTTATGGTTCTGTGAGCTACAGAACCTGACCTAAAAATATGTGTGATCTGGATCTTTATCTGCAACTCCCATTTCCAATTATGTCTTTAGCTACCTGTATCTCCCCTTCTGTAGATCACAAAGCCAGAAGCATAAGACTTGATCTGAAAGATGAGATTCTTATCTTTAACATGACACCAGCATGTGTCTAGGTGCTATAGAACAGGAGATAGAAGCTTCAGAGGTGACTGGACCAGTAGTTTAGTGCGGTGAAACCTGGTGACAAGTCTGGATCTGGGCCTTTTGTACTCATTTGTTCTTATGTGTTATGTATGTGAAGCTCTTATGTATTGTACAGCACATGGAAGTGATGCTTCTCTATAGAAATAATATTACTGGGTTAAGACAAATAAAAAATGTACTTACCTCGCTCCAGTTTCCTGTTTTAGTATTGAGGTGGTTGTCAGCTTCCTGGCCCTGCTGGTTGGGCTTGGAATTTCGGAGAACGTGACATCCAACGTGGCCAAATGGTGGCCCATGTGCTCCATGGTGACGTAGAACAAGTGCTGGTGGGTGTTAGTCCGCGGTGGGTTCCGGTACATTTCTTCAAGGTTTGTTCGATCCTGCTGAAGGAGAACCTTACTGGGTCCAGTCATCCCTACTGATTGGCTCTGGGCAATGGAAGACCTTCCCGATGCTAGGAGCCGGGCCTGGGATTCAGATCTTACATGTTGGTCTCCAGGACAAATCTCATTAGTGCTTGTAACTACATCACTGGCCTTTAATTCATCCTTTCCCCTCTATACTCTCGGATTTGGACACGGCACCAGTACAGTCGTGTCCGGCACCAGTACAGTCATGTCCGGCACCAGTACAGTCGTGTCTAGCACCGGTACAGTCATGTCCGGCACCAGTACAGTCATGTCCGGCACCAGTACAGTCATGTCCGGCACCAGTACAGTCATGTCCGGAACTAGTACAGTCATGTCCGGCACCAGTACAGCCGTGTCCGGCACCAGTACAGCCGTGTCCGGCACCAGTACAGCCGTGTCCGGCACCAGTACAGCCGTGTCCGGCACCAGTACAGTCGTGTCCGGCACAATCACAGTCATGTCCGGAACCAGTACAGTCATGTCCGGCACCAGTACAGCCGTGTCCGGCACCAGTACAGCCGTGTCCGGCACCAGTACAGCCGTGTCCGGCACCAGTACAGTCGTGTCCGGCACCATCACAGTCGTGTCCAGCACCAGTACAGTCGTGTCTGGCACCAGTACAGTCGTGTCCGGCACCAGTACAGCCGTGTGCGGCACCAGTACAGTCGTGTCTGGCACCAGTACAGTCATGTCCATCACCAGTACAGCCATGTGCGGCACCAGTAAAGTCGTGTCCGGCACCAGTACAGTCGTGTCTGGCACCAGTACAGTCGTGTCTGGCACCAGTACAGTCGTGTCTGGCACCTGTACGGTCGTGTCCGGCACCAGTACGGTCGTGTCCGGCACCAGTACAGTCGTGTCCGGCACCAGTACGGTCGTGTCCGGCATCAGTAAGGTCGTGTCCGGCACCAGTACGGTCGTGTCCGGCACCAGTACGGTCGTGTCCGGCACCAGTACGGTTGTGTCCGGCACCAGTACAGTCGTGTCCTGCACCAGTACGGTCGTGTCCAGCACCAGTGGACATTATACAAGGAGAACTTATGTATCTAAGAAATGATTATACTGTAGAACGAGTCATCATCTCATCCATCTGAACATCCATGGACTGGGCCAAGAGCAGAAGAAGGTCCCCGAGGTCTCCGGGCTGGTGACGCCTTCACGTTATACTAGATGAGGAGTCATTATCACAAAGTGCGTAGAAAATACATGATATATAATATCCTCACGACATATCAATATATGGTCTGGAGTCACCTCCTACATCTGGGACTAGAATCAGCTTCTTGGGGATGGAGCATAAGTCCCTTCTGCTGATTTCTGTGGTTTCAGGACCTTTGGAGGAGGAACATTTAATGGGTGAAGGTCCTTCTCAGTATGAAATTTAGTTGTTGCTTTCAGTGGCCATGGGCCCTCTAGAGGCTTGGGCCCAGGACTACTGCCCCCAACCGCCTGTATTATAACCCACTACTGAGCAAAACCTTCATTATCAGACCCCGGTGAAAATCTTCATCCATAGATCAGCCAAAAACATCAGTAGTGACACATCTCACCAGGAAAACCACGGCTGATATGTGCCCTCAGGATCCCCTCATCAAGCCCCCATCTATTAGTCTCTGCATGGGCACTCTCTGTGGCCCCTACCTGGGGGGTAATGGAATTGTTAGGAATAATCACATACAGATTCAGCCCTGCACAAGACGTCGCTGGATCTAAAAGGGAATAAGTGGTTGCATAATAGGCGTCCAAAGAGCAAACCAAGTGAAAAGAAACGGTCAACGCATATCGATGACTGGCGTCTTAATCATCATTAATTGCTCTTTGGACGCCTATTATGGAATGAAGAATTCCCTTTTAGATCCACCAATGTCTCGTGCAGCACTGAAGCTGTATGTGACTCGTGGTAAGCATTGACCACCATAAGGGTGAAGGATCCAGGGGATCCAGGGGTGAGCTGTAGCCTTGTGGCCAGACTAGTTATAATGATATTGTTGGGTTGTTCTGTAATACAACATGGGGGGAGACCCTGAAAAACAAATAATTTAGGGGGATGAGAAAAGGTGGACAATCCAATGATCTTCATGTTCATACAAATCCTAAACCATTGCCCATTATCTCTTGTAACATCTCTGGTCATGTGTTATAACAGATGTCACTGGTCTCATAGTGTGAGCCCAGCTGTATTCAGTGGCTCTTATCCCCCTTCTTGCTGGTGGTTGTCTGTCAATCTCTTTCCCGTGGTGAATCAGGGTGAGTGATCTTCTTACAGATACAGCGAGATGAAACTATGAAACCGGCTGATCCCTACATTGTCACTACCATTGTGAACACCTTTATTGTTGTTTGACTATAGATCCAGTCCCGGCCCGGGAGCACACGTTCCTCCTTTGTTTGTTGCTCTGTGACTTTCTGAGAAGTCTCTAAGTGCTTTTTGTCTTCTCCCTGGCCTGAAGCTTCCTAACTAGAGATGAGCGAGCACTAAAATGCTCGGGTGCTCGTTATTCAAGACAAACTTTTCCCGATGTTCGAGTGCTCGTCTCGAATAACGAGCCCCATTGAAGTCAATGGGAGACTCGAGCATTTTTCAAGGGGACCAAGGCTCTGCACAGGGAAGCTTGGCCAAACACCTGGGAACCTCAGAAAAGGATGGAAACACCACGGAAATGGACAGGAAACAGCAGGGGCAGCATGCATGGATGCCTCTGAGGCTGCTTAATCGCACCATTATGCCAAAATTATGGGCAACAGCATGGCCATGACAGAGTGACAGAATGAAGCTAGATAGCATCTAAAAAATGCAATAATTGACCCTGACACTATAGGGGACGGCATGCAGAGGCAGCGGCAGCAGCGGCAGGCTAGAGAGTGTCATGGCGACATACCCTAAATGGACTCAGGTTTCACCAAAGGAGGTGAGCAAGAAGCGCTGAAATGATTTCCTATGTGAACAAAAGGTTGACGGTATATTTAGTCGATAACACAGCATGGTGGCGACATAGTGA
Organism: Engystomops pustulosus; assembly: GCF_040894005.1. Taxonomy (NCBI): domain Eukaryota; kingdom Metazoa; phylum Chordata; class Amphibia; order Anura; family Leptodactylidae; genus Engystomops; species Engystomops pustulosus. The sequence continues at coordinate 6,172,153 of NC_092418.1, forward strand.
CCAAGTTCCATAACGTATCTGGTGAAACACCCGAAAAATGAGCCTGACACAGCTCTTTTGATAAGGGGATGACATGTGGAGGCAGCCATGGAGACGACTTCCATGATTAAGAGCGACAGTATGGGGCATTCATATTGCGCTGCTATGATTGCAACTTCAGGTCTCCAGCATGGCGGCGACAGACGCGCCGAGTTCCACTATGTATCTGGTGAAACACCTGAAAATTCTGCCTGACACAGCTCGTTTGATAAGGGGATGATGTGCTTCATATCCTCTCGTGCTCCAGCGTCTGGGGTATAGACAGTTGAAATGAGACATTGGTGGACGCTGTGGAGGATCGTGGAGGCAAAATGGACAGGAAACAGCAGGGGCAGCATGCATGGATGACTCTGAGGCTGCCTAATCTTGGGATGGGGCCGGCGGTCCGCTGCCAGGCGAGATTTCGCCTGTCCAAGCCCCTGTCTCTCGGCTCCTCCCCACCCAAAATGGGCCTGGGGGCCAGAAGCATTTACTTTGAAAAAATTATAATTTTCAAAGCAGGCCGGGTCGTTTGAATATTTCACCTAGGAATAATGGAATAGCATAGTGGTTCTATTTTTAATTGTTTTTACGGAAATGGTTCCATGATTAAGAGCGACAGTATGGGGCATCCATATTGCGCTGCTATGATTGCAACTTCAGGTCTCCAGCATGGCGGCGACAGATGGGCCGAGTTCCACTATGTATCTGGTGAAACACCTGAAAATTCTGCCTGACACAGCTCGTTTGATAAGGGGATGATGTGCTGCATATCCTCTCGTGCTCCAGCGTCTGGGGTATAGAGAGTTGAAAGTTGCGCGAGCTTTCGCCTGTCCAAGCCCCTGTCTCTAGGCTACTCCCCAAACAGCACTTCTAAGAACCTTTTGTATAAGATCAAGTGTAGTAGCGTTCTTATAAGTTTGGGTTATGGCGGGTGAGGGGAATGTAAACAGATGCGCAAGAAGCGCTGAAATAATATCGGTAAATGATAAAAGTTTGCCAGTATATTTTGTGGATAACACAGCAGGGTGGCGACAAAGTTAACAAGTTTGATGTGGAAGCCATGAAAAAAACCAAAATTCTGCCTGACACAGCTCGTTTGCTAAGGGGACGATGTACGGAGGCAGCTATATGGACGACTTTGGGAGGCAGCTATGGAGATGATGTGTGGAGGTAGCAATGGAGACAACGTGTGGAGGCTGCTATGGAGACAATTTAATTTGGATAGTGCCTGTATGTGGCAGTCCAAAAAAGTTTTCAAACCAGAGGAGCAGGTAGGTGGTCCTCCAGAAAAATTGAATAGATTGAGTGCCTGTATGTGGCACTCCCAAAAATTGTTTAAAACAGAGGACCGGGTAGGTGGCCCTCCAGAAAAATGAAATACATAGAGTACTATAGCTAGAGCCAGTTGGCCCTGGCAAAAAATAGCCAGTTTCCTCTGCTTTAGTGTACAAAGAGGAGGAGAAGGAGGACAATGAGGAGGAGGAGTGCATACATTATTTAGGTTGAGCTTCTTTCACCTGGTGGAGAATGGAAATCCTGAGAAATCCAGGCTTTATTCATCTTGATAAGCGTCAGCCTGTCAGCGCTGTCAGTCGACAGGTGTGTACGCTTATCGGTGATGATGCCACCAGCTGCACTGAAAACCCGCTCGGACAACACGCTAGCGGCAGGGCAGGCAAGAACCTCCAAGGCGTACAGCGCCAGTTCGTGCCACATGTCCAGCTTTGAAACCCAGTAGTTGTAGGGAGCTGTGTGATCATTTAGGACGATGGTATGGTCAGCTACGTATTCCCTCACCATCTTTCTGTAAAGATCAGCCCTACTCTGCCGAGACTGGGGACAGGTGACAGTGTCTTGCTGGGGTGACATAAAACTGGCAAAGGCCTTGTAATGCATTCTCACACTCCTTTCCTCTCCAAGGATGAGAGTGGAATGATTTTGCTTGTACCGTGGGTCCAGGAGAGTGAATACCCAGTAATCGGTGCTGGAATAAATTCTTTGAACGCGAGGGTCACGGGATAGGCAGCCTAGCATGAAATCTGCCATATGAGCCAGAGACCCAACGCGCAAGAATTCACTCCCCTCAGTGGCCTGACTCTCCATTTCCTCCTCCTCCAACTCCTCTTCTTCTGCCCATACACGCTGAACAGTGAAGGACTGAACAATGGTCCCCTCTTCTGTCTCGCCAACAATCTCCTCCTCATCCTCCTCCACCTCCTCCGATATGCGCTGAGAAACAGACCTAAGGGTGCTTTGGCTATCAACAAGGGAATCTTCTTCCCCCGTCTCTTGTGACGAGCGCAAAGCTTCCGACTTCATGCTGACCAGAGAGTTTTTCAACAGGCCAAGCAGCGGGATGGTGAGGCTGATGATGGCGGCATCGCAACTGACCATCAGTGTTGACTCCTCAAAGTTACTCAGCACCTGACAGATACCACGTCCACTCCTCATTGTAGACTTGAGGAAGCTGACTGACCTGACTACCAGTTCTGGTGGAAGTTGACATCTGGCAGTCTACAATCGCTCTGCGCTGCTGGTAAACTCTGGCATAGTAGGCCTGAGAGACCTGGACCGAGGTAGGCCCCGCAATCCTCGGCGTCGGCAGTATATGACCAGCCCCAGGGTCAGACTTGGTCCCAGCCTCCACCAAGTTAACCCAATGTGCTGTCAGCGATATATAGTGGCCCTGCCCGGCAGCACTCATCCACGTGTCCGTGGTCAGGTGGACCTTGTCAGAATCGGCGTTGGTCAGGGCACGGATGATGTTGTCTGACACGTGCTGGTGCAGGGCTGGGACGGCACATCGGGAAAAGTAGTGGCGGCTGGGAACCGAATACCGAGGGGCGGCCGCCGCCATGAGGTTGCGAAAGGCCTCGGTCTCTACCAGCCTATAGGGCAGCATCTCCAGGCTAAGTAGTTTGGAGATGTGGACGTTGAGGGCTTGGGCGTGTGGGTGGGTTGCACTATACTTCCTTTTGCGCTCCAGCGTCTGGGGTATGGAGAGCTGAACGCTGTGCAAGGAGACATTGGTGGATGCTGTGGAGGATCGTGGAGGCGAAGATGTGGTTTTCGCACGGGAGGTGTTTGGGCCGGGGTCCTGGGCAGGGGGCTGACTAGCAGATGACACAGGGGAAGGAGCAGTGGTGTGCCCGGCCGGAGGTGAACGGGCTTGGTGCCATTGAGTGGGGTGTTTAGCATTCATATGCCTGCGCATACTGGTGGTAGTTAAGCTAGTAGTGGTGAAACTCCTGCTGATCCTGGTTTGGCACAGGTTGCACACCACAGTCGGTCGGTCATCCGGTGTTTCTTTAAAGAACCTCCAGATTCCCGAAAATCTAGCCCTCGCCACGGGAGCCTCACTACGTGAAACATTTGGTGCTGATGCACCAGCTCTGGCCCTGCCTCTCCGTCTGGCCCCACCACTGCCTCTTCCAACCTTTTCTGGTATAGACACTCGCCTCCGTCTCAGAAGCACTGTGTTCACCCGGCCTCTCAACCCAGCTTGGGTCTGTCACCTCATCATCCTCCGATCCTTCAGTCTGCTCCCTCCTCGGACTTCCTGCCCTGACAACAACTTCACCACTGTCTGACAACCGTGTCTCCTCATCGTCCGACACCTCTTTACACACTTCTTCCACTACGTCAATAATGTCATCATCACCCACAGACTGCGACTGGTGTAAAACCTGGGCATCGGAAAAGAGCTCAGCAGCAACCGGACAAGTGGTTTGTGACTGTGGGAAGGGTCCAGAAAACAGTTCCTCAGAGTATGCCGGTTCAAATGCCAAATTTTGCTGGGAGGGGGCAGACTGGGGGGAAGGAGGCTAAGGTGGAGGAGCTGGAGGAGTGCTGATTTCGGTGACATGGGTGGACTGCGTGGAAGACTGACTGGTGGACAAATGGCTAGAAGCATTGTCTGCAATCCACGACATCACCTCTTCGCACTGATCTGGCCTCAACAGTGCCCTACCACGAGTCCCAGTAACTTGATACATGAACCTAGGGAGTGTAGCTCTGCGGCGTTCCCCTGCTCCCTCATCAGCAGGTGGTGTCTCACCCCGCCCAGGACCACGGCCTCTGACCCCTGCAGTAGTTGGACGCCCACGTCCACGCCCTCATCCTCTACCCCTAGCCCTCGGGTTCAACATTTTCAAAATTAAAGTGTAAACTGTAAATTTTCTTTGTGTTTTTTTGTGTTTTGTTGTGTTTTTGTTTTTTTAAGAAAACGATGCTATCCTATTGCTATGGCTAGTTTCTAACCTACACTGACAGCACACAACTGGATTTTGTGCTGTGCCTGATGACTTTTAGTTTAAAAAAAAAAAAAAGAAAATAAATGAGCAGACTGTGCCTAATTCAATCAAACCCCTAATAAATTGTCCCACTTCGGTGTTTGAGGTGGATATGTGTGTCACTAAGAGCTAAACACAAGTCTCCCTGCAAATTCCTCGCAATATGGTACTAGCTGCACTACTAGTGCCAGCAAGGCCAGCCACAAGCTAACCAACAAAATATATATATAACGCTATTGTAGCCCTAAGAAAGTTGGTTGGGTTCTTGTATGCCTAGTTTCTAACCTACGCTGACAGCACACAACAACTGGATTTTAAGTCACTTTAAGTTTTGAAAAAAAAAAAAATCGTCAGGCTGTGCCTAATTCAATCAAACCCCTAATAAATTGTCCCACTTCGGTGTTTGAGGTGGATATGTGTGTCACTAAGAGCTAAACACAAGTCTCCCTGCAACTTCCTCACAATATGGTACTAGCTGCACTACTAATGCCAGCAAGCCCAGCCACAAGCAAACCAAAAAAAAGTAAAATATAACGCTATTGTAGGCCTAAGAAGGGCTGTTGGGTTCTTGTTGAATCATTCCTGCCTAACACTATTCTAATAGAACACCCTAACGCTTTCCCTGACCAGCAGCAGCTCTCTCCCTAGCGGCATCCAGACACAGAATGATCCGAGCAGCGCGGGCAGCGGCTAGTCTATTCCAGGGTCACCTGATCTGGCCAGCCAACCACTGCTATCGACGTGTAAGGGTACCACGTCATGCTGGGTGGAGTGCAGAGTCTCCTGGCTTGTGATTGGCTCTGTTTCTGGCCGCCAAAAAGCAAAACGGCGGAAGATGCCATTTTCTCGAGCGGGCGAAGTATTCGTCCGAGCAATGAGCAGTTACGAGTACTCTAATGCTCCAACCAGCATCAAGCTTGGACGAGTATGTTCGCTCATCTCTATTCCTAACGAGTGAACACTGGGTCCCAAATGTGAGGACTAACACGTGACTAACAGAGACCTGAGCATCTCCCCTTAGTCTACAGAGATCTGTCATCATGAAAGTAAGAGCAGAGATCCCTGGGGTTATATAATGAGATCCGGGTGGAACGTTCTACAGAACATTCATGATCATTGCTACACATGAGCCTCCAACCTGTGATGGTCCAAATCTAATGTGGTCACTGTTACTCATATTACGTCCCCGTAACACATAAAGGCCACTAAATCAATCTGTTTACGACAATTAGGCCACAATGGGGATCATTTACTAAGGGCCCGATTCGTGTTTTCCCGACGTGTTACCCGAATATTTCCGATTTGCGCCGATTTTCCCTGAATTGCCCCAGGATTTTGGCGCACACGATCGGATTGTGGCGCATCAGCGCTGGCATGCACGTGACGGAAATCGGGGGGCGTGGCTGAACGAATACCCGACAAAAAACCCAGAATTTAAAAAAAAAGGGGTTGCGGGGCACGCGCTTACCTTCACCAGGAATGGGCCGGTGAACTTCAGTGCATTCAGGGGAACTTCAGCGCAGCAGCGCCACCTGGTGTAGGTCAGAGGAACTGCCTTAATGAACCCGGACGGACCCGAATCCACCGCAGAGAACGCGCCGCTGGATCGCAAATGGACCGGGTAAGTAAATCTGCCCCAATGTGTCAATGCTTCCAAATTTACAAATGGTTTATGACAGTTTTTAGAAACTTTTATAACTAGTTTGACAAAAGGGGTGTGACTTCGAGGGAAAAGAGGCGCGCCCAAAAAATTCTGCAAATGCACAAGAATATTGATGCTGTATTTTGGCATAAACTTAGCCAAAATGTAGGAAGTGAAAGTATTACGGGACAGTCTCATCCGGCACCAGACACTGGGATGCATCTTCTGTAGTAGACCATCCGGATAACGTATAACTGCAGAGGCCTGAGAGGCTTCTACTGTACATTAATCTTATCTTCCATCCAGAAGCTGCTGCTGAATTTCCTCCTCCTGCTGCTGCAGAGTGGCCGTACAGCTCCAGGTGAGTCCTCGTCACTCCTCTGGTTACACAGAGAGCAATTGCCATTATTACATTATATCCACATGAATCGATATCTCCGGATTTATAAAGATTTTACAGAAACAAGTCCAATGTCTAGAGAAACAGGTAATGAAAATCACCTACATGACTGTTATTGTAGTTGTCTCTGGGGTCGGGAAGTAAGAGCTCTCCTTATTGAGACTTTGCCAATTAAGGCCACCTTGCAGGTGTGTGGAGACTTATAGCCATTGATGCTCCACTGGGGGATCCTGGGAAATATGGAAATACGTTTTTCAGGATGGGATAAGGAAAACATTGCCTCTTTGCTCCTTGAAAGGCAGCTACCTATACATCAAGCCTGACTTTCAGGAAGCCTAATGATGTGTAGTTGTAGCTTTGACAACCGCATACTAATACATGGGTGTTTTAACCTTTAGCAATGACCTGGTTTATCCTGTCAATGATCATGTTGGGATTTCAAAAGTTCTCAACAAATAGAAGCCTTGTTAGTCCAAGATAAAGGAAGTCATGGTGAAGATAGATTTTTCTATAAAATTCGCTATTTTTAGGTTCAGAATTTTATGGTTATTTATGTTTTGATGAAGTGTAATAAATTTCCCAATGGGCCCTGTCAGTGGAGACCTCTGACCTCCTATGGTGTTCTCTTCATCTTGTCAATGGCTGTAGTGAAACCTCCTACCCTAAAGACTGCGGATGTGTATGACCAGGGTCAGACCTCGGATAGTGTGTATCTGATATACCCTGGGGGCCTGGCTCTTCTCCAGCGCTTGTGTATTGTGACATGACCACTTACGGAGGACCCTGGACGGTGAGGACCATTGATAATGATAATATTGCATTACTTTAGCAGAAGATACATTCTCCTTAATTAGGAAAACTGTCCAATCCTCAGCCCTTAAAGTACAACTGTAAAGTATAAAAACTTTTGCCTAACTCTGCACTAAGCAAAAATAAGCAATTCTATTATGTACTCTAATTAGCTATCTGCTTGCCCCACAGGTTAATCTCCATTTGCCATGCTTTCTGGTTGCCATAGGAAACCGTACATAGAACAGCTATAGATGACAGGATGCTTGTTGAGAGTGTCTGTAGGACCTGTAGTGATGTCACATACATGTGACTCATCACATGCTTCAGATGGGCCAATTACAAACAAGCTGTCCTGTTCTGGCTCCATTGCCCTGAGCTGATGTCACTACCTGGAAGTGCCGCCCACATCAGGAACAGCTGAATCTGAATCTAATGTCATATATACCAGATATATCTCAGGCTAGGAGGAAGCCAGCAGCAGGATACAGGTGTCATTGGAATCGTTGTCACAGGTTCTCTCCAGCTGTGATAACACTATTTTTTGTCAGTAATTTTACAGTTTCGCTTTAAGCTTTCTTCTCCTGTCAAGTCTTTAGAAGATTGTATCCTTTCCTAACTCCTGTATTGTCATCTCCTACTCCTCAGGTTTTCCAGAGGTTTGATGACAGTGAGAACTTCAACCGTGACTGGAAAGAATACAAAGAGGGGTTTGTGGATTCCACTAGAGATCATTGGTTGGGTAAAAAACATTGATAAATAATAAAAATAAAACCAAATAAAATTATGTTACTGTCACTGTGTTATAAGATGCTATAGGTATCCAGACACAAGTATTCTCTCTGCGGTAGGAGACGCTGTGGCTATCCAGATGCAGCGGTTGTTAAGGGCATCAAAGAGTTTTTCCAGATTACTCTGAACTTTTTGGTGAAGTTCGCGCTTGAATCCATGAAACCGAACCCGACAAGTTTGCACAGACCTGAACTTTGTGGGTCGGATTTCCTCAACACTAGAAATAAACCATTGGTGGTTTAAAGGTTAAAAAGATCCGCATTTGAAGAGGTGTCAATCTTAATCTTAATTTTCCTATATGGATATTCACCACGAAATTCACACAAGATGAATTTCACCACTGTCTCGGCGCCAATCTAAATGGCCTTTACCTAAAGGAGGACACCGACCAGTATGCCAAAGGCATGGCATGGTCTGGATGGAGAAGGCAGTGTCACGGGTGCTCCTGCAACCCATGTTTCGGGTCGCAGGCGCACCCATGTGCCTCCGTGTGCCCCCTCCCACCTGCGGTCTCACTCACCTAGCGAGGGTGGAGGTATCCTGCAGCAACAAGTCCAACCGGCTTTGCGGCGGCTCTGGTGAAAACCGGGTGCCACTTAGACTCCGGTCCCAGATGCTTACGTCATCGTCCGCAGTGGTACAGAGGATCCACTACCCCTGATCCTGACAGGCAGTACTATATACCCTGAAGTTATCTGAGTTGAACGTCGCTTGACTGTCCACATTCTAAGGTTCATGATGTCTCATGAGATGTCCATGATTGAAAACAACCATTTACACGCTAAGAAGTCCACAACCACAGCCGGTCATCATGAGAGTCAACAAAGACCCCAAAGACTTAATGAAATTCAATACCTTAATAATAATGGAACAGAACATGACTAGATTACTCATTGCTTGGGTGGAGGATGTTTCTCCAGTTATTTTTCCTTTTTCTGCAGATTCAACAATGATCTTCCTAAATGTGTACATTTATATTTGTTAGGGTTGTGTACTGTACCCACAGGTCCTTGGGGATGCCTGGAGGAAATCATGTAATGTTTATGTGGAATTCTCTTTAACTTCATTTTAATAGATTATTGTGGAATATTATGTGGGTGAGCAAACTCATAAGGGTGGGAGGTCATCTGGGGTGTCAGGTAGTGGACCCTCTGTACCACAGCGGACGATGACGTAAGCTGACACCCAGGAGCGGAGTCTAAGTGGTACCCGGTTTTCACCAGAGCCCACCACAAAGCAGGTTGGACTTGCTGCGGCGTGGTACCGCCAGGTCGTTCCACAGAGTCGTAGTCGTGGACAGGCAGGAGGTCAGGACAAGCAGCGCAGGATCAGAGTCGGGGACGTAGCGGAAGGTCAGGGCTGGCAGCAGAGGAGCGAGGTCAGGGACGGAACCGGGGTCACAAGCACAAGGCATAGGGACCAAGCTTTCTCAGAGACACAAGGCACAAAGATCCTGCAGGGGACACAGTAGGGGCAGGAAATTTAACAGAATGGGCAGCCGGTCAGAGAAGCTGGCATGCGCCCGGCCCTAGGAGGTGGTGACGCGCACCGGCCCGCCGGAGCCATCGCGAGGTAAGACAGTCAGCCTCGGGGGTCCTGGGGAGCGGAGAGGGGCACGGGTGCGTCTGCGACCCAAGACATTGGCTGCAGGAGCACCCGGGACATTGGCTGCAGGAGGACCCGGGACATTGGCTGCAGGAGCACCCGGGACATTGGCTGCAGGAGGACCCGGGACATTGGCTGCAGGAGCACCCGGGACATTGGCTGCAGGAGGACCCGGGACATTGGCTGCAGGAGGACCCGGGACATTGGCTGCAGGAGCACCCGGGACATTGGCTGCAGGAGGACCCGGGACATTGGCTGCAGGAGCACCCGGGACATTGGCTGCAGGAGGACCCAGGACATTGGCTGCAGGAGCACCCGGGACATGGGGTAATTACCCGGGACATGGGGTAATGGTCAAGACTTTCTTTAGATTCTTATAATCAGATAAAATAAAAAAAACTAACTATGAAATTCTGAACATTTCCAAAAAGAAATGTTAACAATGTGATTTTCTGAGTTCTCGTAATGATTGTGAGCCCCATGGGGACAGGGACCAATTTGGCATACTTTGTACAGCGCTGCAGAATCTATGTGCGCTATATACGGTAAATAAAGGAATTCTTATTATTACACAACCCTTGTGGTTTACACAAATATTGCTCAAGGCTTGGAATTTGTTGCTCAGTTTTATTGTTAGTTCTGAGATGAAATAAGCAAAAGATGAGCCAATATTTACCTGAAAATGTCACACAAAACAGAACAGAGCGACGCTTACTGACACAGACAAAGATTTCCCGAATCTCTTACAAAAGACGGACAGTGATGAGATCCACGTGTGTCCAAGGTCTCCACGAATACGAAATGGTCAGAGATTACAAGCTAGAAAATATATGAGCCCAAATCTCCCAGACAATAATAATATATATACATCAATCTACAAGCAATGGGCACATCACTTCCACAGGGGGACGTGGCCATGGAGACACGGGACACAGAGCCACAAGCAGTGACGTCACCGCGGCTTCCATTCACATTCAGTGACAGCAACTACAAGGGCGCAAATCCAACTGCTCCCCCCTCTGAGGGCTCAGTGTGCAGCCTGTATGTTGTCCCGATTCCACACGTTGTACCCGGTGAAGGGAATGGGAGTCCCTGCATCATAAAGAAATAACAGAGAGATGGAGGCGGGCACCGCACCCCTGGAGTGCTCATGCATCAAAATATATAACTCAACAAAAGAAGCAGAAAGATGCAACAAGTGACCAAAAGTAAATCCAGAAAATCTTTATGTAATCATCATACAACACACACACAATACATATTACATCAAAGCCGGGCACCTGAAAGTACAGAGCAGAGCCCCAGACAGAGCCCCTGTACCCGGCTATACAAATATGTAGACAAGTCCAAATCCAAATATAATGGGGCTCATTTACTTACCCGGTCCTGTCGCGATCCTGCGACGCATGAAAGCTGGTGCAATCCAATTGCGTGCACCAAAATCCCGGCGGAATACGGTGCAAAACGGAAAAATTCGAGAAACCTGACGAAAGTGCGGCCCCCCAGAAAATAATTCTTCTGCGCTTTCCCTGAAGATTCAGTCATTTTAGGGTTACTATATACGTGTCATCAATCTTTAGTTTTTTGTGAAAGCCAGTGTTAATGGCCAGTGTTAATACTTTATACACTGAGTTGATGGGTTGTGCGCACGCGCTTGTTCGCTCTTCTCTGTATTACCACAAGCGCCACTTCCTGTGACGTAACAATGTGTCTGAACCGGCGACGCCGCTCTACAGGTGGGTGTTATTACTAATTTTGGAGAGGAAGGGGAGGCTTTCCTTACACATCGGGGGGGGGGAGGGGAGGCTTTCCTTACACATCGGGGGGGGGGGGGGGAGGCTTTCCTTACACATCGGGGGGGGGGGCTTTCCTTACACATGGGGGGGGGGCAGCTTTACTATTTACTATCAACACACAATCAGTTGTTACATTGGTGGCGAAACACGTGGGGTCCGCCCCCCCCCTACCCTGCTTTCCACCACCACTCGTGAGCAGCAGCCGCTTGTCTCCCCCCTTTTTTTGGCTACATTCGCACTGGTGTAGCATGTGGATTATTTTCTGGGCGATTTCTGATCTTACACACTATAGTGAGAGGTTTTCAACCCACCAAAAAATCTGCTGACCGGCTCAGGTCTCCACCGCAAAGCCGCTCCTATACGCCACCAGCGCCTGCATGATAACGGCAAGGCCCTTAGGCCATATACACAAGAGAGTTTGATCATCAGGCTCCCAGCATCCAACCTGCAGCGTTCAGTTCCGGTTTTCAGCGCATGCACCAAACTCACTCGTGTGTCTCAGCCCCAGAGGACGACCTTGCCCTTAAATGTTGAGGCTTTCACAGACCTATTTGAGGACCTTAGAATTTGGAAGAGTTCGCACTCCATTGAGTTGCTAGAACTTTTATTTTCTGTTACTTTTACTGCACAAAGTTCCTGACGCAAGTGATTGTTCAGCTGCAGGTTTAGAGCTCAGGGGCTCAGGGGCGGTCCGCTGTCTCTCCTTCCTCCTCTCGTTGCTATTGACTGGGCAGCTGAGCCCCTGCACATGAAAGTTGTTTAAGGGGGCGTGCGTGCCGTACACTTCCCCATTTACTTCTAGGCGCTCATGCTTATGGCCTGTGCGTGAGCCACCTACCTGAGCCTTAGATAGAGTAGGTCCTACTCCTGCCCGGGTTTGCACCCTGGTCTTTTCCTATAGTCACCGCCACATGAGCAGAGCTCACCCACTGATGACACACGTGATGCAGACATTGGTTGTGTCCTGCGGAGCTGCAATCGTCTGGTGCAGGTAGCCTTAGATAATGGGGCACATTTACTAAGGGTCCGCAGCCGCGAATCCGTCGGGTTTTTCCCAAATATTTCCTACTTGCGCTGTAGTTCACGGGATTGTGGCGCACGCGATCGATTTTTGGCGCAATCGCGCCGACTTTCGCGTGACAGTAATCGGGGGGCGTGGCCACCGGACAACCCGAAGGATTCGGAAAAAACGCAGAATTTAAAAAGCCATTTGTGTCGCAAGATCAAGCACTCACATACACCAGAAAAAAGCAGGTGAACTCCAGCGGACCTCGGCGCAGCAGCGACACCTGGTGAATATCGGCGCACGGACCTTAGTGAATCCCGGCAGAACCCGAATCAGCGTCGGAGAACCCGCCGCTGGATCGCGACTGGACCGGATAAGTAAATGTGCCCCAATAAGTCCACGGTCCAGCCACGCTCCAAAAACTATGGGGCACATTTACTTATCCGGTCCAGTCGCGATCCAGCGGCGGGTTCTCCGACGCTGATTCGGGTCTGCCGGGATTCACTAAGGTCCGTGCGCCGATATTCACCAGGTGTCGCTGCTGCGCCGAGGTCCGCCGAAGTTCACCTGCTTTTTTCTGGTGTATGTGAGTGCTTGATCTTGCGACACAAATGGCTTTTTAAATTCTGCGTTTTTTCCGAATCCTTCGGGTTGTCCGGTGGCCACGCCCCCCGATTACTGTCGCGCGAAAGTCGGCGCGATTGCGCCAAAAATCGATCACGGGCGCCACAATCCCGTGAACTACAGCGCAAAGAGGAAATATTTGGGAAAAACCCGACGGATTCGCGGCTGCGGACCCTTAGTAAATGTGCCCCTATGTGTTTGGAGCCTGGCTGGACCGTGGACTTGATATCTCAGTATGTTCTGCCCTTGCAGAGGAAGGTCCGTGCCTCACTCCACACAACTGAATAATAGGTGAGCTGGTATTTATCTATATTTACCTTACTCCGATGCTGCAATGCATGCTGGGATCTACAGAAGTCTAACAAGTCATGGAAAACCCTTTCGTTAATCTACTATGTCCACAACTTTCTCTGCCAGTTTAAGAATGAAGTTGGCAAGAAGCAGAGAAGGTCAGAAGGACATCAAGTCATTAAACATTCTGTTCATTGTTCTTTTAGTTCCACTGGTTTCTGGTTGAACTAACGTGACCGGGTGGTCCCCATGGCTCCTGAAGGTTGCTCTGACATTGGTTGGGGCGTCGGATCGTTTTAGAATATTGAACCTCTCTCCCTGTAAATACACAGATCACTAGTCCCTCCTGTGCTGTTCGACGATCATTTACCAGAAAGTCTATTTACACTCGGCCCTGACGTTCCGGGAGGTTGTTGAGCAATGTTGGGTTCACCAGGTATGAGGAAACGTATGACCTTGTCCTTTATAAAGCAGAGACCTGAGCTCCTTCTCCAGCCTGAAGACCTCCACAATCATGAAGGTAAGAGCATCACGGAGGAGGGGGACAGCTCAGGTCATCTCAGAACGTTCCACAGACCATTCATGATCCATACTTGGTCATAAGCGCCGGTCCACATACATTCCGCTTCTTTCTACTTATGTGATGTGCCAGTACTTGGAGTTTGATGATGATCATAGCGATGTAACTCCCCATTTAATCCAAGGAGGTTGTATCCTCAATATTAAAATATACATATTTCTCCTCCTCCAATCAGAAGCTGTTGATGAATTTTGTCCTTGTCCTTCTGATGCAGAGTGCCCATCCCGCGCCCCTGAATCAACATTATCGTGAGTAGATTTTGAGCCTTATTGAGGATAAACCCTCTGACTACATTGGTGATAACACGTTGAGTACATGACATTATCTCTATCTCCATGTTGGTCCCAAAAATCCTACATTTTTCGATTGATTGTTTTAAGCTTTGAGCAAAAGGGGTGGAGCTATGAAAACCTCTTCAATCTGCATAGACAGAGGTCACAGCCATCACGTGATGCAAAACTGGACCATAAATGATCATGGTGACTCTCCTGAAGCCCTCATCTTATGAAAAGGCCACATGAGGAACACCAAAGTATAGGGGAGTTTCTTTTTGAGGCAACATTAAGGAGAATCAATGGTTAAATTCTGCCCTCACCTCCAGATGAAAGTGAAATAAAGAAACCTCTGACCTCTTCTTGTCTCCTGTCCTTTTAGTAAATAGCTGCAAAAGTTCCTGTCAACCCCATGACTGCTCGGATTTGTCTGCCCAGGGTCTGACCACGGATGGTGTGTACCTGATATATCCTGGTGGTGGGAACTCCCCTGCAGTACCTGTGTACTGTGACATGACCAGTTCTGGAGGACCCTGGACGGTGAGGACCAAGAGACACTGGTGATCATGAGTGGAAAGGTTTTCATCCTCTCCTAACCCCTGTATTGTCATCTCCTTCTCAGGTGTTTCAGAAGAGGTTTGATGGCAGCGTGAGCTTCTACCGTGGCTGGAAGGAATACAAGAATGGGTTTGGGAATGCGAATGGAGAATATTGGTTGGGTAAGGATGTTTCTCATCATATTCATCCCACATGTGATATGAAACTGATGGCAGCTTAAAGTCTCCTACACTTCATCTCCAGGTCTAAAGAACATTCACCTCCTTTCTCAGATGAGGTCCTATCGCCTTCGGATTGACCTAGTGGATTTTGAGAATGAAGCTCGGCATGGAATATATGACACCTTCTCTCTGTCACCATTTTCCATTGATCCAGAGGAGGATGGGTACAAGCTGCATATTGACGGATTTCAAGAGGGAAATTCCCAAAAACCTATTGGTAAGTGACCTACATTGTTATGACGAAGGCACTTTGGATTATTTTGTTCTGCTTTGGCTACTCACAAAATAAAGGTTTCAGAACCTTCTCTCCTCTAGGTGTAGAGAAAGCCCCCTGTCTATGGTGATGGTAGAACCACCTCTCCTCTAGGTGTAGACGATCCCCCCTGTCTATGGTGATGGTAGAACCTCCTCTCCTCTAGGTGTAGAGGATGCTCCCTGTCTATGGTGATGGTAGAACCTCCTCTAGGTGTAGACGATCCCCCCTGTCTATGGTGATGGTAGAACCTCCTCTCCTCTAGGTGTAGAGGATGCCCCCTGTCTATGGTGATGGTAGAACCTCCTCTCCTCTAGGTGTACACGATCCCCCCTGTCTATGGTGATGGTAGAACCTCTTCTCCTCTAGGTGTAGAGGATGCCCCCTGTCTATGGTGATGGTAGAACCTCCTCTCCTCTAGGTGTAGAGGACGCCCCCTGTCTATGGTGATGGTAGAACCTCCTCTCCTCTAGGTGTAGAGGATGTCCCCTGTCTATAGTGATGGTAGAACCTCCTCTCCTCTAGGTGTAGAGGATGCCCCCTGTCTATGGTGATGGTAGAACCTCCTCTCCTCTAGGTGTAGACGATCCCCCCTGTCTATGGTGATGGTAGAACCTCCTCTCCTCTAGGTGTAGAGGATGCCCCCTGTCTATGGTGATGGTAGAACCTCCTCTCCTCTAGGTGCAGAGGACGCCCCCTGTCTATGGTGATGATAGAACCTCCTCTCCTCTAGGTGTAGAGGATGTCCCCTGTCTATAGTGATGGTAGAACCTCCTCTCCTCTAGGTGTAGAGGATGTCCCCTGTCTATGGTGATGGTAGAACCTCCTCTCCTCTAGGTGTAGACGATCCCCCCTGTCTATGGTGATGGTAGAACCTCCTCTCCTCTAGGTGTAGAGGATGTCCCCTGTCTATGGTGATGGTAGAATCTCCTCTCCTCTAGGTGTAGAGGATGTCCCCTGTCTATGGTGATGGTAGAACCTCCTCTCCTCTAGGTGTAGAGGATGCCTCCTGTCTATGGTGATGGTAGAACCTCCTCTCCTCTAGGTGTAGAGGATGCCCCTGTCTATGGTGATGGTAGAACCTCCTCTCCTCTAGGTGTAGAGGATGCCTCCTGTCTATGGTGATGGTAGAACCTCCTCTCCTCTAGGTGTAGAGGATGCCCCTGTCTATGGTGATGGTAGAACCTCCTCTCCTCTAGGTGTAGAGGATGCCCCTGTCTATGGTGATGGTAGAACCTCCTCTCCTCTAGGTGTAGAGGATGCCCCTGTCTATGGTGATGGCAGAACCTCCTCTCCTCTAGGTGTAGAGGATGCCCCCTGTCTATGGTGATGGTAGAATCCCCTCTCCTCTAGGTGTAGAGGATGCACCTGTCTATGGTGATGGTAGAACCTCCTCTCCTCTAGGTGTAGAGGATGCCCCCTGTCTATGGTGATGGTAGATCCTCCTCTCCTCTGGGTGTAGAGGATTCCCCTGTCTATGGTGATGGTAGACCCTCTTCTCCTCTAGGTGTAGAGGATGCACCTGTCTATGGTGATGGTAGAACCTCCTCTCCTCTAGGTGTAGAGTATGCCTCCTGTCTATGGTGATGGTAGAACCTCCTCTCCTCTAGGTGTAGAGGATGCCCCCTGTCTATGGAGATGGTAGAACCTCCTCTACTCTAGGTGTAGAGGATGCCCCTGTCTATGGTGATGGTAGAACCTCCTCTCCTCTAGGTGTAGAGGATGTTCCCTGTATATGGTGATAATAGAACCTCCTCTCCTCTAGGTGTAGAGGATGCCTCCGGTCTATGGTGATGGTAGAACCTCCTCTCCTCTAGGTGTAGAGGATGCCCCCTGTCTATGGTGATGGTAGAACCTCCTCTCCGATAGGTGTAGAGCATGCCCCCTGTCTATGGTGATGGTAGAACCTCCTCTCCTCTAGGTGTAGAGGATGTCCCCTGTCTATGGTGATGGTGGAACTGCCTCTCCTCCAGGTGTAGAGGATGTCCCCTGTCTATGGTGATGGTAGAACCTCCTCTCCTCTAGGTGTAGAGGATGCCCCCTGTCTATGGTGATGGTAGCACTACCTCTCCTCTAGGTGTAGAGGATCCCCCCTGTCTATGGTGATGGTAGAACCTCCTCTCCTCTAGGTGTAGAGGATGCCCCCTGTCTATGGTGATGGTAGCACTACCTCTCCTCTAGGTGTAGAGGTTCCCCCCTGTCTATGGTGATGGTAGAACCCCCACTTCTCTAGGTGTAGAGGATGTCCCCTGCCTATGGTGATGGTAGAACCTCCTCTCCTCTAGGTGTAGAGGATGTCCCCTGTCTATGGTGTTGGTAGAACCACCACTCCTCTAGGTGTAGAGGATGCCCCCTGTCTATGGTGATGGTAGAACCTCCTCTCCTCTAGGTGTAGAAGATGCACCCTGTCTATGGTGATGATAGAATCTCCTCTCTAGGTGTGGAGGATGCCCCCTGTCTATGGTGATGGTAGAACCTCCTCTCCTCTATGTGTAGAGGATACCCCCTGTCTATGGTGATGGTAGAACCCCCTCTCCTCTAGGTGTAGAGGATGCCCCCTGTCTATGGTGATGGTAGAACCTCCTCTCCACTAGGTGTAGAGGATGTCCCCTGTCGATGGTGATGGTGGAACCTCCTCTCCTCTAGGTGTAGAGATGCCTCCCGTCTATGGTGATGGTAGAACCTCCTCTCCTCTAGGTGTAGAGTATGCCTCCTGTCTATGGTGATGGTAGAACCTCCTCTCCTCTAGGTGTAGAGGATGCCCCCTGTCTATGGAGATGGTAGAACCTCCTCTACTCTAGGTGTAGAGGATGCCCCTGTCTATGGTGATGGTAGAACCTCCTCTCCTCTAGGTGTAGAGGATGTTCCCTGTATATGGTGATAATAGAACCTCCTCTCCTCTAGGTGTAGAGGATGCCTCCGGTCTATGGTGATGGTAGAACCTCCTCTCCTCTAGGTGTAGAGGATGCCCCCTGTCTATGGTGATGGTAGAACCTCCTCTCCTCTAGGTGTAGAGCATGCCCCCTGTCTATGGTGATGGTAGAACCTCCTCTCCTCTAGGTGTAGAGGATGTCCCCTGTCTATGGTGATGGTGGAACTGCCTCTCCTCCAGGTGTAGAGGATGTCCCCTGTCTATGGTGATGGTAGAACCTCCTCTCCTCTAGGTGTAGAGGATGCCCCCTGTCTATGGTGATGGTAGCACTACCTCTCCTCTAGGTGTAGAGGATCCCCCCTGTCTATGGTGATGGTAGAACCTCCTCTCCTCTAGGTGTAGAGGATGCCCCCTGTCTATGGTGATGGTGGAACCTCCTTTCCTCTAGGTGTAGAGGATGCCACCTGTCTATGGTGATGGTAGCACTACCTCTCCTCTAGGTGTAGAGGTTCCCCCCCTGTCTATGGTGATGGTAGAACCCCCACTTCTCTAGGTGTAGAGGATGTCCCCTGCCTATGGTGATGGTAGAACCTCCTCTCCTCTAGGTGTAGAGGATGTCCCCTGTCTATGGTGTTGGTAGAACCACCACTCCTCTAGGTGTAGAGGATGCCCCCTGTCTATGGTGATGGTAGAACCTCCTCTCCTCTAGGTGTAGAAGATGCCCCCTGTCTATGGTGATGATAGAATCTCCTCTCTAGGTGTGGAGGAGGCCCCCTGTCTATGGTGATGGTAGAACCTCCTCTCCTCTATGTGTAGAGGATACCCCCTGTCTATGGTGATGGTAGAACCCCCTCTCCTCTAGGTGTAGAGGATGCCCCCTGTCTATGGTGATGGTAGAACCTCCTCTCCACTAGGTGTAGAGGATGTCCCCTGTCGATGGTGATGGTGGAACCTCCTCTCCTCTAGGTGTAGAGATGCCTCCCGTCTATGGTGATGGTAGAACCTCCTCTCCTCTAGGTGTAGAGGATGCCCCCTGTCTATGGTGATGGTAGAACCTCCTATCCTCTAGTTATAGAGGATGCCTCCTGTCTATGGTGGTGGTAGAACTCCTCTCCTCTAGATGTAGAGGATGTCCCCTGTCTATGGTGATGGTAGAACCTCCTCTCCTCTAGGTGTAGAGGATGCCCCCTGTCTATGGTGATGGTAGATCCTCCTCTCCTCTAGGTGTAGAGGATGTCCCCTGTCTATAGTGATGGTAGAACCTCCTCTCCTCTAGGTGTAGAGGATGCCCCCTGTCTATGGTGATGGTAGATCCTCCTCTCCTCTAGGTGTAGAGGATGTCCCCTGTCTATGGTGATGGTAGAACCTCCTCTCCTCTAGGTGTAGAGGATGCCCCCTGTCTATGGTGATGGTAGATCCTCCTCTCCTCTAGGTGTAGAGGATGTCCCCTGTCTATGGTGATGGTAGAACCTCCTCTCCTCTAGGTGTAGAGGATGCCCCCTGTCTATGGTGATGGTAGATCCTCCTCTCCTCTAGGTGTAGAGGATGTCCCCTGTCTATAGTGATGGTAGAACCTCCTCTCCTCTAGGTGTAGAGGATGCCCCCTGTCTATGGTGATGGTAGAACTGCCTCTCCTCTAGGTGTAGAGGATGCCCCTGTCTGTGGTGATGGTAGAACCTCCTCTCCTCTAGGTGTAGAGGATGCCTCCTGTCTATGGTGATGGTAGAACCTCCTCTCCTCTAGGTGTAGAGGATGTCCCCTGTCTATGGTGATGGTAGAACCTCCTCTCCTCTAGGTGTAGAGGACGCCCCCTGTCTATGGTGATGGTAGAACCTTCTCTTCTCTAGGTGTAGAGGATGTCCACTGTCTATGGTGATGGTAGATCCACCTCTCCTCTAGGTCTAGAGGATCCCACCTGTCTATGGTGATGGTAGAACCTTCTCTTCTCTAGGTGTAGAGGACGCCCCCTGTCTATGGTGATGGTAGAACCTTCTCTTCTCTAGGTGTAGAGGATGTCCACTGTCTATGGTGATGGTAGATCCACCTCTCCTCTAGGTCTAGAGGATCCCACCTGTCTATGGTGATGGTAGAACCTTCTCTTCTCTAGGTGTAGAGGACGCCCCCTGTCTATGGTGATGGTAGAACCTTCTCTTCTCTAGGTGTAGAGGATGTCCACTGTCTATGGTGATGGTAGATCCACCTCTCCTCTAGGTCTAGAGGATCCCCCCTGTCTATGGTGATGGTAGAACCTTCTCTTCTCTAGGTGTAGAGGATGTCCCCTGTCTATGGTGATGGTAGATCCACCTCTCCTCTAGGTCTAGAGGATGCCCTCTGTCTATGGTGATGGTAGAACCTCCTCTCCTCTAGGTGTAGAAGATGCCCCCTATCTATGGTGATGGTAGAACCTCCTCTCCTCTAGGTGTAGAGGATGCCCCCTGTCTATGGTGTTGGTAGAACCTCCTCTCCTCTGGGTCTAGAGGATGCCCCCTGTCTATGGTGATGGTAGAACCTCCTCTTCTCTAGGTGTAGAGGATGCCTGCTGTCTATGGTGATGGTAGAACCGCCTCTCCTCTAGGTGTAGAGGATGCCCCCTGGCTATGGTGATGGTAGAACCTCCTCTCCTCTAGGTGTAGAGGATGCCCCCTGTCTATGGTGATGGTAGAATCCCCTCTCCTCTAGGTGTAGAGGATGCCCCCTGTCCATGGTGATGGTAGAACCGCCTCTCCTCTAGGTGTAGAGGTTGCCCCTGTCTATGGTGATGGTAGATCCTCCTCTCCTCTAGGTGTAGAGGAAGCCCCCTGTCTATGGTGATGGTAGAACCTCCTCTCCTCTAGGTGTAGAGGATGCCCCCTGTCTATGGTGATGGTAGAACCTCCTCTCCTCTAGGTGTAGAGGATGTCCCCTGTCTATGGTGATGGTAGAACCGCCTCTCCTCTAGGTGTAGAGGATGTCCCCTGTCTAGGGTGATGGTAGAACCTCCTCTCCTCTAGGTGTAGAGGATGCCCCCTGTCTATGGTGATGGTAGAATCTCCTCTCCTCTAGGTGTAGAGGATGCATCCTGTCTATGGTGATGGTAGAACCTCCTCTCCTCTAGGTGTAGAGGATGCCCCCTGTCTATGGTGATGGTAGAACCTCCTCTCCTCTAGTTGTAGAGGATGCCCCCTGTCTATGGTGATGGTAGAATCTCCTCTCCTCTAGGTGTAGAGGATGCCCCCTGTCTGTGGTGATGGTAGAACCTCCTCTTCTCTAGGTGTAGAGGATGTCCTCTGTCTATGGTGATCGTAGAACATCCTCTCCTCTAGGTGTAGAGGATGCCCCCTGTCTATGGTGATGGTAGAACCTTCTCTTCTCTAGGTGTAGAGGATGTCCACTGTCTATGGTGATGGTAGATCCACCTCTCCTCTAGGTCTAGAGGATCCCACCTGTCTATGGTGATGGTAGAACCTTCTCTTCTCTAGGTGTAGAGGACGCCCCCTGTCTATGGTGATGGTAGAACCTTCTCTTCTCTAGGTGTAGAGGATGTCCACTGTCTATGGTGATGGTAGATCCACCTCTCCTCTAGGTCTAGAGGATCCCCCCTGTCTATGGTGATGGTAGAACCTTCTCTTCTCTAGGTGTAGAGGATGTCCCCTGTCTATGGTGATGGTAGATCCACCTCTCCTCTAGGTCTAGAGGATGCCCTCTGTCTATGGTGATGGTAGAACCTCCTCTCCTCTAGGTGTAGAAGATGCCCCCTATCTATGGTGATGGTAGAACCTCCTCTCCTCTAGGTGTAGAGGATGCCCCCTGTCTATGGTGTTGGTAGAACCTCCTCTCCTCTGGGTCTAGAGGATGCCCCCTGTCTATGGTGATGGTAGAACCTCCTCTTCTCTAGGTGTAGAGGATGCCTCCTGTCTATGGTGATGGTAGAACCGCCTCTCCTCTAGGTGTAGAGGATGCCCCCATTCCATGGTGATGGTAGAACCGCCTCTCCTCTAGGTGTAGAGGTTGCCCCTGTCTATGGTGATGGTAGATCCTCCTCTCCTCTAGGTGTAGAGGATGCCCCCTGTCTATGGTGATGGTAGAACCTCCTCTCCTCTAGGTGTAGAGGATGCCCCCTGTCTATGGTGATGGTAGAACCTCCTCTCCTCTAGGTGTAGAGGATGTCCCCTGTCTATGGTGATGGTAGAACCGCCTCTCCTCTAGGTGTAGAGGATGTCCCCTGTCTAGGGTGATGGTAGAACCTCCTCTCCTCTAGGTGTAGAGGATGCCCCCTGTCTATGGTGATGGTAGAATCTCCTCTCCTCTAGGTGTAGAGGATGCATCCTGTCTATGGTGATGGTAGAACCTCCTCTCCTCTAGGTGTAGAGGATGCCCCCTGTCTATGGTGATGGTAGAACCTCCTCTCCTCTAGTTGTAGAGGATGCCCCCTGTCTATGGTGATGGTAGAATCTCCTCTCCTCTAGGTGTAGAGGATGCCCCCTGTCTGTGGTGATGGTAGAACCTCCTCTTCTCTAGGTGTAGAGGATGTCCTCTGTCTATGGTGATCGTAGAACATCCTCTCCTCTAGGTGTAGAGGATGCCCCCTGTCTATGGTGATGGTAGAACCTTCTCTTCTCTAGGTGTAGAGGATGTCCCCTGTCTATGGTGATGGTAGATCCACCTCTCCTCTAGGTATGGAGGATGCCCCCTGTCTATGGTGATGGTAGAACCTCCTCTCCTCTAGGTGTAGAGGATGCCCCCTGTCTATGGTGATGGTAGAACCTCCTCTCCTTTAGGTGTAGAGGATGCCCCCTGTCTATGGTGATGGTAGAACCTCCTCTCCTCTAGGTGTAGAGGATGCCCCCTGGCTATGGTGATGGTAGAACCTCCTCTCCCCTAGGTGTAGAGGATGTCCCTTGTCTATGGTTTTGGTAGAAACTCCTCTCCTCTAGGTGTAGAGGATGCCCCCTGTCTATGGTGATGGTAGAACCTCCTCTCCTCTAGGTGTAGAGGATGTCCCCTGTCTATGGTGATGGTAGAACCGCCTCTCCTCTAGGTGTAGAGGATGTCCCCTGTCTAGGGTGATGGTAGAACCTCCTCTCCTCTAGGTGTAGAGGATGCCACCTGTCTATGGTGATGGTAGAATCTCCTCTCCTCTAGGTGTAGAGGATGCATCCTGTCTATGGTGATGGTAGAACCTCCTCTCCTCTAGGTGTAGAGGATGCCCCCTGTCTATGGTGATGGTAGAACCTCCTCTCCTCTAGTTGTAGAGGATGCCCCCTGTCTATGGTGATGGTAGAATCTCCTCTCCTCTAGGTGTAGAGGATGCCCCCTGTCTGTGGTGATGGTAGAACCTCCTCTTCTCTAGGTGTAGAGGATGTCCTCTGTCTATGGTGATCGTAGAACATCCTCTCCTCTAGGTGTAGAGGATGCCCCCTGTCTATGGTGATGGTAGAACCTTCTCTTCTCTAGGTGTAGAGGATGTCCCCTGTCTATGGTGATGGTAGATCCACCTCTCCTCTAGGTATGGAGGATGCCCCCTGTCTATGGTGATGGTAGAACCTCCTCTCCTCTAGGTGTAGAGGATGCCCCCTGTCTATGGTGATGGTAGAACCTCCTCTCCTTTAGGTGTAGAGGATGCCCCCTGTCTATGGTGATGGTAGAACCTCCTCTCCTCTAGGTGTAGAGGATGCCCCCTGGCTATGGTGATGGTAGAACCTCCTCTCCCCTAGGTGTAGAGGATGTCCCTTGTCTATGGTTTTGGTAGAAACTCCTCTCCTCTAGGTGTAGAGGATGCCCCCTGTCTATGGTGATGGTAGAACCTCCTCTCCTCTAGGTGTAGAGGATGTCCCCTGTCTATGGTGATGGTAGAACCTCCTCTCCTCTAGGTGTAGATGATGTCCCCTGTCTATGGTGATGGTAGAACCTCCTCTCCTCTAGGTGTAGAGGATGCCTCTTGTCTATGGTTTGGGTAGAAACTCCTCTCCTCTAGGTTTAGAGGAGGCCCCCTGTCTATGGTGATGGTAGAACCTCCTCTCCTCTAGGTGTAGAGGATGCCCCCTGTCTATGGTGATGGTAGAACCTCCTCTCCTTTAGGTGTAGAGGATGCCCCCTGTCTATGGTGATGGTAGAACCTCCTCTCCTCTAGGTGTAGAGGATGCCCCCTGGCTATGGTGATGGTAGAACCTCCTCTCCCCTAGGTGTAGAGGATGTCCCTTGTCTATGGTTTTGGTAGAAACTCCTCTCCTCTAGGTGTAGAGGATGCCCCCTGTCTATGGTGATGGTAGAACCTCCTGCCCTCTAGGTGTAGAAGATGTCCCCTGTCTATGGTGATGGTGGAACCTCCTCTCCTTTAGGTGTAGAGATGCCTCCTGTCTATGGTGATGGTAGAACCTCCTCTCCTCTAGGTGTAGAGGATGCCCCCTGTCTATGGTGATGGTAGAACCTCCACCTCCTCTAGGTGTAGAGGATGCTCCCAGTCTATGGTGATGGTTGAACCTCCTCTCCTCTAGGTGTAGAGGATGCTCCCAGTCTATGGTGATAGTAGAACCTTCTCTCCTCTAGGTGTAGAGGTTCCCCCCTGTCTATGGTGATGGTAGAACCTCCTCTCCTCTAGATGTAGAGGATGCCCCTTGTCTATAGAATGGTAGGACCTCCTCTCCTCTATATGTAGAGGATGCCCCCTGCCTATAGAATGGTAGGACCTCCTCTCCTCTAGATGTAGAGGATGCCCCCTGTCTATAGAATGGTAGGACCTCCTCTCCTCTAGATGTAGAGGATGCCCCCTGTCTATGGTGATGGTAGAACCTCCTCTCCTCTAGGTGTAGAGGACGCCCCCTGTCTATGGTGATGGTAGAACCTTCTCTTCTCTAGGTGTAGAAGATGTCCACTGTCTATGGTGATGGTAGATCCACCTCTCCTCTAGGTCTAGAGGATCCCACCTGTCTATGGAGATGGTAGAACCTTCTCTTCTCTAGGTGTAGAGGATGTCCCCTGTCTATGGTGATGGTAGAACCTCCTCTCCTCTAGGTGTAGAGGACGCCCCCTGTCTATGGTGATGGTAGAACCTTCTCTTCTCTAGGTGTAGAGGACGCCCCCTGTCTATGGTGATGGTAGAACCTTCTCTTCTCTAGGTGTAGAGGATGTCGACTGTCTATGGTGATGGTAGATCCACCTCTCCTCTAGGTCTAGAGGATCCCCCCTGTCTATGGTGATGGTAGAACCTTCTCTTCTCTAGGTGTAGAGGATGTCCCCTGTCTATGGTGATGGTAGATCCACCTCTCCTCTAGGTCTAGAGGATGCCCCCTGTCTATGGTGATGGTAGAACCTCCTCTCCTCTAGGTGTAGAAGATGCCCCCTATCTATGGTGATGGTAGAACCTCCTCTCCTCTAGGTGTAGAGGATGCCCCCTGTCTATGGTGTTGGTAGAACCTCCTCTCCTCTGGGTCTAGAGGATCCCCCCTGTCTATGGTGATGGTAGAACCTCCTCTTCTCTAGGTGTAGAGGATGCCTCCTGTCTATGGTGATGGTAGAACCGCCTCTCCTCTAGGTGTAGAGGATGCCCCCTGTCCATGGTGATGGTAGAACCGCCTCTCCTCTAGGTGTAGAGGTTGCCCCTGTCTATGGTGATGGTAGATCCTCCTCTCCTCTAGGTGTAGAGGATGCCCCCTGTCTATGGTGATGGTAGAACCTCCTCTCCTCTAGGTGTAGAGGATGCCCCCTGTCTATGGTGATGGTAGAACCTCCTCTCCTCTAGGTGTAGAGGATGTCCCCTGTCTATGGTGATGGTAGAACCGCCTCTCCTCTAGGTGTAGAGGATGTCCCCTGTCTATGGTGATGGTAGAACCTCCTCTCCTCTAGGTGTAGAGGATGCCCCCTGTCTATGGTGATGGTAGAATCTCCTCTCCTCTAGGTGTAGAGGATGCATCCTGTCTATGGTGATGGTAGAACCTCCTCTCCTCTAGGTGTAGAGGATGCCCCCTGTCTATGGTGATGGTAGAACCTCCTCTCCTCTAGTTGTAGAGGATGTCCCCTGTCTATGGTGATGGTAGAATCTCCTCTCCTCTAGGTGTAGAGGATGCCCCCTGTCTGTGGTGATGGTAGAACCTCCTCTTCTCTAGGTGTAGAGGATGTCCTCTGTCTATGGTGATCGTAGAACATCCTCTACTCTAGGTGTAGAGGATGCCCCCTGTCTATGGTGATGGTAGAACCTTCTCTTCTCTAGGTGTAGAGGATGTCCCCTGTCTATGGTGATGGTAGATCCACCTCTCCTCTAGGTATAGAGGATGCCCCCTGTCTATGGTGATGGTAGAACCTCCTCTCCTCTAGGTGTAGAGGATGCCCCCTGTCTATGGTGATGGTAGAACCTCCTCTCCTTTAGGTGTAGAGGATGCCCCCTGTCTATGGTGATGGTAGAACCTCCTCTCCTCTAGGTGTAGAGCATGCCCCCTGGCTATGGTGATGGTAGAACCTCCTCTCCCCTAGGTGTAGAGGATGTCCCTTGTCTATGGTTTTGGTAGAAACTCCTCTCCTCTAGGTGTAGAGGATGCCCCCTGTCTATGGTGATGGTAGAACCTCCTCTCCTCTAGGTGTAGATGATGTCCCCTGTCTATGGTGATGGTAGAACCTCCTCTCCTCTAGGTGTAGAGGATGCCTCTTGTCTATGGTTTTGGTAGAAACTCCTCTCCTCTAGGTGTAGAGGATGTCACCTATCTATGGTGATGGTAGAACCTCCTCTCCTCTATGTTAGAGAATGCCCCCTGTCTATGGTGATGGTAGAAACTCCTCTCCTCTAGGTGTAGAGGATTTTCCCTGTCTATGGTGATGGTAGAAACTCCTCTCCTCTAGGTTTAGAGCAGGCCCCCTGTCTATGGTGATGGTAGAACCTCCTGTCCTCTAGGTGTAGAGGATGTCCCCTGTCTATGGTGATGGTGGAACCTCCTCTCCTTTAGGTGTAGAGATGCCTCCTGTCTATGGTGATGGTAGAACCTCCTCTCCTCTAGGTGTAGAGGATGCCCCCTGTCTATGGTGATGGTAGAACCTCCTCCTCCTCTAGGTGTAGAGGATGCCCCCTGTCTATGGTGATGGTAGAACCTCCTCTCCTCTAGGTGTAGAGGATGCTCCCAGTCTATGGTGATGGTTGAACCTCCTCTCCTCTAGGTGTAGAGGATGCTCCCAGTCTATGGTGATAGTTGAACCTCCTCTCCTCTAGGTGTAGAGGTTCCCCCCTGTCTATGGTGATGGCAGAACCTCCTCTCCTCTAGGTGTAGAGGATGCCCCCTGTCTATGATGATGGTAGAACCTCCTCTCCTCTAGATGTAGAGGATGCCCCCTGTCTATAGAATGGTAGGACCTCCTCTCCTCTAGATGTAGAGGATGCCCCCTGTCTATAGAATGGTAGGACCTCCTCTCCTCTAGATGTAGAGGATGCCCCCTGCCTATAGAATGGTAGGACCTCCTCTCCTCTAGATGTAGAGGATGCCCCCTGTCTATAGAATGGTAGGACCTCCTCTCCTCTAGATGTAGAGGATGCCCCCTGTCTATGGTGATGGTAGAACCTTCTCTAGTTGAAGCAGATACCCTTTGTCTATAGAATGGTAGAACTTCTTCTCCTCTATGTGTAGAGGATGTCCCCTATCTGGTGTCAGGAAACCTTAAAATTAGCAAAGGGATAAAGTCTACTCCAAAACTGTGAAATATAATGTGTACAGATACAAACCGAAGGTGAACACAAGGTTAAGGCTTCAGGAGTTAAAAGTTGACTATAGACCCTCTGCAAAGTAAACTCTTCTTCCTTTACTTGTCTATTACAGGAGATTCACTGAGTACTCAGAAGCAGATGCCCTTTTCCACTCACGACAAAGACAGAGACACAATTGCAGGTAACTGTGCGGAAATATTTCAAGGCGCTTCTTGGTACCATAACTGTCACAGCGCCAACCTAAATGGACTATACCTCAAGGGCACCACTAAAGAATATGCGAAAGGCCTGACATGGGCAGGATGGAAAGGACAATACTACTCCATGAAGGCATCTGAGATGAAGATCGCCGTAAAATCCAATAGTCAGTATTCATGAGGTTTTGGTGGAGAAAGACCACACTACAACCATGCGTGGTCATCAGGAGAGTCAACAACGACCTGTCAATGCAATTGAATATCTTTCTATGGCACCAGAACACTCTACATCATATACCAAGATTATACACGGCTTCCATGAAGGAACTTTGTCTCTACAATCCTCTTGTATCTGGGGCATCTTCATGAAATCTACTAGACTAGGCTTGTGGTGGACACATGTCATGTAGGAGTGTAAAACCGTGTAAAATAATGTAACATTTCAGTGGAATTTCCATTATCTTTGTGTAGGATCAGCAAATTCTTGGGGTGGGGGGTGGGGGGATCCTAAGTGGTAAAGGCCGGGACTTTCTTTGTAAAATAAAGACTTTTATTCTTGGAACCGTGAAAATATCAAAAGAGGAACCTTAAAAAACACAATAAGTGAAGCTCAATGCCTCCCATGATAAACCTAACCATTGTGCACTACTTATAAGGTGACAAGTTCTTGCAAATGTCTTCCTGGGTTCTTGTAAATAACATTTTATAGATGTCAATAATAAAGAGAAATAAGTCCTTGATATGTTTATCTCTTCAAATTTCCATCATTTTCTCACCATTGTAGGAGTGAGAGATATTTTCAGGTAGTCTCGGCAGACATTGGATAGAGGGGGCTACTCCACAGCTTCATCCCAAAGGTCTAACCCATGACTATCCTGAGAATAACCCTGAAGGACAGTAGCATTATGGAGATTTTTGCAGCACAATGAGCAGAGTCTTTCTGTAAGACCACAAGGGAACTGGTTTTCCCCAAACATACCATCCCTCATTGATGTTCCGGTAATTGTCGTCAAAGTCTATATATATTGTCACTGTCTGATAATGTTTCATCCAACTGGTTCCACGAGTCCTGAAGACAGACTTTCTATCATGAAGGTAAGAGATGTCTCTTGCTTAGATGCCATCACCATACTCAGTCCATGCCATGGTCACCTCTTGCCTCTAGTTGTCTCATGTTCTTTTAGTAGGTCCTAGATTTGTTATGGATCTTGAGAACATCCCAATCACATATCCCTTCCCTTCCTTAGTTGAACTTGATGGACCAGTGTCTTTTTTCAACCATATAAACTATGATACTTAACATATGATGTCCAGAAAGACAAAGTTTGAGTCAGCATCCACATTTGCCCAATCTGGGCCTGCCTACATTGTGGTGGGTGCCCGGAGCAGAAAGATCCCAGTTGCATGTGCCCAGGAAGATAAGCACTCCGTAGTAATCCAGCGAATCAAGTGTTCTCTTTATGCATCAGAAATAAATGACACGTTTCGACACTCAGTCTTTGTTGTTGCATGTATTTCTGATGAATGAGGAGAACACTTGATTTTCTGGATTACAACAAAGTGCTGCTGCTGCTTTCTCAATTGTATCCAACTAGATATGAAGCAATCGTTCCAGAGCTGCTGCTTCTTCCATTTTCTGGCTTTATGAAGAATGGTACATCGTCTTGGAGAAGAACTGACCTTGAGGTCACAGTGATTGTCCTAAATTATTTGCGTAATGATCCAATTTCTGTCAACTTCTCTATTTATCTTGTAGCTTCTTCCACCTCCTTCCACCGTAATTGTCTTCTCCAGTAAGATGACCTCTCATGATGCTGTATGTCCAAAATAAAGCTATGTTAGATATGCATCAACCAAACCTGCTGATCTCAATTGGTTCGGTCAATCATCTAAGTCCTCCTGACTTGTACCTGACAGTGGAAGTTAGAGGGAGACCTCCCTTGTCGAGGTGTTGGACAGTGCCATTTTTCGTCCCTCCTTCCATGCACCATTGAATCATTGAATGTGAATGTCTATGAATGACTGGGCCAAGATCTAGAATATATAAATATATGAAATGTGTGCTTAATATTGTAATTGCTTAGTGTATCTAGAAGGTCCCACCAGAAACAGCCAAGAGTTCTCGTTTTTTCCCTCCCCTCATACAGTTGTATGGAGATACTAGGAACCATCTCCACTGAGGGAGACACCTTCATCGTAATATCAGGGGGTGTTCCCGATGATGACTAATATTTCTTACCTATTCGATACATGTTACATTTTAACAGGTAGCCCCTCCCTTTAATTTCAGGTTATAGGGTCTGAAGGTTAGTCTTCTGAAAATAGTGTTCACCAACATTAAAAGTGCCCCTATCTACTGTATATGGGCACAAACTCCAACAGTTTGGACCTAGGACCAGGGTTTTTTGCTACAGTCTCGACTATGGAGACCATAGTAAATCTGGTGGGTTGGGCGTTCGCTTTGAGGCTCTCCCCCAAGTGATGTGCCAGTCGAAGGAGCCAACAACTGTCGGTAGGGGGCATTCATGTGCCCTCCCACCAGAAAACTGATGGAAAATGTGTAATGAATGTCCCCAATGAATTTTTTTTGGTGTTCTTCTCTTTTACTGTGCCATCAATGAGTTACCACAAATACCACAACACGAATAACTCTGACTTGTTGTGACTTGTTGACCCCAGATGATCAGATGATGATGATGATGGTTATAGTCTTCTTCCTCATCCAGCTTTCCTGTCTCTTAGATACTCATCTTTTTCGTGTTGTGTTGTATTCAGCAAGTAACTGGAAGCTGGAAGCAAAGCCCTCCGGGTAAGAGGCGTAAGATGTGGGGGGTCCCTAGTGCACCTCACAAGAACATGCTCACTGTATACATGGACACATATGTGCACACAGTATAGTCCCACCACTTATATTCATGGATTGATGTGGACAGGAACGATGTGAATCTACAGTAATCAGCTGTAAATAAATTTGTGCCCCCTCACTCATCCTCATATAAGCACATGTGGTGCCCTCTACCGCTCCCTCAGCTTTCCCTCCTTCCTTGTTCATCCGCAGCTCCACAGCACAAGTCGGAGGTGGACTGGTTCCCAGTAGACTGCCAGGATATATGGGACATAAGACGACCCCCGAGTGGTGTGTATATCATATATCCACAAGGAGCACAGCGCCCCCTACCAGTGTACTGTGACATGACGAGTGGCGGGATGGTCTGGACGGTGAGTTCGGTGGTGGGATAATGGGCGGTTGATCTCCATGATGTACTAACTGTAACCTGTGACAGGTGTTTCAGAGGCGTCTGGATGGCTCTGTGCGTTTCGACCAGCCCTGGCAGGATTACGTGAATGGCTTCGGGAACGCGGATGGAGAGTACTGGCTCGGTAAATAAAGATTTTTACCAACTTCCAGATATGGACGGGTGTGAAAGGGTCGTGTCAGTGGGGATGAGGAGGAGATCAACAATGACTTCTTCACTGCAAATTTTTATTTTTTACATTTTTTGGGTCCAAAATATAGCTTTACCAAGCAAGAACCATACAAACACAACTTGGAGTCGTTTCAGACTATCCTCCAGGATGGTTTCACATTTCTGCCCCCACATTATGAATGGTCTAAGCTGACCACAGATCGTAAATCAGTGTAGACTCCGGCATAGATGTTACGTTAGGTCTCCTCACCTGATGGGGCACATTTGTCACAACATTGGGGCAGATTTACTTACCCGGTCCATTTGCGTTCTCTGCGGTGGATTCGGGTCCGGGCCGGGATTCACTAAGGTAGTTCCTCCGCCGTCCACCAGGTGTCGCTGCTGCTCTGAAGTTCCTCGGATCGCACTGGAGTTCACCAAGCCGGGCCGGGTGAAGGTAAGCGCGTGTCCAGCGACACTTTTTTTTAAAAAATGCGGCGGTTTCTCCGAATCCGTCGGGTTTTTGTTTGGCCACGCCTCCCGATTTCCCTCGCATGCACGCAGACGCTGATGCACCACAATCCGATCACGTGCACCAAAAAAACGGGGCAATTCATGAAAAATCCGCGCAAAACGGAAAAATTTGGGTAACCCGCCGTAAAAATCCGATTAGGGCCCTTAGTAAATTATCCCCATTGTGAAGCCATAGAATGAATATTGGGGACAGAATTGTTGTCAGGATTTAATTGAGTATTTTTCCTCTGGACACCAGGTCTGCAGAACATTTACCGCCTGACGGTGTGCGGGGAGTACGAGCTCAGGGTGGAACTAGAAGATTTGGAGGGAACCAGGGTTTCAGCCCAATACATGAACTTCAGCCTCTCCCGCCACGCCCTGAATCCTGACAGCGACGGCTACTGGCTGCACGTCGGGGCATTTATTGGTGGTGGGGCAGGTAAAGTTGTACTACATTAATCAAGAATCATTTTTGGATGGTGTTGAAGTGTTTCAAGATGGTTCCTCTAAATACTTGATGCATCTCTTAAGCTCTGGTTCTCCCCACTGGTCTTTGATGATTTACTTGCAGCAGTGACAGGTCTGCAGCATAACCGCTGAGTAGGCAGTCACATGTGTATCGGGCCTATCACCGCTGCAGGAAAGACAAGCAGAGACCACCCAACTGTTGTATTTCTCATAATAAGCTCTTAAAGGAAACCTATCACCAGGGATCTACCTATTAAGGTACATCTGGTGGTAGGTGCATCTGATGTATGTAAGGATAGCCCTTTTTAGGGTTAATCCTTTAGTCCCCTGTATAATTTTTCATCTTTAATTGTGTTAATATGTAAATTTACCAAAGAGCCTACTGGAGCGTGAAGTAGCCAGAGGTGAGGCCCCTGTAGCCTCCTTGATCCTCCTCGTAGCTGCGCGCACTCGTCCGCAAAGCCAGAGTTCTGCGCATGCACAGAACGCAGGCCAGCGGCTGCTCGGTCATGGCTCCCAAGCCAGAGCTACTGTACATGCGCAGAACTCTGGCTTCGTGGATGAGTGTGTGCGCAGGTCCTCGTAGCTGCTCACTGAAGATGCCTGCGTAGGAGGATCAAACAGGCCACTGGGGCCTCAGCCCTGGCTACTCCACGCCCCAGTAGCCTCTTTGATAAATTTACATATTAACACAATTAATGATTAAAAAAATATACAGGGGACTAAAGATTAGCCCTAAAAAGAGTTATCTCCTTACATACATTAAATGCATCTACCATCGGTGGTGGTAAGTTTCCTATAAGTATGTTATTCAGGACATCTTTCGATCTCTTCTGCCCATGCAGGTGACGCCCTGAGCCCCCACTCAGGAAACATGTTCTCCACCTATGACAAGGATCAGGATGGACACCCCCAGAACTGTGCCGAGTACTGGGGAGGAGGGTTCTGGTACCACCCCTGGGGCTGTGGTGAGGCCGGCCTTAATGCTCGCTATAACACAACCAACCCCCTGCAGCCTGCATTTTCCTGGACCACTTGGGTGGATTTCCCTCAGACGCTCAGTAGGAGTGAGATGAAGATGAGGAAGATCCTGCCATGAATGGACTATATGGTCTTGTCATACGCTGGATATATATTATATATATATATATATATATATATATATATATATATACAGTCCTCCTGCTACAGGAATAGATGCTCAATAAATCACATTTGCTTGGAAACTGATGTCAAATTTATAAAATCGGTCCCATATACAGTAGAAACCCTCTATAGAAACTTTGACCCCACCCTGTAAAACTTTCCCCATGAAAAAAACTTCATCGATATCAGTCGTTTCTTACCGAATCCGGTTACGTTTATTGAGATCAGGCGGGTAATGACACGGAATAACATCCTTTCATCTTTGACTAAGTAGTAACTGGAGAACAGGGGGAACAGCCTGGCACCAACGTCTTATCATTACAACCTAAGACATGGGACAATAGTGGTCTACCGTAGTGGCTCCTGGCTCTGCCTCTTCATGGTACATGGTGAAGGACC
The DNA here is from genome assembly GCF_040894005.1 of Engystomops pustulosus. Lineage (NCBI taxonomy): Eukaryota > Metazoa > Chordata > Amphibia > Anura > Leptodactylidae > Engystomops > Engystomops pustulosus. The sequence continues at coordinate 6,205,961 of NC_092418.1, forward strand.
TTGAGGGGTCCTCCATTCTTCCCGGAGTCGTTGAGGCAGGGGCAGAAGTAGGGGTATATGGTTTCAGAGAAAGAAGTGACGAAGGTGTAGATGTGGGACATGTCGTCGGCATTGTAGAAGGAGAGTTGACCACCCTCATAGTCGAGGTAAATTCCCACCCTTTGCGGTTTGCTCCTTAAGGTGAGGGTCCGATACGGGACGTCCAGGGCCTTGAATTCATGGCCATTCCTCAGCCATAGTATCCAAAAGCCATTCTCCGGGGACAGGGTTATTCCACCTCTCCGGTTCACGGATTCTTTGGCCACGCCTAGATTCCACTTGGTCTTGTTTCCAACATCTACCGCCCAGTAATGGCGACCGGTGGTGAAGCCCTCAGTGCCCAGGACGCAGCAGCAGTAGTCAAAGCGTCGTGGGTTTTCGGGCAAGGACTGTTTGGTATCGCTGTATCGGACGCCGGTCAAGTCTTCAGACAGCACCAGGTTAAGGTGGGCCGTACTGGGGTCCATAATTATGTTGGGCAATGCTGGAAAATATGCAAGAGATAAATGCTGGGAGGAAAGATGGAGGCTACGAGGGGAGATAGTTACTCATCACAGACAAAATAATCAGCCCTAACGAGTCTAGGGTGCGGCTTCAGGACATGAGGGAGACAGAATTCACAGAGGAAGATGGAGACTGGGATGTGAGGGGGGACTCCTATGTCTGGGGGAGCTCGTTATGGGGAAGCAGTTTATATATACACATGACACTGCGCTGGTGGGGTGAGGGGTGTACACCTATATATCTGGGGGGCGGGGGGATGGTCCTGTATATAGCATTGGGCATACATCCAGTATCTACACATGACACTGCGCTGGAGGGGTGTACGCCTATACATTGTTTTGGTTTTTTTTTTTGGGGGGGGGGGGGTCCTGTATATAGTATTGGGGATACACCCTGTATATACACACTACACTGCTCTGGAGGGGTATACGCCTATACATTTTTTTTTTTTGGGGGGGGGGGGAGGTCCTGTATATAGTATTGGGATTACATCCTGTATATATACATCACACTGCGCTGGTGGGGTGAGGGGTGTATGCCTATACGTTTGAGGGGGGGGGGGTCCTGTATATAGTATTGGAGATACATCCTGTATATACACAATACACTGCGCTGGAGGGGTGAGATGTGTACACCTATAATTTTGGGGGGGTCCTGTATATACACATCATACTCTGGAGGGGTGAGGGGTGTACACCTATATGTTTGGTGGAAGGGGGAGGGCCTGTATATACACTGCGCTGGTCGAGTGAGGGGTGTACGCCTATACATTTTTTTTTGGGGGGGGGGGCGGGGGGGTCCTGTATATAGTATTGGGATTACATCCTGTATATACACATCACACTGCTCTGGAGGGGTGAGGGCTGTACGCCTATACATTTTTTTGGGGGGGGGGCGGGGGGGTCCTGTATATAGTATTGGGATTACATCCTGTATATACACATCACACTGCGCTGGTCGGGTGAGGGCTGTACGCCTATACATTTTTTTTTTTGGGGGGGGGGCGGGGGGGTCCTGTATATAGTATTGGGATTACATCCTGTATTGGGACACATCACACTGCGCTGGTCGGGTGAGGGCTGTACGCCTATACATTTTTCTGGGGGGGTGGCGGGGGGGTCCTGTATATACACAATACACTGCGCTGGAGGGGTGAGATGTGTACACCTATAATTTTGGGGGGGTCCTGTATATACACATCATACTGCTCTGGAGGGGTGAGGGGTGTACACCTATATGTTTGGTGGAAGGGGGAGGGCCTGTATATACACTGCGCTGGTCGGGTGAGGGGTGTACGCCTATACATTTTTTTTTGGGGGGGGGGGCGGGGGGGGGTCCTGTATATAGTATTGGGATTACATCCTGTATATACACATCACACTGCTCTGGAGGGGTGAGGGCTGTACGCCTATACATTTTTTTGGGGGGGAGGGCGGGGGGGTCCTGTATATAGTATTGGGATTACATCCTGTATTGGGACACATCACACTGCGCTGGTCGGGTGAGGGCTGTACGCCTATACATTTTTTGGGGGGGTGGCGGGGGGGTCCTGTATATACACATCATACTGCTCTGGAGGGGTGAGGGGTGCACGCCTATACATTTTTTGGGGGGTTGGTGGCGGGGGGGTCCTGTATATAGTATTGGGATTACATCCTGTATATACACAATACACTGCGCTGGAGGGGTGAGGGGTGTACACCTATAATTTTGGGGGGAGGGGGTTCCTGTATATACACTGCGCTGGAGGTGTGAGATGTGTACACCTATAATTTTGGGGGGTCCTGTATATACACATCATACTGCTCTGGAGGGGTGAGGGCTGTATGCCTATACATTTTTTTTTTGGGGGGGGCGGGGGGGTCCTGTATATAGTATTGGGATTATATCCTGTATATACACATCACACTGCGCTGGTCGGGTGAGGGCTGTACGCCTATACATTTTTTTGGGGGGTTGGCGGGGGGGTCCTGTATATACACTGCGCTGGAGTGGTTGCTGCATATACCCCTCTGGTAGAGTATTGGGGGCACTATGCACATGATGCCCGTGCAGTATTTGGTGGTGCCGCGGTTCTGGGCATCTACTCACCAGGGCTGATATAAGACTTCATGTCCTTCCAGGCCGTGTACTGGATCAGATCCTTCACTCCTCCGTAGCCAAAGTCTCTGGGGGTCACCACATTCTGCGCAGGGAAGCCGTCTCTGTAACCTCCATAACAGCTGATAACAGAGAGAGAAGTCAGAGGCGGCAGAGTGCGGGCAAAGCAGCCAGCGACAGCAGAAGATACTCACATGTCCATGCACGACTTTATATCCTGCAAGAGAAGAGAAGACGTGAGCGCCCGGCCCTGGACACATCCATAACTACATGCCCCAGCGGGTAAAAGGGGGGCATGCATTGTACCCCCCATCTACACAACACAGCGACAACCACAGATACAAGTCGCCTGCACTGATACATTGAAGCAAACACTCAGGGCAGTAAAGAGATTTCGGATACTACTCATCATGACATCACAAGGGTATATGAAGCCCCGGACCATCTGCCGGCCAACAATGGCGGACACTATGCCCACGTATTCAGACGTCATGTGTAGATAAGACAAGGGCCCCGGCTCAGGTGGAGGGGTACTCACTGTGAGGAAGGTGACGGCGTCCTGCTCATACAGCCGCGGCTGGGTGCTGCTGATGGTCTGGAGGATGCCCTGGCAGTTCTGCTTGATCTTGTTGAGGCTTTCCTCCATCTCGGCCAGGATGACGTCTCCTTCCTGCTGCAGCTCCCGCAGCAGCCTCTCCTCCCGCTCCCGCAGGTACTGGTGCAGCTTCTCAAACTCCAGACTCACATGGTGCTTGGTGCTCAGGAGGTTCCCCTGCAGGAGGAGAAGACATGGCCCCACGGAGATTAGCATCTGTGTCTGGGGAAGTTGAGTATGATCCAATATGGCGGCTTAGATCAACCTGTGCATCTGACAACCAACATGTGAAGATGATGGCACCTTCAAACATGGAACAAAGAAAAATACAGTCACTAAATTCTATGTGTTTCTGGATTATCAGTGCCAGAACATAGACAGCAGGAGCCTCCATTGGGAAGGTGACCACCGTGCGGGTGTGACCCATGGTAAGCTCCTCCGGTCAACGTGCCCCATGCTCCTCCTCTCCATGAATATATAAGGTACAGAGCGGGCACCATGGTCATACCCTGTGCTGTGAGATCATCTGCTCCTGGGCGCACTGCATCTGCTGCAGCTCCTTCAGCCGAGCCTCCAGCGGTGCCATGGCCGACATCAGCTCATCCTGGTGGAAAAGAGAAAGATAATTAACAGCCTGTGTGTACCATCCCGTGCGACTGGCACCACACTGATTGATGTTCCGTACCATACTTACTGTGTGCCTAGGGCTATACTATCATGATGGCACCTGGCACCTTACTACGTGTGTACCATCCTAACTGTGGCTGTGTACCATTCTAACTGTGTGCCCGGCATCATGCGGATTGTGCCTGGTGCCATCCTGACTGTGGCTCTGTGTCTGGTGCCATCCTGACTGTGACCCTGTGTCTGGTGCCATCCTGACCGTGACCCTGTGTCTGGTGCCATCCTGACCGTGGCCCTGTGTCTGGTGCCATCCTGACTGTGGCTCTGTGTCTGGTGCCATCCTGACTGTGGCTCTGTGTCTGGTGCCATCCTGACTGTGGCTCTGTGTCTGGTGCCATCCTGACTGTGGCTCTGTGCCTGGTGCCATCCTGACTGTGGCTCTGTGTCTGGTGCCATCCTGACTGTGACTGTGTCTGGTGCCATCCTGACTGTTATTTTGTGCCTGGGGTCATCCTGACTGTGACTCTGTGCCTGGTGCCATCCTGACTGTGCAAGGCCCAAGCTGTTGTATATACCACCACCCAATATGCCAGTCTACAGTGCCCACTGGCTATGGTAAAGGCCCAAGAGAATATTCTCACCTTGTATCCACCAACAGCCTCCTGTATGGGTATGAGAGCGTGAGGTGGTTGCGGCTCAGTCGCCCCCCGGCAGCGCTGGCACAGTAGTCTTCCATCTTGTGTAGAATACAGATGCACTTTCTCGCCATGTTCTGGACACAAACCCCGCTGTACCCCGTCTGGGGTTTGCACAGGGGTAGGGCGACATTTGGGACAGGTTGGATAGGCCTCTTGGCCCCTCCATGCCCGCTCCAGGCATCCCCTGCAGAGGCAGTGCCCGCAGGACATTGTGACGGGTTCCCTGGGTACATCGCGGCACACGGCGCAGCTCAGTGATGGTAGAAGGGGCAATGGGGTAGGAGTGGTGGCCATGGCTGCAGTACAGTCTCTATATACTCCCCCAGGTGTGGCTCTTTACTCTGCACCCCCTTTAAGCCTGACCCCCACTAGCTCTCAAATACTCCCCCTGGCCCTGACCGTATCTCTCTCCCTCTGACCCCTATTCTCTTCCTGGGTGTCCCTCTCGCCCCTATTTCCTCCCTACCTCATGCGTCTGAACTGCAGGAGGGAGGAGGATGAGAGGGGGAGGGGGCAAAGAGGAGGTAGCAAGAGGGGGCCTATAGAAAAACAGGGGGAATGAGGGAGGGGGAGACAAGGGAGGGTGTGATGGAAGGAGGGGGAGATGGAAACAAAGCAAAGGTGGGCACTGGGCTCGCCGCAGCACAACCAGTGCCATTAGAGTGCAAGCTCAACAGGCTCCACCAGCTTCTCATCCTGGTCACACTGATTTTCATTTGCTTTACTGTGGATGTAATGCGGTTCCATTGTGTCACTCGGCTTCCAGGAGTACGAGGGTTAATGCTGTGTTTAAGGAGGAAGGCGGAGGAGGAGTGGGGAGGGGAGCTGCAGCGTAAAGCAGGGGGGAGGGTAATGGGGGATTTCATGAAAGGATGATTGGAGCAGAGGAAGGATCATAGAGCTGGGGAGAATGGGAGGAGGGGAGATCATGGGCAGGAGGAGGGGAGATCATGGGCAGGAGGAGGAGGAGGAGGAGGGAGGGCTGCAATGTGCACTGGGTCTAATGGGGAAATCTGGGGGCTGAATACTAACATCTGAGGATGAAGGCAACAGGAGGGAGGCAGACGAGGGGCAGACGAGCAAGGCTGGTGCCAGTCATAGAGCTGGCGCCGCCACCATAGAAGAGCCACAGCGCAACATGGACACGATAATCTAACGATGGCTTATGCCCTAAATCTAATCTGCAGGGAGGTGAACAACCCAAATATAACCGGGGTCTCCCCGAGACCTGCTCATAGCTGCAGTAACACCTGCTTTAAGGTGCGGGTATCTGTGTGATCAACGTCTCCCACATCCCAAATCAAATCTGAATATTATTGTGTATGTTGTAGTCATTACTACGACTGCGACCACACACTGAGGGCGCGTTCACACGTTCAGGTTTCTTAGATGCAGTTCTGGATCATAATAGGTGAGGGCATGATACATGTGATACACCTACCTTTTGTTTTTTTTTCACTCCTGTATTGTACATCAAAAACTGCATCTGAAAACCTGAACATGTGGACGCAGCCTAATGCTGGCTGCATGCGTGGCGTTTTGAACCCGTTTTTAAGCAGTCCATCAAAAACCGCATGCATTTTTGACCAGTTTTAATTAATAAGAGAATTGGTTAAACCTGTCAAAAACGGATGTGTTTTCAGAAAACACATGCATTTTTTACGGACTGCTTAAAAACGGGCCAAAACCGCATTAAAAATGCCACGTGTGCCTTCACCCTGAGAGCGCGTTCACACGTTGCGCTTTGACCTGCGTTTTCATTGCGTTTGAAACGCATATACAACAGCTGAGGAGAGGTGATTTGCCTAATTACATCACTGTTAACGTTTCCGTTTACAAAGCGCATCGTAAACGCGATGTTAACGCATGCGTTAAAGCATTAACGCATGCGTTTTGTTAACGCATGCGTTAACATTGCGTTTACAAACGTAAACGGTAATGTAATTAGGCAAATTACCTCACTTCAGCTGTTGTATATGCGTTTCAAACGCAATGAAAACACAACCAAAACGCAACGTGTGAACGCGCCCTAAGGCCGGCGCCACACGTAGCGCTTTGTCTGTGCTTGCAAACGCAGACAAAGCCGCGCCCACCGGGGCAGGCCTCGGCCCGATCGCATCGGCGTTTCTATGGAAGCGCAGACAAAGCGCTACGCGTGGCGCCGGCCTTAGGGCGCGTTCACACGTTGCGTTTTGGTTGTGCTTGTCACTAACTGAGAGAATACGTTCTTCCTCGTTAGTATAGTAGTAAGTATCCAGCTAGTTATAAACTGAGAGAATACGTTCTTCCTCATTAGTATAGTAGTAAGTATCCGGCTAGTTATAAACTGAGAGAATACGTTCTTCCTCGTTAGTATAGTAGTAAGTATCCAGCTAGTTATAAACTGAGAGAATACGTTCTTCCTCGTTAGTATAGTAGTAAGTATCCAGCTTGTCACTAACTGAGAGAATACGTTCTTCCTCGTTAGTATAGTAGTAAGTATCCAGCTTGTCACTAACTGAGAGAATACGTTCCTCCTCGTTAGTATAGTAGTAAGTATCCAGCTAGTTATAAACTGAGAGAATACGTTCTTCCTCGTTAGTATAGTAGTAAGTATCCAGCTAGTTATAAACTGAGAGAATACGTTCTTCCTCGTTAGTATAGTAGTAAGTATCCAGCTTGTCACTAACTGAGAGAATACGTTCTTCCTCGTTAGTATAGTAGTAAGTATCCAGCTAGTTATAAACTGAGAGAATACATTCCTCCTCGTTAGTATAGTAGTAAGTATCCAGCTAGTTATAAACTGAGAGAATACGTTCTTCCTCGTTAGTATAGTAGTAAGTATCCAGCTAGTTATAAACTGAGAGAATACGTTCTTCCTCGTTAGTATAGTAGTAAGTATCCAGCTTGTCACTAACTGAGAGAATACGTTCTTCCTCGTTAGTATAGTAGTAAGTATCCAGCTTGTCACTAACTGAGAGAATACGTTCTTCCTCGTTAGTATAGTAGTAAGTATCCAGCTTGTCACTAACTGAGAGAATACGTTCTTCCTCGTTAGTATAGTAGTAAGTATCATGCTTGTCACTAACTGAGAGAATACGTTCTTCCTCGTTAGTATAGTAGTAAGTATCCTGCTTGTCACTAACTGAGAGAATACGTTCTTCCTCGTTAGTATAGTAGTAAGTATCCTGCTTGTCACAAACTGAGAGAATAAACCCTTTTTCCGCCAGCACTTTTATGTGCCCTCCTATGCCTGGCACTCAATGTACTACCCCATTCATCACTACTATGTGCCCTCTTATGTCTGGCACCCGGTCTCCTGCCCATTTCATTACTTATATGTACCTTCCTATGCCTGACATCCTGTCCTGCTCCTTCCATCACTTCTATGTGCCCGATATTCCTGGCACCCTGTGTCATACCCTTCTGTGTGCTGTGTCCTGCCCCCTCTGTTACTTCTATGTGATCTCTACGCATGGCACAATGTCCTGCCCCTTCTATGTCCCCTCTATGATTGTCACCCAGTGTCCAGCCCCTTCCATCTTATCTATGTCCCCTCTATGCCTGGCACCCTGTGTCCTGCCCCTTCTACGTGCCCTCTATGCCTGGCACCCTGTGTCCTGCCCCTTCTATGTGCCCTCTATGCCTGGCACCCTGTGTCCTGCCCCTTCTAGGTGTCCTCTATGCCTGGCACCCGGTGTCCTGCCCCTTCTATGTGCCCTCTATGATTGTCACCCAGTGTCCAGCCCCTTCCATCATATCTATGTCCCCTCTATGCCTGGCACCCGGTGTCCTGCCCCTTCTATGTGCCCTCTATGATTGGCACCCAGTGTCCAGCCCCTTCCATCATATCTATGTCCCCTCTATGCCTGGCACCCGGTGTCCTGCCCCTTCTATGTGCCCTCTATGATTGGCACCCGGTGTCCTGCCCCTTCTATGTGCCCTCTATGCCTGGCACCCGGTGTCCTGCCCCTTCTATGTGCCCTCTATGCCTGGCACCCTGTGTTCTGGCGCTTCTATGTGCCCTCTATTCCTGGCACCCTGTGTCCTGCCCCTTCTATGTGCCCTCTATGCCTGGCACCCTGTGTCCTGCCCCTTCTATGTGCCTTCTATGCCTGGCACCCTGTGTCCTGCCCCTTCTATGTGCCCTCTATGCCTGGCACCCGGTGTCCTGCCCCTTCTATGTGCCCTCTATGCCTGGCACCCTGTGTTCTGGCGCTTCTATGTGCCCTCTATTCCTGGCACCCTGTGTCCTGCCCCTTCTATGTGCCCTCTATGCCTGGCACCCTGTGTCCTGCCCCTTCTATGTGCCCTCTATGCCTGGCACCCGGTGTCCTGCCCCTTCTACGTGCCCTCTATGGCTGGCACCCGGTGTCCTGCCCCTTCTACGTGCCCTCTATGCCTGGCACCCTGTGTCCTGCCCCTTCTATGTGCCCTCTATGCCTGGCACCCTGTGTCCTGCCCCTTCTATGTGCCCTCTATGCCTGGCACCCTGTGTCCTGCCCCTTCTAGGTGCCCTCTATGCCTGGCACCCGGTGTCCTGCCCCTTCTATGTGCCCTCTATGATTGTCACCCAGTGTCCAGCCCCTTCCATCATATCTATGTCCCCTCTATGCCTGGCACCCGGTGTCCTGTCCCTTCTATGTGCCCTCTATGATTGGCACCCGGTGTCCTGCCCCTTCTATGTGCCCTCTATGCCTGGCACCCGGTGTCCTGCCCCTTCTATGTGCCCTCTATGCCTGGCACCCTGTGTTCTGGCGCTTCTATGTGCCCTCTATTCCTGGCACCCTGTGTCCTGCCCCTTCTATGTGCCCTCTATGCCTGGCACCCTGTGTCCTGCCCCTTCTATGTGCCCTCTATGCCCAGCAACCGGTGTCCTGCCCCTTCTACGTGCCCTCTATGCCCGGCACCCTGTGTCCTGCCCCTTCTACGTGCCCTCTATGCCTGGCACCCTGTGTCCTGCCCCTTCTATGTGCCCTCTATGCCTGGCACCCTGTGTCCTGCCCCTTCAATGTGCCCTCTATGCCTGGCACCCTGTGTCCTGCCCCTTCTACGTGCCCTCTATGCCTGGCACCCTGTGTCCTGCCCCTTCTATGTGCCCTCTATGCCTGGCACCCGGTGTCCTGCCCCTTTTATGTGCCCTCTATGGCTGGCACCCTGTGTCCTGCCCCTTCTATGTGACCTCTATGCCTGGCACCCGGTGTCCTGCCCCTTCTATGTGACCTCTATGCCTGGCACCCTGTGTCCTGCCCCTTCTATGTGACCTCTATGCCTGGCACCCGGTGTCCTGCCCCTTCTATGTGCCCTCTATGCCAGGCACCCGGTGTCCTGCCCCTTCTATGTGCCCTCTATGCCTGGCACCCGGTGTCCTGCCCCTTCTATGTGCCCTCTATGCCAGGCACCCGGTGTCCTGCCCCTTCTATGTGCCCTCTATGCCTGGCACCCTGTGTCCTGCCCCGTCTATATGCCCTCTATGCCTGGCACCCGGTGTCCTGCCCCTTCTATGTGCCCTCTATGCCAGGCACCCGGTGTCCTGCCCCTTCTATGTGCCCTCTATGCCTGGCACCCGGTGTCCTGCCATCACTTCCGCCCTCGCCCTGTGCCCGTGTAGCCCCGCCTCCTGTGTTGGTCAGTCTATGGTCAGGCAGTTGCTAGGTATCAGGACGCGCCCCTAGTACCGCCCATCCTGTGACACACCTCTGAGCCGTGGATTGGTTGGGCGCATCTGTTCCCGTGACTTGTCTGGCCACGCCCAAGTGTCCCGTCTGAGCATCCGGGTACCTGTGCGCGGCTCTGCAGCCGGGGAACTGCTTCTTAAAGGAGCCGCAGCGGCCGGGACCCCCTGTGTGCAGGGTGTGAGGCGCCTGTGCCCGGCCACCAGGGGGCGCTGCCTGATCTCCTGCCCTGTGCCCGGCCACATGGGGGTGCTGCCTGTTCTCCTGCCCTGTGCCCTGCCACCTGGGGGCGCTGCCTGACCTCCTGGCCTGTGCCCTACCACCTGGGGGCGCTGTCTGACCTCCTGCCCTGTGCCCTTCCACCTGGGGGCGCTGCCTGACCTCCTGCCCTGTGCCCTTCCACCTGGGGGCGCTGCCTGTTCTCCTGCCCTGTGCCCTTCCACCTGGGGGCGCTGCCTGACCTCCTGCCCTGTGCCCTTCCACCTGGGGGCGCTGCCTGACCTCCTGCCCTGTGCCCTGCCACCTGGGGGCGCTGCCTGATCTCCTGCCCTGTGCCCGGCCACCTGGGGGCGCTGCCTGACCTCCTGCCCTGTGCCCGGCCACCTGGGGGCGCTGCCTGACCTCCTGCCCTGTGCCCTGCCACCTGGGGGCGCTGCCTGACCTCCTGCCCTGTGCCCTGCCACCTGGGGGCGCTGCCTGACCTCCTGCCCTGTGCCCTGCCACCTGGGGGCGCTGCCTGACCTCCTGCCCTGTGCCCTACCACCAGGGGGCGCTGCCTGACCTCCTGCCCTGTGCCCTGCCACCTGGGGGCGCTGCCTGACCTCCTGCCCTGCCATCAGGGGTGCTGCCTGACCTCCTGCCCTGTGCCCGGCCACCTGGGGGCGCTGCCTGACCTCCTGCCCTGTGCCCTGCCACCTGGGGGCGCTGCATGTGTTATTGGGACCTCCTGCCCTGTGTCACACAATCTCCTACAGAAAACGATGGAGGACAAGAAATCGGGGAGCGCAGTACGAGATGGTGAGACGTCCCGACCACCCGCCGCCCAGTGCGCCAACTCCACCGCCGCCAAGAACCTCGCCATCCTCAAGGAGAGATCCTTCGACATCAACTTTGACGTTGGCGACGAGTATGAGATCATCGAGACCATCGGGACGGGCGCCTACGGCGTGGTGTCCTCCGCCCGGAAAAGAGACACCGGTAAGAGGGCGACCTATCACTTACTGCTCTACATTGTAACGCACCCTCAGCTGTGAGAAGTAGGAGGGTCTAGATGATTCCATTCCCTGATAGCAAGCAGAGATCTGACCTCTCGCCCGTCTTCCCTCCACAGGTCAGAAAGTCGCCATCAAGAAAATCCCGAACGCCTTCGACGTGGTGACCAACGCCAAGCGCACCCTGCGCGAGCTCAAGATCCTCAAGCACTTCAAACACGACAACGTCATCGCCATCAAGGACATCCTGAGACCCAACGTCCCCTACTCCGACTTCAAGTCCGTGTAAGTGGATAACGTAACAGCAGCGCAGAGTGTTTCAGGAGGGGAGTGTGCTGGGAGGTACATTAGGTGCAGGGCCCCAGCAGCGCAGAGTATTTCAGGAGAGGAGTGTGCTGGGAGGTACATTAGGTGCAGGGCCCCAGCAGCGCAGAGTATTACAGGAGGGGAGTGTGCTGGGAGGTACATTAGGTGTAGGGCCCCAGCAGCGCAGAGTATTTCAGGAGAGGAGTGTGCTGGGAGGTACATTAGGTGCAGGGCCCCAGCAGCGCAGAGTATTTCAGGAGAGGAGTGTGCTGGGAGGTACATTAGGTGTAGGGCCCCAGCAGCGCAGAGTATTACAGGAGGGGAGTGTGCTGGGAGGTACATTAGGTGCAGGGCCCCAGCAGCGCAGAGTATTTCAGGAGAGGAGTGTGCTGGGAGGTACATTAGGTGTAGGGCCCCAGCAGCGCAGAGTATTTCAGGAGAGGAGTGTGCTGGGAGGTACATTAGGTGCAGGGCCCCAGCAGCGCAGAGTATTTCAGGAGAGCCGTGTGCTGGGAGGTACATTAGGTGCAGGGCCCCAGCAGCGCAGAGTATTTCAGGAGAGGAGTGTGCTGGGAGGTACATTAGGTGCAGGGCCCCAGCAGCGCAGAGTATTACAGGAGGGGAGTGTGCTGGGAGGTACATTAGGTGCAGGGCCCCAGCAGCGCAGAGTATTTCAGGAGAGGAGTGCACTGGGAGGTACATTAGGTGCAGGGCCCCAGCAGCGCAGAGTATTTCAGGAGAGGAGTGCACTGGGAGGTACATTAGGTGCAGGGCCCCAGCAGCGCAGAGTATTTCAGGAGAGGAGTGCACTGGGAGGTACATTAGGTGCAGGGCCCCAGCAGCGCAGAGTATTTCAGGAGAGCCGTGTGCTGGGAGGTACATTAGGTGCAGGGCCCCAGCAGCGCAGAGTATTTCAGGAGAGGAGTGTGCTGGGAGGTACATTAGGTGCAGGGCCCCAGCAGCGCAGAGTATTTCAGGAGAGGAGTGCGCTGGGAGGTACATTAGGTGCAGGGCCCCAGCAGCGCAGAGTATTTCAGGAGAGGAGTGCACTGGGAGGTACATTAGGTGCAGGGCCCCAGCAGCGCAGAGTATTTCAGGAGAGGAGAGTGCTGGGAGGTACATTAGGTGCAGGGCCCCAGCAGCGCAGAGTATTTCAGGAGAGGAGTGCACTGGGAGGTACATTAGGTGTAGGGCCCCAGCAGCGCAGAGTATTTCAGGAGAGGAGTGTGCTGGGAGGTACATTAGGTGCAGGGCCCCAGCAGCGCAGAGTATTTCAGGAGAGGAGTGCACTGGGAGGTACATTAGGTGCAGGGCCCCAGCAGCGCAGAGTATTTCAGGAGAGGAGAGTGCTGGGAGGTACATTAGGTGTAGGGCCCCAGCAGCGCAGAGTATTTCAGGAGAGGAGTGTGCTGGGAGGTACATTAGGTGCAGGGCCCCAGCAGCGCAGAGTATTTCAGGAGAGGAGTGCACTGGGAGGTACATTAGGTGCAGGGCCCCAGCAGCGCAGAGTATTTCAGGAGTGGAGTGCACTGGGAGGTACATTAGGTGCAGGGCCCCAGCAGCGCAGAGTATTTCAGGAGAGGAGTGCACTGGGAGGTACATTAGGTGCAGGGCCCCAGCAGCGCAGAGTATTTCAGGAGAGGAGTGTGCTGGGAGGTACATTAGGTGCAGGGCCCCAGCAGCGCAGAGTATTTCAGGAGAGGAGTGTGCTGGGAGGTACATTAGGTGCAGGGCCCCAGCAGCGCAGAGTATTTCAGGAGAGGAGTGTGCTGGGAGGTACATTAGGTGCAGGGCCCCAGCAGCGCAGAGTATTTCAGGAGAGGAGTGTGCTGGGAGGTACATTAGGTGCAGGGCCCCAGCAGCGCAGAGTATTTCAGGAGAGGAGTGTGCTGGGAGGTACATTAGGTGCAGGGCCCCAGCAGCGCAGAGTATTTCAGGAGAGCCGTGTGCTGGGAGGTACATTAGGTGCAGGGCCCCAGCAGCGCAGAGTATTTCAGGAGGGGAGTGTGCTGGGAGGTACATTAGGTGCAGGGCCCCAGCAGCGCAGAGTATTACAGGAGAGCCGTGTGCTGGGAGGTACATTAGGTGCAGGGCCCCAGCAGCGCAGAGTATTTCAGGAGAGGAGTGCACTGGGAGGTACATTAGGTGCAGGGCCCCAGCAGCGCAGAGTATTTCAGGAGAGGAGTGTGCTGGGAGGTACATTAGGTGCAGGGCCCCAGCAGCGCAGAGTATTTCAGGAGAGGAGTGTGCTGGGAGGTACATTAGGTGCAGGGCCCCAGCAGCGCAGAGTATTTCAGGAGAGGAGTGTGCTGGGAGGTACATTAGGTGCAGGGCCCCAGCAGCGCAGAGTATTTCAGGAGGGGAGTGTGCTGGGAGGTACATTAGGTGCAGGGCCCCAGCAGCGCAGAGTATTACAGGAGAGCCGTGTGCTGGGAGGTACATTAGGTGCAGGGCCCCAGCAGCGCAGAGTATTTCAGGAGAGCCGTGTGCTGGGAGGTACATTAGGTGCAGGGCCCCAGCAGCGCAGAGTATTTCAGTAGAGGAGTGCACTGGGAGGTACATTAGGTGCAGGGCCCCAGCAGCGCAGAGTATTTCAGGAGAGGAGTGTGCTGGGAGGTACATTAGGTGCAGGGCCCCAGCAGCGCAGAGTATTTCAGGAGAGCCGTGTGCTGGGAGGTACATTAGGTGCAGGGCCCCAGCAGCGCAGAGTATTTCAGGAGAGGAGTGCACTGGGAGGTACATTAGGTGCAGGGCCCCAGCAGCGCAGAGTATTTCAGGAGAGGAGTGTGCTGGGAGGTACATTAGGTGCAGGGCCCCAGCAGCGCAGAGTATTTCAGGAGAGGAGTGTGCTGGGAGGTACATTAGGTGCAGGGCCCCAGCAGCGCAGAGTATTTCAGGAGAGGAGTGTGCTGGGAGGTACATTAGGTGCAGGGCCCCAGCAGCGCAGAGTATTTCAGGAGAGGAGTGCACTGGGAGGTACATTAGGTGCAGGGCCCCAGCAGCGCAGAGTATTTCAGGAGAGGAGTGTGCTGGGAGGTACATTAGGTGCAGGGCCCCAGCAGCGCAGAGTATTTCAGGAGAGGAGTGCACTGGGAGGTACATTAGGTGCAGGGCCCCAGCAGCGCAGAGTATTTCAGGAGAGGAGTGTGCTGGGAGGTACATTAGGTGCAGGGCCCCAGCAGCGCAGAGTATTTCAGGAGGGGAGTGTGCTGGGAGGTACATTAGGTGCAGGGCCCCAGCAGCGCAGAGTATTTCAGGAGAGGAGTGTGCTGGGAGGTACATTAGGTGCAGGGCCCCAGCAGCGCAGAGTATTTCAGGAGAGGAGTGCACTGGGAGGTACATTAGGTGCAGGGCCCCAGCAGCGCAGAGTATTTCAGGAGAGGAGAGTGCTGGGAGGTACATTAGGTGCAGGGCCCCAGCAGCGCAGAGTATTTCAGGAGAGGAGTGCACTGGGAGGTACATTAGGTGCAGGGCCCCAGCAGCGCAGAGTATTTCAGGAGAGCCGTGTGCTGGGAGGTACATTAGGTGCAGGGCCCCAGCAGCGCAGAGTATTTCAGGAGAGGAGTGTGCTGGGAGGTACATTAGGTGCAGGGCCCCAGCAGCGCAGAGTATTACAGGAGAGCCGTGTGCTGGGAGGTACATTAGGTGCAGGGCCCCAGCAGCGCAGAGTATTTCAGGAGAGGAGTGTGCTGGGAGGTACATTAGGTGCAGGGCCCCAGCAGCGCAGAGTATTTCAGGAGAGGAGTGTGCTGGGAGGTACATTAGGTGCAGGGCCCCAGCAGCGCAGAGTATTTCAGGAGAGGAGTGCACTGGGAGGTACATTAGGTGCAGGGCCCCAGCAGCGCAGAGTATTTCAGTAGAGGAGTGTGCTGGGAGGTACATTAGGTGTAGGGCCCCAGCAGCGCAGAGTATTTCAGGAGAGGAGTGCACTGGGAGGTACATTAGGTGCAGGGCCCCAGCAGCGCAGAGTATTTCAGGAGAGGAGTGTGCTGGGAGGTACATTAGGTGCAGGGCCCCAGCAGCGCAGAGTATTTCAGGAGAGGAGTGTGCTGGGAGGTACATTAGGTGCAGGGCCCCAGCAGCGCAGAGTATTACAGGAGAGCCGTGTGCTGGGAGGTACATTAGGTGCAGGGCCCCAGCAGCGCAGAGTATTTCAGGAGAGGAGTGCACTGGGAGGTACATTAGGTGCAGGGCCCCAGCAGTGCAGAGTATTTCAGGAGAGCCGTGTGCTGGGAGGTACATTAGGTGCAGGGCCCCAGCAGCGCAGAGTATTTCAGGAGAGGAGTGTGCTGGGAGGTACATTAGGTGCAGGGCCCCAGCAGCGCAGAGTATTTCAGGAGAGGAGTGTGCTGGGAGGTACATTAGGTGTAGGGCCCCAGCAGCGCAGAGTATTTCAGGAGGGGAGTGTGCTGGGAGGTACATTAGGTGCAGGGCCCCAGCAGCGCAGAGTATTTCAGGAGAGGAGTGTGCTGGGAGGTACATTAGGTGCAGGGCCCCAGCAGCGCAGAGTATTTCAGGAGAGGAGTGCACTGGGAGGTACATTAGGTGTAGGGCCCCAGCAGCGCAGAGTATTTCAGGAGAGGAGTGCACTGGGAGGTACATTAGGTGCAGGGCCCCAGCAGCGCAGAGTATTTCAGGAGAGCCGTGTGCTGGGAGGTACATTAGGTGCAGGGCCCCAGCAGCGCAGAGTATTTCAGGAGAGGAGTGTGCTGGGAGGTACATTAGGTGCAGGGCCCCAGCAGCGCAGAGTATTTCAGGAGAGGAGTGTGCTGGGAGGTACATTAGGTGCAGGGCCCCAGCAGCGCAGAGTATTTCAGGAGAGGAGTGCACTGGGAGGTACATTAGGTGCAGGGCCCCAGCAGCGCAGAGTATTTCAGGAGAGGAGAGTGCTGGGAGGTACATTAGGTGCAGGGCCCCAGCAGCGCAGAGTATTTCAGGAGAGGAGTGCACTGGGAGGTACATTAGGTGCAGGGCCCCAGCAGCGCAGAGTATTTCAGGAGAGCCGTGTGCTGGGAGGTACATTAGGTGCAGGGCCCCAGCAGCGCAGAGTATTTCAGGAGAGGAGTGTGCTGGGAGGTACATTAGGTGCAGGGCCCCAGCAGCGCAGAGTATTTCAGGAGAGGAGTGCACTGGGAGGTACATTAGGTGCAGGGCCCCAGCAGCGCAGAGTATTTCAGGAGAGGAGTGTGCTGGGAGGTACATTAGGTGCAGGGCCCCAGCAGCGCAGAGTATTTCAGGAGAGGAGTGTGCTGGGAGGTACATTAGGTGCAGGGCCCCAGCAGCGCAGAGTATTTCAGGAGAGGAGTGTGCTGGGAGGTACATTAGGTGCAGGGCCCCAGCAGCGCAGAGTATTTCAGGAGAGGAGTGTGCTGGGAGGTACATTAGGTGTAGGGCCCCAGCAGCGCAGAGTATTTCAGGAGGGGAGTGTGCTGGGAGGTACATTAGGTGCAGGGCCCCAGCAGCGCAGAGTATTTCAGGAGGGGAGTGTGCTGGGAGGTACATTAGGTGCAGGGCCCCAGCAGCGCAGAGTATTTCAGGAGAGGAGTGTGCTGGGAGGTACATTAGGTGCAGGGCCCCAGCAGCGCAGAGTATTTCAGGAGAGGAGTGCACTGGGAGGTACATTAGGTGTAGGGCCCCAGCAGCGCAGAGTATTTCAGGAGAGGAGTGCACTGGGAGGTACATTAGGTGCAGGGCCCCAGCAGCGCAGAGTATTTCAGGAGAGGAGTGTGCTGGGAGGTACATTAGGTGCAGGGCCCCAGCAGCGCAGAGTATTTCAGGAGAGCCGTGTGCTGGGAGGTACATTAGGTGCAGGGCCCCAGCAGCGCAGAGTATTTCAGGAGAGGAGTGCACTGGGAGGTACATTAGGTGCAGGGCCCCAGCAGCGCAGAGTATTTCAGGAGAGGAGTGTGCTGGGAGGTACATTAGGTGCAGGGCCCCAGCAGCGCAGAGTATTTCAGGAGAGGAGTGCACTGGGAGGTACATTAGGTGCAGGGCCCCAGCAGCGCAGAGTATTTCAGGAGAGGAGAGTGCTGGGAGGTACATTAGGTGCAGGGCCCCAGCAGCGCAGAGTATTTCAGGAGAGGAGAGTGCTGGGAGGTACATTAGGTGCAGGGCCCCAGCAGCGCAGAGTATTTCAGGAGAGCCGTGTGCTGGGAGGTACATTAGGTGCAGGGCCCCAGCAGCGCAGAGTATTTCAGGAGAGGAGTGTGCTGGGAGGTACATTAGGTGTAGGGCCCCAGCAGCGCAGAGTATTACAGGAGGGGAGTGTGCTGGGAGGTACATTAGGTGCAGGGCCCCAGCAGCGCAGAGTATTTCAGGAGAGGAGTGCACTGGGAGGTACATTAGGTGCAGGGCCCCAGCAGCGCAGAGTATTTGAGGATCTTCCCTATTTTCTATGATCTGTTTCTCTCTCTTCCTCAGGTACGTGGTTCTTGACCTCATGGAGAGCGACCTCCACCAGATCATCCACTCGTCGCAGCCTCTGACCCTGGAGCATGCCCGCTACTTCCTGTACCAGCTGCTGCGGGGCCTGAAGTACATCCACTCCGCCAACGTCCTGCACCGGGACCTGAAGCCCAGTAACCTCCTCATCAATGAGAACTGTGAGCTGAAGATCGGAGACTTCGGGATGGCGCGGGGTCTGTGCACCAAACCCGACGAGTACAAGTACTTTATGACAGAGTATGTGGCCACCCGCTGGTACCGCGCCCCCGAGCTGATGCTGTCGCTGCACGAGTACACCCAGGCCATCGACATGTGGTCTGTTGGCTGTATCTTTGCCGAAATGTTGGGTCGCAAGCAGCTGTTTCCAGGGAAGAACTACATCCACCAGCTGCAGCTCATCATGACTGTGCTCGGGACACCCTCCAGCCAGGTCATCCGGGCTATCGGCGCTGAGAGAGTCCGAGCCTACATCCAGAGCCTGCCCTCCCGCCAGCCCGTGCCATGGACAGACTTGTACCCTCAAGGTGACCGCAAAGCCCTCGACCTCTTGTCCAAAATCCTACGGTTTGACCCGCGGGAACGGATCTCTGTGCGGGAGGCCCTGCGGCACCCTTTTCTGTCTAAGTACCACGACCCAGATGACGAGCCGGAATGTGTGCCCGCTTTTGACTTCGGCTTCGACAAGAAGATCCTGACCAAAGAGCAGATCAAAGAGGCCATTGTGGCAGAGATCGATGGTTTCCACCGCAGACGAGAGGGCATCCGCCGGCAGATCAGCTTCAAGCCTGCCCTTAAACCTGCGCTAGAGGGGCCGACTCCAGAGACTATGGTGAGAGCGGAGGACTTCCACTCACCTCCACTTCCCCCAACCTTACAGGGACTGGACGTGGACATGCCAAGTGCCAACTCGGCCAGAGAGCGGCCAGATTTCCCAATGGAGTCACCGAGGGTCCCCGAGAAGCCCGAGACCATAGACCTGACGTCTCCTGTGGAGAGTGAGGACCCAGTGCCACACACTGTGAAAGAGGAGGCCAAAGAGGAGACCCCATTTATTAAAGCCGATCCCGAGTCTGTACCTAAGAGAGAGGGCGCCATATCTGATGACACCAAGGCGGCACTAAAGGCTGCGCTACTGAAATCTGCACTGCGGAATAAATCCAAAGGTTACAACTCAACTCGCTCTCTATATCCACATCCCTAACCCCTACAGCTCTATAGAGGGCAGTATTATAGTAGTTATATTCGTGTACATAGGGGGCAGTATTATAGTAGTTATATTCTTGTACAGAGGGCAGTATTATAGTAGTTATATTCTTGTACATAGGGGGCAGTATTATAGTAGTTATATTCCTGTACATAGGGGGCAGTATTATAGTAGTTATATTCCTGTACATAGGGGGCAGTATTATAGTAGTTATATTCCTGTACATAGGGGGCAGTATTATAGTAGTTATATTCTTGTACATAGGGGGCAGTATTATAGTAGTTATATTCCTGTACATAGGGGGCAGTATTATAGTAGTTATATTCCTGTACATAGGGGGCAGTATTATAGTAGTTATATTCCTGTACATAGGGGGCAGTATTATAGTAGTTATATTCCTGTACATAGGGGTCAGTATTATAGTAGTTATATTCTTGTACATAGGGGGCAGTATTATAGTAGTTATATTCTTGTACATAGGGGGCAGTATTATAGTAGTTATATTCTTGTACATAGGGGGCAGTATTATAGTAGTTATATTCCTGTACATAGAGGGCAGTATTATAGTAGTTATATCCCTGTACATAGGGGGCAGTATTATAGTAGTTATATTCTTGTACATAGGGGGCAGTATTATAGTAGTTATATTCCTGTACATAGGGGGCAGTATTATAGTAGTTATATTCCTGTACATAGGGGGCAGTATTATAGTAGTTATATTCCTGTACATAGGTGGCAGTATTATAGTAGTTATATTCTTGTACATAGGGGGCAGTATTATAGTAGTTATATTCTTGTACATAGGGGGCAGTATTATAGTAGTTATATTCTTGTACATAGGGGGCAGTATTATAGTAGTTATATTCCTGTACATAGGGGGCAGTATTATAGTAGTTATATTCCTGTACATAGGGAGCAGTATTATAGTAGTTATATTCCTGTACATAGGGGGCAGTATTATAGTAGTTATATTCCTGTACATAGGGAGCAGTATTATAGTAGTTATATTCCTGTACATAGGGGGCAGTATTATAGTAGTTATATTCCTGTACATAGGGGGCAGTATTATAGTAATTATATTCTTGTACATAGGGGGCAGTATTATAGTAGTTATATTCCTGTACATAGGGGGCAGTATTATAGTAGTTATATTCCTGTACATAGGGGGCAGTATTATAGTAGTTATATTCCTGTACATAGGGGGCAGTATTATAGTAGTTATATTCCTGTACATAGGGGGCAGTATTATAGTAGTTATATTCCTGTACATAGGGGGGCAGTATTATAGTAGTTATATTCCTGTACATAGGGGGCAGTATTATAGTAGTTATATTCCTGTACATAGGGGGCAGTATTATAGTAGTTATATTCCTGTACATAGGGGGCAGTATTATAGTAGTTATATTCCTGTACATAGGGGGCAGTATTATAGTAGTTATATTCTTGTACATAGGGGGCAGTATTATAGTAGTTATATTCTTGTACATAGGGGGCAGTATGATAGTAGTTATATTCCTGTACATAGGGGGCAGTATTATAGTAGTTATATTCCTGTACATAGGGGGCAGTATTATAGTAGTTATATTCCTGTTCATAGGGGGCAGTATTATAGTAGTTATATTCCTGTTCATAGGGGGCAGTATTATAGTAGTTATATTCCTGTACATAGGGGGCAGTATTATAGTAGTTATATTCCTGTACATAGGGGGCAGTATTATAGTAGTTATATTCTTGTACATAGGGGCAGTATTATAGTAGTTATATTCCTGTACATAGGGGGCACTATTATAGTAGTTATATTCCTGTACATAGGGGGCAGTATTATAGTAGTTATATTCTTGTACATAGGGGCAGTATTATAGTAGTTATATTCCTGTACATAGGGGGCACTATTATAGTAGTTATATTCTTGTACATAGGGGGCAGTATTATAGTAGTTATATTCTTGTACATAGGGGGCAGTATTATAGTAGTTATATTCTTGTACATAGGGGGCAGTATTATAGTAGTTATATTCTTGTACATAGGGGGCAGTATTATAGTAGTTATATTCTTGTACATAGGGGGCAGTATTATAGTAGTTATATTCTTGTACATAGGGGGCAGTATTATAGAAGTTATATTCTTGTACATAGGGGGCAGTATTATAGTAGTTATATTCCTGTACATAGGGGGCAGTATTATAGTAGTTATATTCTTGTACATAGGGGGCAGTATTTTAGTAGTTATATTCCTGTACATAGGGGGCAGTATTATATTACACATAGGGGGCAGTATTATAGTAGTTATATTCTTGTACATAGGGGGCAGTATTATAGTAGTTATATTCCTGTACATAGGGGGCAGTATTATAGTAGTTATATTCTTGTACATAGGGGGCAGTATTATAGTAGTTATATTCTTGTACATAGGGGGCAGTATTATAGTAGTTATATTCTTGTACATAGGGGGCAGTATTATAGTAGTTATATTTTTGTACATAGGGGGCAGTATTATAGTAGTTATATTCTTGTACATAGGGGACAGTATTATAGTAGTTATATTCCTGTACATAGGGGGCAGTATTATAGTAGTTATATTCTTGTACATAGGGGCAGTATTATAGTAGTTATATTCTTGTACATAGGGGGCAGTATTATAGTAGTTATAGTCCTGTACATAGGGGGCAGTATTATAGTAGTTATAGTCCTGTACATAGGGGGCACTATTATAGTAGTTATATTCTTGTACATAGGGGCAGTATTATAGTAGTTATATTCCTGTACATAGGGGGCAGTATTATAGTAGTTATATTCCTGTACATAGGGGGCAGTATTATAGTAGTTATATTCTTGTACATAGGGAGCAGTATTATAGTAGTTATATTCTTGTACATAGGGGCAGTAATATAGTAGTTATATTCTTGTACATAGGGGGCAGTATTATAGTAGTTATATTCTTGTACATAGGGGCAGTAATATAGTAGTTATATTCTTGTACATAGGGGGCAGTATTATAGTAGTTATATTCCTGTACATAGGGGGCAGTATTATAGTAGTTATATTCCTGTACATAGGGGGCAGTATTATAGTAGTTATATTCTTGTACATAGGGAGCAGTATTATAGTAGTTATATTCTTGTACATAGGGGGCAGTATTATAGTAGTTATATTCTTGTACATAGGAGGCAGTATTATAGTAGTTATATTCCTGTACATAGGGGGCAGTATTATAGTAGTTATATTCCTGTACATAGGGGGCAGTATTATAGTAGTTATATTCTTGTACATAGGGGGCAGTATTATAGTAGTTATATACTTGTACATAGGGGGCAGTATTATAGTAGTTATATTCTTGTACATAGGAGGCAGTATTATAGTAGTTATATTCCTGTACATAGGGGGCAGTATTATAGTAGTTATATTCCTGTACATAGGGGGCAGTATTATAGTAGTTATATTCCTGTACATAGGGGGCAGTATTATAGTAGTTATATTCCTGTACATAGGGGGCAGTATTATAGTAGTTATATTCCTGTACATAGGGAGCAGTATTATAGTAGTTATAGTCTTGTACATAGGGGGCAGTATTATAGTAGTTATATTCTTGTACATAGGGAGCAGTATTATAGTAGTTATATTCCTGTACATAGGGGGCAGTATTATAGTAGTTATAGTCCTGTACATAGGGGGCAGTATTATAGTAGTTATATTCTTGTACATAGGGGCAGTATTATAGTAGTTATATTCTTGTACATAGGGGGCAGTATTATAGTAGTTATATTCCTGTACATAGGGGGCAGTATTATAGTAGTTATATTCCTGTACATAGGGGGCAGTATTATAGTAGTTATATTCTTGTACATAGGGGGCAGTATTATAGTAGTTATATTCCTGTACATAGGGGGCAGTATTATAGTAGTTATATTCCTGTACATAGGGGGCACTATTATAGTAGTTATAGTCCTGTACATAGGGGGCACTATTATAGTAGTTATATTCTTGTACATAGGGGCAGTATTATAGTAGTTATATTCCTGTACATAGGGGGCAGTATTATAGTAGTTATATTCCTGTACATAGGGGGCAGTATTATAGTAGTTATATTCTTGTACATAGGGAGCAGTATTATAGTAGTTATATTCTTGTACATAGGGGCAGTAATATAGTAGTTATATTCTTGTACATAGGGGGCAGTATTATAGTAGTTATATTCTTGTACATAGGGGCAGTAATATAGTAGTTATATTCTTGTACATAGGGGGCAGTATTATAGTAGTTATATTCCTGTACATAGGGGGCAGTATTATAGTAGTTATATTCCTGTACATAGGGGGCAGTATTATAGTAGTTATATTCTTGTACATAGGGAGCAGTATTATAGTAGTTATATTCTTGTACATAGAGGGCAGTATTATAGCAGTTATATTCTTGTACATAGGGGGCAGTATTATAGTAGTTATATTCTTGTACATAGGGGGCAGTATTATAGTAGTTATATTCCTGTACATAGGGGCAGTATTATAGTAGTTATATTCCTGTACATAGGGGGCAGTATTATAGTAGTTATATTCCTGTACATAGGGGGCAGTATTATAGTAGTTATATTCTTGTACATAGGGGGCAGTATTATAGTAGTTATATTCCTGTACATAGGGGGCAGTATTATAGTAGTTATATTCCGGTACATAGGGGGCAGTATTATAGTAGTTATATTCCTGTACATAGGTGGCAGTATTATAGTAGTTATATTCCGGTACATAGGTGGCAGTATTATAGTAGTTATATTCTTGTACATAGGTGGCAGTATTATAGTAGTTATATTCCGGTACATAGGGGGCAGTATTATAGTAGTTATATTCTTGTACATAGGTGGCAGTATTATAGTAGTTATATTCCTGTACATAGTGGGCAGTATTATAGTAGTTATATTCCTGTACATAGGAGGCAGTATTATAGTAGTTATATTCCTGTACATAGGGGGCAGTATTATAGTAGTTATATTCCTGTACATAGGGGGCAGTATTATAGTAGTTATATTCCTGTACATAGGAGGCAGTATTATAGTAGTTATATTCTTGTACATAGGGGGCAGTATTATAGTAGTTATATTCTTGTACATAGGAGGCAGTATTATAGTAGTTATATTCCTGTACATAGGGGGCAGTATTATAGTAGTTATATTCTTGTACATAGGGGCAGTATTATAGTAGTTATATTCTTGTACATAGGGGGCAGTATTATAGTAGTTATATTCCTGTACATAGGGGGCAGTATTATAGTAGTTATATTCCTGTACATAGGGGGCAGTATTATAGTAGTTATATTCTTGTACATAGGGGGCAGTATTATAGTAGTTATATTCCTGTACATAGGGGGCAGTATTATAGTAGTTATATTCCTGTACATAGGGGGCACTATTATAGTAGTTATAGTCCTGTACATAGGGGGCACTATTATAGTAGTTATATTCTTGTACATAGGGGCAGTATTATAGTAGTTATATTCCTGTACATAGGGGGCAGTATTATAGTAGTTATATTCCTGTACATAGGGGGCAGTATTATAGTAGTTATATTCTTGTACATAGGGAGCAGTATTATAGTAGTTATATTCTTGTACATAGGGGCAGTAATATAGTAGTTATATTCTTGTACATAGGGGGCAGTATTATAGTAGTTATATTCTTGTACATAGGGGCAGTAATATAGTAGTTATATTCTTGTACATAGGGGGCAGTATTATAGTAGTTATATTCCTGTACATAGGGGGCAGTATTATAGTAGTTATATTCCTGTACATAGGGGGCAGTATTATAGTAGTTATATTCTTGTACATAGGGAGCAGTATTATAGTAGTTATATTCTTGTACATAGAGGGCAGTATTATAGCAGTTATATTCTTGTACATAGGGGGCAGTATTATAGTAGTTATATTCTTGTACATAGGGGGCAGTATTATAGTAGTTATATTCCTGTACATAGGGGCAGTATTATAGTAGTTATATTCCTGTACATAGGGGGCAGTATTATAGTAGTTATATTCCTGTACATAGGGGGCAGTATTATAGTAGTTATATTCTTGTACATAGGGGGCAGTATTATAGTAGTTATATTCCTGTACATAGGGGGCAGTATTATAGTAGTTATATTCCGGTACATAGGGGGCAGTATTATAGTAGTTATATTCCTGTACATAGGTGGCAGTATTATAGTAGTTATATTCCGGTACATAGGTGGCAGTATTATAGTAGTTATATTCTTGTACATAGGTGGCAGTATTATAGTAGTTATATTCCGGTACATAGGGGGCAGTATTATAGTAGTTATATTCTTGTACATAGGTGGCAGTATTATAGTAGTTATATTCCTGTACATAGTGGGCAGTATTATAGTAGTTATATTCCTGTACATAGGAGGCAGTATTATAGTAGTTATATTCCTGTACATAGGGGGCAGTATTATAGTAGTTATATTCCTGTACATAGGGGGCAGTATTATAGTAGTTATATTCCTGTACATAGGAGGCAGTATTATAGTAGTTATATTCTTGTACATAGGGGGCAGTATTATAGTAGTTATATTCTTGTACATAGGAGGCAGTATTATAGTAGTTATATTCCTGTACATAGGGGGCAGTATTATAGTAGTTATATTCTTGTACATCTAATATGATCATCTCTCTTTGTTTTAGATGCTCCATGTTTGGTCCCTGAAACGACTGAAGCAAAAAAACCAATAACAGCTCAGGAACGTCAACGAGAGAGAGAAGAGAAAAGGAGAAGGCGTCAGGAGCGAGCGCGGGAGAAAGAGAAGAAGCAGAAGGAGAAGGAACGTCGTGACATAAAGAAGGCAGAAGGATTTGGGGGTCTGGTTTTGAGTGAGAACGATAAGAACCTTTTGGAGCGTTGGACTCGAATGATTGACCAAACTCATCAGGTTTCCCTTCCTCTCAGCCAAAATGTGCCAGTGCCTAAACCCGCGGGGATGTGCCCTGTAACTCCGCCTCTTCCTCCGCCGACAGTTTTTTCTGTTTCTAACATAAATCCAGTCCCTGAGGTCCGGAGTCAGCAGAACAGCGCGGTCACTGCCCCATCTGTGACCCCCAACATCCAGTTCATGCCGCGCTGCATAACCCCCTGTCCTGTCCCCAACCTGCTCCATTATGTGCCTCCAGTCTCTCCAGCCTTCCAGATTGGCCCCGTTGTGTTGGCACCTCACGCAAAGCCAGTCACTCCGCCCGTCCCTGCCCAAATTCCTCCAGACGTCAAGTATATTCCTGGTGGACAGGTCTTACCTGGTGCTTTCCCTGTACCTTCTCGGGTCAACCCAACATGGAACAGAGAAGGACATCCGGATGGCTGGCCGGCACCCGACACCACAGATGGGAAGAGTAGCTCCATAACCGTGGACCCAGCATTTTTCCTGCGCAACCCTACTGACCTTGAGCGACCGACGCAACAAGTTACTGGCTTGACCTTCCCAGGGGGTGTGGTGGATTGTCGCATCCAGGAGGAGAACAAGTCCCAGGATCTGGTGCCTCTTCCCACCACTACATTCAGTACGACAGACACCAGCACAACGTCTCCAGATATTAACCTGGTGACACAACAGCTGTCCAGGTCCCAGGTGAGGCCGGCGCTGGCAGCCCGATACCCAGGACAGTGGTGAGAGGATGGGTGACCACTACCAGACGATTCCCAGGGAGCCCCTGACCCCACCGTTTCATTTGTCGGCACTGTACCCGGTGCAGTCTACCTTAATGTATTTCCGGGGTAATTAATAATTTCCTGTTATTTTATCTGTAGGTGGAGGATGTTTTGCCGCCCGTCTTCTCTGTCACCCCTAAAGGAAGCGGCGCCGGATACGGGGTGGGGTTTGATCTTGAGGAGTTTTTGAACCAGTCGTTTGAGATGACTCAGGAGAACCGTGAAAGGTGAGCGAGCAGAGAGGGGGAGCATGGCGGTGTATACAGCAGTGTATCAGGGGTCACTCACGCCTCTGCGGCAGGGACACGTCTGCAGATCACTCTCTATGTATTATACACAAGAGTCACCTTCACTACTTATCAGAGGCAAGTACATGTGCCGTGACCTCTGCGCCCTATCCTAACAGTTACAGGGTGTGCTCTCTGCAGCCAGTGTTATGTGTAATTATACCTCACACTGCTGTGCTCTGTGCTCTCTGCAGCCAGTGTTATGTATTGTCCCTGGAGAGATGTGTAATTGTACCTCACACTGCTGTGCTCTGTGCTCTCTGCAGCCAGTGTTATGTATTGTCCCTGGAGAGATGTGTAATCAGACCTCACACTGCTGTGCTCTGTGCTCTCTGCAGCCAGTGTTATGTATTGTCCCTGGAGAGATGTGTAATCAGACCTCACACTGCTGTGCTCTGTGCTCTCTGCAGCCAGTGTTATGTATTGTCCCTGGAGAGATGTGTAATCAGACCTCACACTGCTGTGCTCTGTGCTATCTGCAGCTAGTGCTATGTATTATCCCTGGTGAGATGTGTAATCAGACCTCACACTGCTGTGCTCTGTGCTCTCTGCAGCCAGTGTTATGTATTGTCCCTGGAGAGATGTGTAATCAGACCTCACACTGCTGTGCTCTGTGCTCTCTGCAGCCAGTGTTATGTATTGTCCCTGGAGAGATGTGTAATCAGACCTCACACTGCTGTGCTCTCTGCAGCCAGTGTTATGTATTGTCCCTGGAGAGATGTGTAATTGTACCTCACACTGCTGTGCTCTGTGCTCTCTGCAGCCAGTGTTATGTATTGTCCCTGGAGAGATGTGTAATCAGACCTCACACTGCTGTGCTCTGTGCTCTCTGCAGCCAGTGTTATGTATTATCCCTGTAGAGATGTGTAATTATACCTCACACTGCTGTGCTCTCAGCGGGACTGTAATATATGGATTTGTATTCCAGGATTGTAGCTTAATTGAAATGCAGTGGATTGCTCTATAGCCCCTCTTCTCCAGATGATTGCTGCAGCATATATTCAAAGCAGAGGGAAGGAGGTGTGGAGCAACACTGAGTTCAGAGCACAGCAGTGAGAGGAACTCATATTTTGCTGTCATCCTCTGGTTGTTGATTGGCTGCAGTGTGGTACTGGTAGAGTCCAGGCTGCAGTGAGTGACCCTGCTCACGTGTCTTTTGGACTTTCATTGTGGAGCTGTACATAAGGGAGACCCCAGTATTGTCCCCACCCACACCCTATAACCCTGCCCACACCCTATAACCCCGCCCCTGCTTTATTTTCCAGCCTGGTGGACTCTACTCCGCTGTCGGCGTCGCTCCTGGCTGACTGGTTGGACGTCCATCGCATGAACCCTGCAGACATGGCCTCTCTGCAGGAGGACCTACAGCTAGGATCTCCCATGAGTCTGTGCGACATCCCCGACCTCCAGGACAGCTGAGGCGTCGTAGTCCCGGGACACTTCATCTTCTGACAAAGGGCTGCAGTTATATACAGAAAGGCCCCGCACCAGCCTGGACTCACCATAGAGCAGGAGGAGCAGTGACCACACCAGACACTACATGGCCGCCAGATGTCACATGATGATGGAGCGCTGGGCGGTTCTACCAGTGCCAGATATGGATCAGTTCTCTCAGAAATGGGTCGGAGTATAATTGTAATGGTCTTGGAGCTCAGAATCTCTTTATCACAACCTGGACGAGTGCTCTGCACACATTCGCTATGCTCCCGCGTTCTGTGCTCTGCACTTACTGAGCTCCTCTGTGCTGCTGCTCTGCAATCACTGTGCTGCTGTGCTCTGCACTGTTCACATCCAGGGTCTGTGCTCTGCACTTACTGAGCTCCTCTGTGCTGCTGCTGCTCTGCAATCACTGTGCTGCTGTGCTCTGCACTGTTCACATCCAGGGTCTGTGCTCTGCACTTACTGAGCTCCTCTGTGCTGCTGCTCTGCACTCACTGTGCTGCTGTGCTCTGCATCCGCTCGCTGTGTTCCTGCAATCTGCACATCTCGGAGCTATGATCTGCACTCACTGAGCTGCTCTGCACTTACTGTGCTCTGCACTATTCACATCCAGGGTCTATGCTCTGCACTGAGCGGCTGTCATGGTGATGGTGCGCTCCGGAGGTTATGCTGTTAGTGCTGCTCCTGTTACTTATTTTTCAGAAACAGTTAATAAAATTTTATTTATTTACCGGGGTCTTTATACTTTTTATTGCAAGTCTTTGTATGTGATGTAGAGATGAGGGGGGGGGGGGCAGCGCCAGTAGGACATATAGTACATCACAGACCACCAGACTAGTGAGGAGGCTAGCCTGGAGGTGCTGGTGGTCCGTTCTCTCAACATCTACAGACCATCCACTACTGAGGAGGCTAGCCTGGAGGTGCTGGTGGCTGGTTATCTAGTACATAATGGGCTATCTGCTCGTGAGGAGGCTAGCCTGGAGGTTCTGCTGGTTGGTTCGCTCTCTATCTAGTACATAATACACCAGTGGTGGCGAAAATATGGCATGGGTGGCACTCAGAGCCCTTTCTGTGGGCACCTGGGCCATCTCCCCAGCGCACCAGACAGGACTCAAAGAATCTACTGAGGAGTCTAGCCTGGAGGAGCTGGTGGTTGGTTCTCCCATCATCTAGTACCTTATAGACCTTCCACTAGTGAGGAGGCTAGCCTGGAGGAGCTGGTGGTTGGTTCTCCCATCATCTAGTACCTTATAGACCATCCACTAGTGAGGAGGCTAGCCTGGAGCTGCTGGTGGTTGGTTCTCCCATCATCTAGTATCTTATAGACCTTCCACTAGTGAGGAGGCTAGCCTGGAGGTGCTGGTGGTTGGTTCTCCCATCATCTAGTATCTTATAGACCTTCCACTAGTGAGGAGGCTAGCCTGGAGCTGCTGGTGGTTGGTTCTCCCATCATCTAGTACCTTATAGACCTTCCACTAGTGAGGAGGCTAGCCTGGAGGTGCTGGTGGTTGGTTCTATCTATCTAGTACCTTATAGACCATCCACTAGTGAGGAGGCTAGCCTGGAGGTGCTGGTGGTTGGTTCTCCCATCATCTAGTACCTTATAGACCTTCCACTAGTGAGGAGGCTAGCCTGGAGCTGCTGGTGGTTGGTTCTCCCATCATCTAGTACCTTATAGACCTTCCACTAGTGAGGAGGCTAGCCTGGAGGTGCTGGTGGTTGGTTCTATCTATCTAGTAGATAATAGACCATCCACTAGTGAGGAGGCTAGCCTGGAGGAGCTTGTGGTTGGTTCTCCCATCATCTAGTACCTTACAGACCATCCACTAGTGAGGAGGCTAGCCTGGAGAAGCTGGTGGTTGGTTCTCCCATCATCTAGTACCTTATAGACCTTCCACTAGTGAGGAGGCTAGCCTGGAGGTGCTGGTGGTTGGTTCTATCTATCTAGTACATAATAGACCATCCACTAGTGAGGAGGCTAGCCTGGAGGAGCTGGTGGTTGGTTCTCCCATCATCTAGTACCTTATAGACCATCCACTAGTGAGGAGGCTAGCCTGGAGGAGCTGGTGGTTGGTTCTCCCATCATCTAGTATCTTATAGACCTTCCACTAGTGAGGAGGCTAGCCTGGAGCTGCTGGTGGTTGGTTCTCTCTATCTAGTACCTTATAGCCCTTCCACAAGGGAGGAGGCTAGCCTGGAGGAGCTGGTAGTTGGTTCTCTCTATCTAGTACCTTATAGCCCTTCCACAAGGGAGGAGGCTAGCCTGGAGGAGCTGGTAGTTGGTTCTCTCTATCTAGTACCTTATAGACCTTCCACTAGTGAGGAGGCTAGCCTGGAGGAGCTGGTAGTTGGTTCTCTCTATCTAGTACCTTATAGACCTTCCACTAGTGATGAGGCTAGCCTGGAGGAGCTGGTGGTTGGTTCTCCCATCATCTAGTACCTTATAGACCTTCCACTAGTGATGAGGCTAGCCTGGAGGAGCTGGTGGTTGGTTCTACCTCTATCTAGTGCAGGGGTCAGGAACCTTTTTGGCTGAGAGAGCCATAAGCGCCACATATTTTAAAATATAATTCTGCGAGAGCCGTACAATGGGGCTTATTTACTGAGGGTCCCGCGGCCGCATTTTTGTCGGGGATCACGCCACCCCCTGCAGAACATTATAATACACACGCCACCCCCTGCAGAACATTATTATACACACGCCACCCCCGCAGAACATTATTATACACACGCCACCCCCCGCAGAACATTATTATACACACGCCACCCCCCGCAGAACATTATTATACACACGCCACCCCCCGCAGAACATTATTATACACACGCCACCCGCCGCAGTACATTATTATACACACCACCCCCCGCAGTACATTATTATACACACGCCACCCCCCGCAGAACATTATTATACACACGCCCCCCCCCGCAGAACATTATTATACACACGCCACCCCCTGCAGAACATTATTATACACACGCCACCCCCCGCAGAACATTATTATACACACGCCACCCCCGCAGAACATTATTATACACACGCCACCCCCCGCAGAACATTATAATACACACGCCACCCCCCGCAGAACATTATAATACACACGCCACCCCCCGCAGAACATTATAATACACACGCCACCCCCCGCAGAACATTATTATACACACGCCACCCCCCGCAGAACATTATTATACACACGCCACCCCCCGCAGAACATTATAATACACACGCCACCCCCGCAGAACATTATAATACACACGCCACCCCCCGCAGAACATTATAATACACACGCCATCCCCCGCAGAACATTATAATACACACGCCACCCCCGCAGAACATTATTATACACACGCCACCCCCGCAGAACATTATTATACACACGCCACCCCCCGCAGAACATTATTATACACACGCCACCCCCCGCAGAACATTATAATACACACGCCATCCCCCGCAGAACATTATAATACACACGCCACCCCCCGCAGAACATTATTATAC
Source organism: Engystomops pustulosus (assembly GCF_040894005.1). Taxonomy (NCBI): domain Eukaryota; kingdom Metazoa; phylum Chordata; class Amphibia; order Anura; family Leptodactylidae; genus Engystomops; species Engystomops pustulosus. The sequence goes on from NC_092418.1 coordinate 6,238,249, forward strand.
ACACGCCACCCCCCGCAGAACATTATAATACACACGCCACCCCCCACAGAACATTATAATACACACGCCACCCCCCGCAGAACATTATTATACACACGCCATCCCCCGCAGTACATTATAATACACACGCCACCCCCCGCAGTACATTATAATACACACGCCACCCCCCGCAGAACATTATTATACACACGCCACCCCCCGCAGAACATTATAATACACACGCCACCCCCCGCAGAACATTATAATACACACGCCACCCCCCACAGAACATTATAATACACACGCCACCCCCCGCAGAACATTATAATACACACGCCACCCCCCGCAGAACATTATTATACACACGCCATCCCCCGCAGTACATTATAATACACACGCCACCCCCCGCAGTACATTATTATACACACGCCCCCCCCGCAGAACATTATTATACACACGCCACCCCCCCGCAGTACATTATAATACACACGCCACCCCCCGCAGTACATTATTATACACACGCCCCCCCCGCAGAACATTATTATACACACGCCACCCCCCGCAGTACATTATTATACACACGCCACCCCCCGCAGAACATTATAATACACACGCCACCCCCGCAGAACATTATTATACACACGCCACCCCCCGCAGAACATTATTATACACACGCCACCCCCCGCAGAACATTATTATACACACGCCACCCCCGCAGAACATTATAATACACACGCCACCCCCGCAGAACATTATAATACACACGCCACCCCCCTAGAACATTATTATACACAGGCCACCCCCCGCAGAACATTATAATACACACGCCACCCCCCGCAGAACATTATAATACACACGCCACCCCCGCAGAACATTATTATACACACGCCACCCCCCCGCAGAACATTATTATACACATTTGTTAAAGTGTCTGCGCCAGTTTTATGTGGCGGCTGCTCTATGTCCCACAAGACTGCTAGACTGCTGTTACTGCTAAGCCGGACCATGCGCCACATTTATTACTGACGTGCACCACAATTTTGTCTTAGGTCCTAGCTATTTTGTATCTCAGCTGCTGCAGAACCTCACATTAATGTAGAAATGCAGTGGTGGGGGGAGATATGAGGGGATGATGCAGAGGGGTCTGTAAGGGACACTTAGGAGCTTCATAGCTGCTCCTGCACACAGGACACTAAGGGGTTAGTGCAGAGTGTGAGGAGACACTGGGGGGGAGGGAGCACTTATCTCTGGCTGATCCCCAGCTGCTGACTCCTTCTCCTCAGGTGCTGGATGTCTCCTCAGTATGCAGCTCTCTGGTCTCCTCTGTCTGAATCTCCAGCGCTGCTACATCCAGCCCCGGGATTGGCTGCAGGCAGACAGTCTCCTCCCCTCCCCCTCTCACATGGAGGAGACTGCTGCAGGGAGGGAGAGAGAGGCGCCGCCCCTGAATTAACCCCGCGGACCCTGCGCTGCTCTGCTGAATACATCCAGGGGCATTACTACAGCCAGGGGCACAACAGGAGCCAGATATGGGCCCCTGGTCTTGACAGGCAGCGCAGCAGATGCCACGGCTGTAGTAATGCCCCTGGATAGGAACCCTGGCTGCGAGCCAGATGCGGCCATCAAAAGAGCCATATCTGGCTCGCGAGCCATAGGTTCCCGACCCCTGATCTAGTACATAATAGACCTTCCACTAGTGAGGAGGCTAGGCTGGAGGAGCTGGTAGTTGGTTCTCTCTATCTAGTACCTTATAGACCTTCCACTAGTGAGGAGGCTAGCCTGGAGGTGCTGGTGGTTGGTTCTTCTATCATCTAGTATCGTATAGACCAGTGATGGCTAACCTTTGGCACTGGTGCCAGAGGTGGCACTCGGAGCCCTTTCTGCGGGCACTCAGGCCATCACCAGAGAGGACTCCAGGTATCTTCCTGCAGTCCCAGACAGCCCAGGACTTGCTGTGCACAGAGGTATTTTAGAGTGACAGCGCTACCTGGGACTATTTTCTGCATTATTGGTGTCCTCAGGTGCTGGTATCAATGAAAGCTGTGACAGAGAAGGGAGTATAAACCACAAATTACATTTCTGTGTTGGCACTTTGTGATAAATAAGCGGGTCTTTGTTGATGTTTGGGCACTCGGTCTCTAAAAGGTTTGCCATCACTGGTATAGACCTTCCACTATTGAGGAGGCTAGCCGGGAGGTTGGTTCGCCCATCATCTAGTACCTTATAGACCATCCACTAGTGAGGAGGCTAGCCTGGAGGTGCTGGTGGTTGGTTCTCCCATCATCTAGTATCTTATAGACCTTCCACTAGTGAGGAGGCTAGCCTGGAGGTGCTGGTGGTTGGTTCTCCCATCATCTAGTACCTTATAGACCTTCCACTAGTGAGGAGGCTAGCCTGGAGCTGCTGGTGGTTGGTTCTCCCATCATCTAGTACCTTATAGACCTTCCACTAGTGAGGAGGCTAGCCTGGAGCTGCTGGTGGTTGGTTCTCCCATCATCTAGTACCTTATAGACCTTCCACTAGTGAGGAGGATAGCCTGGAGCTGCTGGTGGTTGGTTCTCCCATCATCTAGTACCTTATAGACCTTCCACTAGTGATGAGGCTAGCCTGGAGGTGCTGGTGGTTGGTTCTGCCATCATTTAGCACATCACAGACCTTCCACTACAGGAGAAGCTAGTTTGGGGATAGAGATGCTGTTGGGAGTTCTTCCCCATCCCTGTCTCTCTCCTCCACACAGACACGTGTACAGATCCCGCCTCGAGGTTCCGCCCCTCCCTCCCCTTCCTGTGACGTCGTGCAGTCGGGCTCTGCTCCTTTGTAGACACGTCAGCTGAGCTGCAGGATGGCGGTGCTGGTGCCGGGCTGGGAGCGGGCACTGCGGGTGCTGGTGTGTGCCCTGGGCATCGGATTGTCTGTATATGCCTATCATGTAGAGACCTCCCGGGAGGGCGACCCCGACTACAGGGCGTTATGCGACATCAACCCGTCCATCAGCTGCTCCAAGGTCTTCACATCCAGGTGAGGAGGGGGTGAGGGACAGTAACATATATATCAGCCCCTGTATATACATGTATGAGTATCACTCCCTGTGTATACATTATATATCATTTATATGTGTGTATGAGGAGGGGGTAGTAAACTATACATCACTCCCTGTGTGTATATGTATATGTGTGTATATGAGGTTGGGGTAGTAACATATGCATCACCCTTTGTAAATACATGACAAATTGAGGTCCGTAGCAACTAACAATTGCTAACATTGGGGGACATCTATTGGCTGCATGGCTGGCAATACTGTACGTCCAGGTCGCATGGCCATCTGTAGTAGTACCAGATGTATCGCCCCCGTGTGTGCATGTATGTATGAGGAGGGTGTAGTACCAGATGTATCACCCCCGTGTGTGTGCATGTATGTATGAGGAGGGTGTAGTACCAGATGTATCACCCCCGTGTGTGTGCATGTATGTATGAGGAGGGTGTAGTACCAGATGTATCACCCCCGTGTGTGTGCATGTATGTATGAGGAGGGTGTAGTACCAGATGTATCGCCCCGTGTGTATGCATGTATGTATGAGGTGGGTGTAGTACCAGATGTATCGCCCCCGTGTGTGTGCATGTATGTATGAGGAGGGTGTAGTACCAGATGTATCACCCCTGTGTGTGTGCATGTATGTATGAGGAGGGTGTAGTACCAGATGTATCACCCCCGTGTGTGTGCATGTATGTATGAGGAGGGTGTAGTACCAGATGTATCACCCCCGTGTGTGTGCATGTATGTATGAGGAGGGTGTAGTACCAGATGTATCACCCCCGTGTGTGTGCATGTATGTATGAGGAGGGTGTAGTACCAGATGTATCACCCCCGTATGTGCATGTATGTATGAGGAGGGTGTAGTACCAGATGTATCTCCCCGTGTGTGCATGTATGTATGGGGAGGGTGCAGTACCAGATGTATCACCCCATGTGTGTGCATGTATGTATGAGGAGGGTGTAGTACCAGATGTATCTCCCCGTGTGTGCATGTATGTATGAGGAGGGTGTAGTACCAGATGTATCGCCCCGTGTGTGTGCATGTATGTATGAGGTGGGTGTAGTACCAGATGTATCGCCCCCGTGTGTGTGTATGTATGAGGAGGGTGTAGTACCAGATGTATCGCCCCCGTGTGTGTGCATGTATGTATGAGGAGGGTGTAGTACCAGATGTATCGCCCCCGTGTGTGTGCATGTATGTATGAGGAGGGTGCAGTACCAGATGTATCACCCCGTGTGTGTGCATGTATGTATGAGGAGGGTGTAGTACCAGATGTATCACCCCTGTGTGTATGCATGTATGTATGAGGAGGGTGTAGTACCAGATGTATTGCCCTGTGTGTATGCATGTATGTATGAGGTGGGTGTAGTACCAGATGTATCGCCCCCGTGTGTGTGTATGTATGAGGAGGGTGCAGTACCAGATGTATCGCCCCTGTGTGTGTGCATGTATGTATGAGGAGGGTGTAGTACCAGATGTATCACCCCGTGTGTGTGCATGTATGTATGAGGAGGGTGCAGTACCAGATGTATCACCCCATGTGTGTGCATGTATGTATGAGGAGGGTGCAGTACCAGATGTATCACCCCGTGTGTGTATATACACATTAACCCTCTGTATTTTTATGGGAGGGGGTGGTTGTCCTCCGTTATGCCCCCCTTGTGCCCTCTCTGACTGCTCTTTCTCCTCCAGGTGGGGGCGCGGCTTTGGTTTGGTGGAGAACCTCCTGGGGGCGCACTCTCCGCTCAATCAGCCCAACAGTGTGTTTGGAGTTGTGTTCTACGCGCTGCAGATAGTGCTGGGTATGTACCGGACTCCTGCGCTCCGTGCCCTTCTCCCCCTGCAGTGGGTGCCATAAGATGGGCCGGGGGCGCTAGGACAGTGCTGCTCCTGGTTCTTTCATGCCCCTCATTCTCCATCATCCCCCCTCCTCCATGATCTCTACCTCTTTACCTCCTTCTCCCTCCTCCTGCTCCCACCATTTTATGGCTTTACAGCAGGGATAACAGAACGAATGCTGGACCTGCTCCGGGTTCTGGTTCCAGAGTTGCGGTGGTCTCCTGTACGTGACCTATGAATAGTGATGCCCCGATGGCCTTGTCAGTGCACAACGATGAGAGACCACCGTGACTCTGGGGGCTTCAGTCAGAGCAGAGTAAGTACTTTGTTTCAGTTTAATTTCCTTTGTCTAGTCTTCATTTGCCCTTTGTTACCTGGTCCCCTCCCCGTTCCTTTGAAGTCTCCTCCTCTACCCAGGGGTCCCCTTCCATAACTGTCCTGTGTTACCTGATCCCCTCTGTGATGGCTCCTCCACTTTCTCTCTCCCCAGGGGGTCCCCTTCCATAACTGTCCTGTGTTACCTGATCCCCTCTGTGATGGCTCCTCCACTTTCTCTCTCCCCAGGGGGTTCCCTTCCATAACTGTCCTGTGTTACCTGATCCCCTCTGTGATGGCTCCTTCACCCTCCTCTTCCTCTCTCCCCAGGGGGTTCCCTTCCATAACTGTCCTGTGTTACCTGATCCCCTCTGTGATGGCTCCTTCACCCTCCTCTTCCTCTCTCCCCAGGGGGTTCCCTTCCATAACTGTCCTGTGTTACCTGATCCCCTCTGTGATGGCTCCTCCTCTTCCTCTCTCCCCAGGGGGTTCCCTTCCATAACTGTCCTCTGTTACCTGATCCCCTCTGTGATGGCTCCTTCACCCTCCTCTTCCTCTCTCCCCAGGGGGTTCCCTTCCATAACTGTCCTGTGTTACCTGATCCCCTCTGTGATGGCTCCTTCACCCTCCTCTTCCTCTCTCCCCAGGGGGTTCCCTTCCATAACTGTCCTGTGTTACCTGATCCCCTCTGTGATGGCTCCTTCACCCTCCTCTTCCTCTCCTCCCAGGGGGTTCCCTTCCATAACTGTCCTGTGTTACCTGATCCCCTCTGTGATGCCTCCTTCACCCTCCTCTTCCTCTCTCCCCAGGGGGTTCCCTTCCATAACTGTCCTGTGTTACCTGATCCCCTCTGTGATGCCTCCTTCACCCTCCTCTTCCTCTCTCCCCAGGGGGTTCCCTTCCATAACTGTCCTGTGTTACCTGATCCCCTTTGTGATGCCTCCTCCTCTTCCTCTCTCCCCAGGGGGTTCCCTTCCATAACTGTCCTGTGTTACCTGATCCCCTCTGTGATGCCTCCTTCACCCTCCTCTTCCTCTCTCCCCAGGGGGTTCCCTTCCATAACTGTCCTCTGTTACCTGATCCCCTCTGTGATGCCTCCTCTTCCTCTCTCCCCAGGGGGTCCCCTTCCATAACTGTCCTGTGTTACCTGATCCCCTCCCTTTGATGCCTCCTCTTCCTCTCTCCCCAGGGGGTTCCCTTCCATAACTGTCCTGTGTTACCTGATCCCCTCTGTGATGGCTCCTTCACCCTCCTCTTCCTCTCTCCCCAGGGGGTCCCCTCCCATAACTGTCCTGTGTTACCTGATCCCCTCTGTGATGGCTCCTCCTCTTCCTCTCTCCCCAGGGGGTCCCCTCCCATAACTGTCCTGTGTTACCGGATCCCCTCTGTGATGGCTCCTCCTCTTCCTCTCTCCCCAGGGGGTTCCCTTCCATAACTGTCCTGTGTTACCTGATCCCCTCTGTGATGGCTCCTTCACCCTCCTCTTCCTCTTTCCCCAGGGGGTCCCCTCCCATAACTGTCCTGTGTTACCTGATCCCCTCTGTGATGGCTCCTCCTCTTCCTCTCTCCCCAGGGGGTCCCCTCCCATAACTGTCCTGTGTTACCTGATCCCCTCTGTGATGGCTCCTCCTCTTCCTCTCTCCCCAGGGGGTTCCCTTCCATAACTGTCCTGTGTTACCTGACCCCCTCTGTGATGGCTCCTCCTCTTCCTCTCTCCCCAGAGGGTCCCCTCCCATAACTGTCCTGTGTTACCTGATCCCCTCTGTGATGGCTCCTTCCCCCTCCTCTTCCTCTCTCCCCAGGGGGTTCCCTTCCATAACTGTCCTGTGTTACCTGATCCCCTCTGTGATGGCTCCTCCTCTTCCTCTCTCCCCAGGGGGTCCCCTCCCATAACTGTCCTGTGTTACCTGATCCCCTCTGTGATGGCTCCTCCTCTTCCTCTCTCCCCAGGGGGTTCCCTCCCATAACTGTCCTGTGTTACCTGATCCCCTCTGTGATGGCTCCTCCTCTTCCTCTCTCCCCAGGCTTTGTGGGGCTGGTGGCAGCTGCGGTGACGCTCTTGGTAAGCTCGCTGGTGTCCATTGCCGGCTCGCTGTACCTCGCATACATCCTCTTCTACGTCCTGGAGGACTTCTGCGTCATCTGCATCACCACCTACGTCCTGAACTTCATCCTTCTGCTGCTCAATGTCAAGAGGCTGCAGTGGCTGACGGCGAGCCCCGGGAAGAAGAAGAGGAAGAACAAGAAGAAGAAGAACTGAGGACCTTCCACGGCCACATTTCCTACGTTATATCACCGATAGGTCACAGACCGTGAGCGGCACGCTGCTGGATCGGGCGCTCTACACCAGTGTTACCTTTTATGTTCTATGGGATTTTTTTAGGATTTTTTTTTTGATTGGTGCCAGAATTAACGGAGCTGTTACAGATCATGTGACTTTAATCATTGCGCATGGCGTGAAGGCGCCAGGATGAAGCTGTGATCGGAAGCAATCGAACAAAGGTCTCAGGGAAAAAACTGAACAAAATCTGCGGCCAGTAGCTGCAGACAACGTCCTGCGGTGACTGCCCCCCCCCCCCTTCCCCTGTCGGGGGTCTCGCTCACAGCCGCGTCACGTGAAGCGCTTCCTCCATCATTCCATCCTACGGGATTTTATAATAAAGGGAATGTTTTTCAGTATTTTGGATGCACTGGTCTCCTTGTCCCGGGAGGAGGGGGGGGGGGGGTAAATAGTTGCATCTTGTGGGAGGTCACATAGGGGTAGGAACAGGGGACTCCAGAGGGGTCTGCTGTGGGATCAGTGAGTATTTCCAGACTAAAGAAAACAACATGTAGGAAAACTTTCTCCATCGTCTTTATTATTGTAACCCTGTGCACAGATCTCGCAGAGCGCCCCCTACAGACCACCTGTGCAGGGCATTAAAAATGTGAAAATATGGCAACCGTATAACTACAACTCCCAACATTCGATAGATATTGCACCTGCTTTGGGGTTACCAAGGTCATGTGACCTTCACGACAGGAAATCCATTCACAGAAGAGGAGGTCAACCGATGCTACCCTGGCAACCCTTCCAGCACCTTCTCTTCTATTCTGTTCCTGACCCTAGAAGAGTGTTCCGGCCCTTTAATTACTCATCACCTTTCCATAGGTCATTTAGAGATGATCCACAGGGGCAGATCAGCTGTTATACATTGCGGTCAGCACAGAGGAAGACAACCCTGTCCAAAGTGTATCAGCCCTCCGGCCACACCCGAGACGTCGCTCTTCTAGAAGTGAACGACCGTTTTGTGGCTGTAGTGCAGTCGGACGGCAGATTCACTCTGGATAAATTGTCTTCTCTCTGACCAGAGTGCAGCTGGACATCGAGCGACGCTCCACTAAACTGATCGATGGAAAGGCCACAAGTAATATAGGAGCCTAGAATACCAAGCCAGAGAGCGCGTCCTCCTCCACCAGTCATGTGCCGGTTATTGGAATGGACCAGACCTAATGTGGCACTGGGAAAGCGTGTGGAATGAAGCTCTACTCAAACTTGTCTTTGGAAGACCCTTGGAATGAAAAAGTTGCTTCACATCTTCCCGAATAATTCCCATGTACAAGAACCAAAGTTGAAGAGGAGAAAGTCTTGTCTGCTTCCCAGCGGGGACACGATTGTCCATTCTCATCTCATCTCATATTGAAGGTCTCCTTCAGACTATGGAGGGCTTGCTCTTTGGTGATGAGAAACCAGTCTTCGGGCAGCTCGGCCGGCTTTGCATTATAATAATCTGAAAACTGTTTATTGTATTCCTTAAAGACAAATTTCCAGTAATCGGAGGCCCCGATGGTGGTGTCGGGCTGTATGCTCCAGTCGGGGTAGATCTGGCGGTATTCTTTGTAGCGACGTGGCTTCCATTCTGTATCTGAATTTAGAAATGTTGTGTTACTGACAACATCGGTAGAACATATGGAGTGGGACAGAGCTTTAGAATCCGTACACCTGTAGGTTCCTAGTCCTTGTGGCCGATGAACAGAGGCAAAGTGCTCGGTATGATTGGACGCTCCGGCCTCACAGGGAACCTTACAGAATGGACACTGCTTTCCACATCCGAACACCTTCTTGAAGAGCTCATCCTGAGGCTTCACCAATGCCTTGGAGAGGACGTAATCAATGGTAAAATGTTTAATTTCTGTGATGATTTCTCTCTCCACGTCCTCGAGGAACGTTTCGATGTCCACCGAGAACTGTAACGGGGTGGCGTTATTTTGAAATGTGATGACCTTTATCTCATTTTGTGCGATGACCAAGTCCTTCTTTAGCATCAACCGAAAGGTCTTCAAACATTTGGACACACTGGAACTTTCGGTCACTTTAGGGTCTTTGAGGACTTGTCTGATTTTCTTTGTAACGGAGAGCAAGATCTTGGATTTTAAGCATTCCAGAGAGGCCGAGTCCTTATACTTGTTATTGATGTATTTTACTATCCAAGTCTTCACAAAAGTCTCGTAATGATTATTGTACTTTACATACTGAGTGAAATCCGAATTTTCTAACAGCTCCTTGAGCAGCGTGTACTGGAAGAAGGTTCTGCTGCTGTACTGGATTGAATCGCTACTGGTCAATATGTCGTTGACAATTTCTCCTCCCAGGTTTTTGTACACGTAGTCCGTGAGAGAAGGTTTCAGGCAAACCTCACAGAACCGTTTTGCTCGGAGCAGAGACTCGTCTTTCTCGTGGTAAACATTGATGAACATGGAGCGGTACTGAGGCTTTAGGTTATCCAGATAAAGCCTCATGTTGTTCTCTTGGAAAAAAATATTATGCTTCTTCTGGAATAAGGGAGCAGCTCGACCCAAGAGGTGAAGCTTCAGGTCCAACTCGAAAAATGTAGTGAGGTGCAGGGCTCTAATATCCTCCTGGTTCAGTCTTTCGTTTAAAGTGTTGAGAAGCTCTTGACTGTAGGTCTGGTGATAATCCTTCATTGCATTCACTTGCTCCGATATGTAACGGCTGCACTGCTCTTTCAGTGAGGACACGAGATTGTTCACCTTATTCCAGTATTCTGCTCGATTTTCTTCTGGCAGACTTTCATAGTGGCTCGGCTGAACATATATCTCCTCGAGGTTCAGCCCGTTCTGTCCATAGTTGTCCACACTTTGGATGTCGTTGAGCTTCTCGTTGATGTAACCTGCTTTGTGCCTCATGTCCTTCCGCAGCTGTTCCACCATCTCTTGGCTGATGTTGTGCTTCTTTAAACTGCTGAGCTGTAATCCTGAGATGGTTTTATTCCACATGTTCTCAAACTCCGTCTCTAGTTCCTCGTTGCTCAGTTGATGTTTTTTACTTTTGCAGTTTTCCAGGAGACTGTTGGCTTTCTCTTCAATGATCTTCAAGTAGCTCCTCTGAACAAACTGTATCTCGTGCTTTTCTCTCTGGATGCGGATGGCTTCCTCACATTTTATTCTTAAATCTTCTTCTATTTCATCCCTAAGAGTTAAGACACTTTTGAAGAAATCCTCCTTATACCTCTCTACCAGGTGCACGTACTTGTTCCCACTCTCAAAGTACTTCTCTAGTTCTGCTAACATGTCTTCTTCTTCCCCCTGCAATGCTCGCTGCATGTCATCCCTTATTCCGGTCCACGTTTCAGTCTCCAATTCTGAAGCAGATTGGTTGGATACTTCATTCCCTGCCTCAGTCATCCACTTGTACATCGATTTTCGGAATTTCCACTCTAGCTCTGAATATTTTATAGCCAGTTGGTTATAAGCCTCGGCCACCAGACTGTTTCTGAAACTGAAGATGAAATGTTCATACTTCACTGCGTTCCACAAGCTTTTCACCCATGATATGAAATCTGTTATTGTCTGAGATATTCTGGATTGTTGCTGGTTCTTCAGGATTTCAAACAAATGTCTTTTCAGTTCAAAAACGTTCTCGCTGTACCCTGTATTCACAGAAGCCATAGGTGGAACACCATGCATGAGTCCAGGAACGTACCAGCTGTGCTCCTCAGGATCATAGTCCATGACATCCGAAAATTTCATAACATTATCTTTTTCTTCCATTTTTGCAGCCACTTTAGTCATTTCATCTAATTGTTCTAGAAGTTTCTTTCTGTCTCTCATATTCTTGTCATGGGCGGACACGTCGCTCACATTCTGATGGACAAACTGGCAGTTTGGTCTCTTTCCAACTTCTTTCATCCTCAGAAAAGCATGGACCACAATCTGGAGAATATCTTTCATCTCTGTTGTATTTTCCATGGCCATGTTGACTATGGTGATGTCACTCAACCCAACCACAAGGGTGGCCAACTCATTGTCATGTTCATAGCTGTCATCAAGTGATGATAATTCAGGGGCTTTCAACCCTTCAGTGTCAATCACCAGGACAAATTCACAGCCCAGCTCCTCCTGGAAGTTCTCCTTCACCTTAATAAGAGTCATGAAGGCTCCTCTTGTGCATCGTCCACTGGCCACAGGGAACTGTAGACCAAACATGGTGTTCAGGAGGGTGGACTTCCCCGTACTCTGCACTCCCAGCACAGTGATCACTCTCATCCTACACCATCCTCCAGTCTTCTTATCCAGCTCAGTCAGGACATCAGTGATCCACTGTAAGGGAATGTTGGAGGCATCTCCATCGATAAGCTCCAGTGGGAATCCATCCAGCAGGAGATCAGCTGCAATCGTTGGGATTTGGTGTAGCAGATTATTTCCCTCAATACCGTTCTTTGATACATAACACTGAGCTTCATATATCTGCCCCACCTCTCTGATAAAATGTTCGATACCTAGTGAACTGCTTAATATTACTTGATCCAATTTTTTCAACTTTTCTGCATTCGCACCTGAGTTATAGCAGTACTCCTTGTACTCCGCTTGTAGGGAGCTCATGTGCTTTCGAGAGATGGAGTCAAGGTAGAGCTTCATCCATCTCAGAAAGTAGAATTTCTCTGTGTGGGTTAAGCTTTTGATTGCATCTATAAACCTGACTATTTCTTCTGGGATGCCAAGTTCACTCTGTTGTTTCCGTAGACTAGAACATTTCTTGGCCAGTTTTGTTTTGTAGTCGTCTGCGTTGCGACTGCCCAGTCCTTTCATCCTACATATTTCTTTCTCGGTTTTGGCCAGTTGCTTCCACAGATCTCCTTGAAGTCTCATGGTTTCGTTTTTGTACTGGACGACATCCTTTATGTTTTTTGTAATCTCCAGAGCAAATTTCCTGGTGTTTTGATGTTCCTCTGAGCTCTCATCCACCTGTATCCCTAGATCTTCTGCAATATGTGACATCTCCTCCAGGGTGATGTAGCACGAAGAAGATTGAAGAAGATCTGTAATGATTAACTGTAACTTCTTGACCAGCTCGGCATCATTTATGGTTATGTTCTTCACCAAGACGTGTTTTCTGTTGATCTTCAATATGGGGTACAACCTCTTTATGAATGTTTGTGTCTCCCCACTTATATTTCTAGATGATGGAGCAAGGATAATGAAATACTTAGCGTTGGTTTCCTCCATGGATTCGAGCAGGTGGTACTGCCTCTCATCTATACTCTCTAGGAAAATGAAGATCGCCGTCGACACCTTAGTTAGAAAGCTAAACTGCTCCCAATTGGACTCAAGGTCACCACGGAGGTTGGTGACTGCAACTGGATCTGGGAATGTGTCCAAAGTTTCCCGACCCCCTGGAAAGAACCAAGCTATCTCCACAAATCCATCGGATATTTCCCTAGAAGTATTTGCACCATCCATATTCTGATGGACAAAAAAATCATGATGTCGCTGAGCTGAACTCAGAACACAATTGAGAATTCTCGACTTGGACAAATTGCATTTTCCTAGCCTGACAAAAGTGAAGACTGGCATAGGGATCTTCACCACATTATCTTCTCTGCATCCTTTACTGTCAGCCATGGAGTGAGGTCTCCAGCGCTTCACTATGTCTCTCATTGCCCACAACATGAACGTGGTACCTGGACTATTCCTAGCAGGAAGAAGCAGAGGGAGTGCAAACTGGCACATGGACATCTTTGTCACAATCTCTTGCTGAAGGAAGCTGTCAGAACAATGCAGGAGGACACAGAGAACATCCAGCGGGTGGATAGTACTGGAATTGTCCATATCGTCCATGAAATCCATATCCTCGTCCTGCTGCATGCTCAGTTTTGTGCTGACGGACTGGTCATACCTTGTGTTTCTCGCACTACTGTTTAAGGCCATGAGGTTTTGTAGGAAACTCCAAGGAACCTCTTCTATTCTCTGAGGCACAAGCCTCTTTAGATCTTCTTGTCCGACCTTCAAGACATCTGAGAGACTTAGCTTTGACGATTTGAACTTTTCCATGTTCAGTTCTTTCAACTTTGTATCAAATGTTTTTGTTTTAGCTGTGGATAGAAATAACATATTAGTTGTGTGTTGCATCATATCATATCGGGGCAAGTTATGTCTCTATATTATTCTGATTTAGTTAGTCTGATATCGCTATAGAGTAACACACACACGAATAGTAGTGGTCAAGGCCTGTATACATTCAAGGCCTCAGTCCCCAGGCTGATGCCGGATGAGGATGGGAGGGGGAGTGAGCTTCCGCAGCCCTTCCTTCTCCATTAAAAGACAAGAAAATTAGGCAACTTGCAGGGTTGTCACTTGGCTCGGTCACGGGTGGTAAGACAGCGGGTGCTCACCTCACCGTGACCGGGTGGCATAGACTTCTATTGTGGCTGTGATTTGGCAGCAATGTGCGTGGCCAGATCACGCCCATAATTACGGGCGTGTGAATGGGGCCTGAGAATTTACTGTATTAAATACTGATTGGACGATGTCGGGTTCACAGGTTCTTCTCCCATTAAGAGAAGGCGCACAAATCCTCGTTACTGACATTACATCTGCTCTGGATCAAGGAACCGGATGGTTCCTTATACACTGAGGGTGCGGTCAGTGTATAACATTCGGTTTTCGAAGCCAAAAGAAGGTGTGGATGATAATGGGGTGAGACAAATAATTAAAAGGTTCTGCTCCTCCTCCTCCTACATTTACTCCATTCCAGGTTTGGGCAACAAAAACTGCATCTGATAAACTGAACGTGTGACTGCACCCTGAGGTCTGGGTTCTAAGTCCAGTTATGGACAAACAATGTTATTACACAGACTGTAAGCTTAATGACTGGACTGGACCAGCAAAGAACCCCAACAATAATTTGATCTGGTGGGTCAAGGGAACCACAGTCCGACAATGGACTTTTATTGAGAAGCGTTGTGTGGGGGGTTATGGATAGGACTCTATTTTCTGGTTGAAGTTATTTAAAGGGAACCTGTCACCAGGAGAGCCATTTTTAGCACTCCCCCAGTCCCCACAGAGCATAGTACATACACTGCCAAAATGTTTTTGTATTAAAAATTGGTTTTACAGAAAAAAAGATATGTTATATTGTACCTTTCATTAGCATCTGCTGTGTGACTAGGCAGTTGCCAAATGGGAGGGGCTGGAAAGGAGCAGCTCCCACCCTTGGGAAACAGCTTCTCCATGTGACCTTTTCAAATATATGAAAATACCCATCACTTGGCTTAGCGACGCCCCCTGCTCCTCTACAGCCAATCCCGAGTGTGGGGATTTATTCATATATTTGAAAAGGTCACATGTTTCCCAAGGGTGGGGGGGACTGCTCCTTTCCAGCCCCTCCCAAAAGGCAACTGCCTAGTCACACAGCAGATGCTAATGAAAGGTACAATATAACAGATCTTTTTTCTGTAAAACCAATTTTTTTTATACAAAAACATTTTGTCAGTGTATGTGCTATGCTCTGTGGGGACTGGGGGAGTGCTAAAAATGGGTCTCCTGGTGACAGGTTCCCTTTAAGAAAGAATTAACTTTTATGATGGACATAACTCAGTTTCATCTTCTGGAGCTCTGCAGGAAGGTGTCTGCGTGCTTAGACCTCCAAGACTTCATGTCCAGCAAGGTCTGTGAGAGGATCCATCACATTCCTTGTACCATGAAGCCTCGTGTATATATCAATCACGTTACGTCGTCTTTTCTATGTACCCAACGGAAACCTGACCAAATTAGGATAAGCCAATCAGAGCCAAGCATATGCTGAAAGACGTCTACGGTAGACCACCACTGACCAGGTCATCAGTGTCCACTCATCCAAGTCTTTCTTCAGAGATTTGACGTTAACCAGACGTCGTGTAAAGGACCGACCACCTATGAATCTCATTGGTCCAGAGCTGGGGATGTACGTCCGTCTTTGTGGCTCTAATTATCTTTAACCCTTCATGGCCAGTGCACCTGTAGAGGTGACAGATGCTGGATGAGATGAATACTTACAGTCAGGGGTGAATCCGGGCAGGTAGGGCATGAGTATGATGTTGGAGATGACCTCCTCCAGACTCTTGTCCTGCTGTCGGTGGCTGGGATCCCAGGCTCGGATCACGGCTTCTAGAGGGTTCTCCTCAGTCACAGGATTATTTGTCATCTCTGGTTCATCTGGCTCTAGGAACAGGTCACCGAAATAAGAGTCCTCTTCATCTAGATCCATGATGGGTGGGAAGTGTCGCCCTGGAATAAATAGGCAGATACATGACTGTGCAGAAGAGGTCGTGTCTGTATTTCCTCATTAGGGGCAGGTAATAATTCTGCACATTCACCTGGAGAAGATACCGTTTTTGATATCATGAGCTGAATAGTAATCCTTCCCGTGTGATCGATATCAATGTATTCTGACCTCTTGCTTGTGCAGCTGCAGGTTCAGAGCTCTCTCTCAGCTGGGACTGATGGGAGAAAATACAGGTCACATGATACAGGAGAGAATTGATGAAACTTTAGTTACATAATAGCTGCGCACACACGACAGGGACATTACTAATTAACTTTGTCATTTTTTTGTATTGCAGATTCACTGTTAAAGGGGTTTTCCCTTGAAAGAAAATTCTTGCATTTCAACCCCAAATAATGTTTAGGCAATAAAGAGAATTCTTAACCCTTTACTTTACGATGTTACAGTGATGGTCGGTGTAAGATTGTAAGATTCCAGAGTGTGAGCGGGGACTTTCTGAGCAGACTCTTCATGATCCCTCTGTGCTGTGAGATGCTGTGTGCTGACAATGTGCTTAGATTATCAGGGTACAGGGTTATCTACATTTTCATTTACCTTCTAAACATTCACTAGTATCTAACACATAGAGAGAGAGTTGGATATAAAAGACATTGGGGCTCGTTTATTAAGGGTCGCAGATCACACTTCCGTTGCACTGTTCGTCTTTTTCGGGGATTAATCGGCTGTGACAGGTATTTAACAAGTGTCTGCGCTAGGATTGTGTCACACTTGATAGGATTGTGGTGCAACTGCGCTGCTTCCATGTAGCAAAAATCGGGGGGAGGGGGATGGCGCAAATTGGCGGGTGGTCGGGCAGCCAGGCAATCCGACAGATTCGGATTGAGCGTGGAATTTAACTTTCTAATTTTGTTGCAAGACAATGCACTTACATGCACCAGGAGAAAGGTGAACTCTCGGGACCTGAGTGGGGAAGGGACACATGCAGGATATCATGCGCAGGATCTTAGTGACTCCCCGCACAGCGAATTATACACGGACAATGCACTTACATGCACCAGGAAGAAGAAGGTGAACTCCTGGGACCTGAGCGGAGAAGCGACACATGCAGGATATCTGGCGCCGGATCTTAGTGACTCCCCGCACAGCACATTATACACGGACAATGCACTTACATGCACCAGGAAGAAGAAGGTGAACTCCGGGGACCTGAGCGGGGAAGTGACACACGCAGGATATCAGGCGCACGATCTTAGTGACTCCCCGCACAGCGCATTATACACGGACAATGCACTTACATGCACCAGGAAGAAGAAGGTGAACTCCAGGGACCTGAGCGGGGAAGTGACACATGCAGGATATCGAGCGCAGGATCTTAGTGACTCCCCGCACAGCGCATTATACACGGACAATGCACTTACATGCACCAGGAAGAAGAAGGTGAACTCCGGGGACCTGAGCGGGGAGGCGACACATGCAGGATATCGAGCGCAGGATCTTAGTGACTCCGCGCACAGTGCATTATACACGGACAATGCACTTACATGCACCAGGAAGAAGAAGGTGAACTCCGGGGACCTGAGCGGGGAAGTGACACATGCAGGATATCGGGAGCACGATCTTAGTGACTCCGCGCACAGTGCATTATACACGGACAATGCACTTACATGCACCAGGAAGAAGAAGGTGAACTCCGGGGACCTGAGCGGGGAAGGGACACATGCAGGATATCGGGTGCAGGATCTTAGTGACTCCCCCACAGCGCATTATACACGGACAATGCACTTACATGCACCAGGAAAAAGAAGGTGAACTCCGTGGACCTGAGCGGGGAAACGACCCATGCAGGATATCGGGCGCAGGATCTTAGTGACTCCCCGCACAGCGCATTATAGACGGACAATGCACTTACATGCACCAGGAAGAAGAAGATGAACTCCAGGGACCTGAGCGGGGAAGTGACACATGCAGGATATCGGGGGCACGATCTTAGTGACTCCCCGCACAGCGCATTATACACGGACAATGCACTTACATGCACCAGGAAGAAGAAGGTGAACTCCGGGGACCTGAGCGGGGAAGCGACACATGCAGGATATCGGGTGCAGGATGTTAGTGACTCCCCGCACAGCGCATTATACACGGACAATGCACTTACATGCACCAGGAAGAAGAATGTGAACTCCGGGGACCTGAGCGGGGAAGTGACACATGCAGGATATCGGGCGCACGATCTTATTGACTCCCCGCACAGCGCATTATACACAGACAATGCACTTACATGCACCAGGAAGAAGAAGGAGAACTCCGGGGACCTGAGCGGGGAAGCGACACATGCAGGATATCGGGGCAGGATCTTAGTGACTCCCCGCACAGCGCATTATACATGGACAATGCACTTACATGCACCAGGAAGAAGAAGGTGAACTCCGGGGACCTGAGCGGGGAAGCAACACATGCAGGATATCGGGTGCAGGATCTTAGTGACTCCCCGCACAGCGCATTGTACACGGACAATGCACTTACATGCACCAGGAAGAAGAAGTTGAACTCCGGGGACCTGAGCGGGGAAGTGACACATGCAGGATATCGGGAGCACGATCTTAGTGACTCCGCGCACAGTGCATTATACACGGACAATGCACTTACATGCACCAGGAAGAAGAAGGTGAATTTCGGGGACCTGAGTGGGGAAGCGACACATGCAGGATATCGGGTGCAGGATCTTAGTGACTCCCCCACAGCGCATTATACACGGACAATGCACTTACATGCACCAGGAAAAAGAAGGTGAACTCCGTGGACCTGAGCGGGGAAACGACCCATGCAGGATATCGGGCGCAGGATCTTAGTGACTCCCCGCACAGCGCATTATACACGGACAATGCACTTACATGCACCAGGAAGAAGAAGATGAACTCCAGGGACCTGAGCGGGGAAGTGACACATGCAGGATATCGGGGGCACGATCTTAGTGACTCCCCGCACAGCGCATTATACACGGACAATGCACTTACATGCACCAGGAAGAAGAAGGTGAACTCCGGGGACCTGAGCGGGGAAGCGACACATGCAGGATATCGGGTGCAGGATGTTAGTGACTCCCCGCACAGCGCATTATACACGGGCAATGCACTTACATGCACCAGGAAGAAGAATGTGAACTCCGGGGACCTGAGCGGGGAAGTGACACATGCAGGATGTCGGGCGCACGATCTTATTGACTCCCCGCACAGCGCATTATGCACAGACAATGCACTTACATGCACCAGGAAGAAGAAGGAGAACTCCGGGGACCTGAGCGGGGAAGCGACACATGCAGGATATCGGGGGCAGGATCTTAGTGACTCCCCGCACAGCGCATTATACATGGACAATGCACTTACATGCACCAGGAAGAAGAAGGTGAACTCCGGGGACCTGAGCGGGGAAGTGACACATGCAGGATATCGGGTGTCGGATCTTAGTGACTCCCCGCACAGCACATTATACACGGGCAATGCACTTACATGCACCAGGAAGAAGAAGGTGAACTCCAGGGACCTGAGCGGGGAAGTGACACATGCAGGATATCGGGTGCAGGATCTTAGCGACTCCCCGCACAGCGCATTATACCCGGACAATGCACTTACATGCACCAGGAAGAAGAAGGTGAACTCCGGGGACCTGAGCGGGGAAGCGACACATGCAGGATATCGGGCGCAGGATCTTAGTGACTCCCCGCACAGCGCATTATACACGGACAATGCACTTACATGCACCAGGAAGAAGAAGGTGAACTCCGGGGACCTGAGCGGGGAAGTGACACATGCAGGATATCGGGGCAGGATCTTAGTGACTCCCCGCACAGCGCATTATACACGGACAATGCACTTACATGCACCAGGAAGAAGAAGGTGAACTCCAGGGACCTGAGCGGGAAGCGACACATGCAGGATATCGGGGCAGGATCTTAGTGACTCCCCGCACAGCGCATTATACACGGACAATGCACTTACATGCACCAGGAAGAAGAAGGTGAACTCCGGGGACCTGAGCGGGAAGCGACACATGCAGGATATCGGGTGCAGGATCTTAGTGACTCCCCGCACAGCGCATTATACACGGACAATGCACTTACATGCACCAGGAAGAAGAAGGTGAACTCCGGGGACCTGAGCGGGGAAGTGACACATGCAGGATATCGGGTGCAGGATCTTAGTGACTCCCCGCACAGCACATTATACACGGACAATGCACTTACATGCACCAGGAAGAAGAAGGTGAACTCCGGGGACCTGAGCGGGGAAGCGACACATGCAGGATATCGGGCGCAGGATCTTAGTGACTCCCCGCACAGCGCATTATACACGGACAATACACTTACATGCACCAGGAAGAAGAAGGTGAACTCCAGGGACCTGAGCGGGGAAGCGACATATGCAGGATATCAGGGGCAGGATCTTAGTGACTCCCCGCACAGCACATTATACATGGACAATGCACTTACATGCACCAGGAAGAAGAAGGTGAACTCCGGGGACCTGAGCGGGGAAGAGACACATGCAGGATATCGGGGGAAGGATCTTAGTGACTCCCCGCACAGCACATTTTACACGGACAATGCACTTACATGCACCAGGAAGAAGAAGGTGAACTCCAGGGACCTGAGCGGGGAAGCGACACATGCAGGATATCGGGCGCAGGATCTTAGTGACTCCCCGCACAGCGCATTATACACGGACAATGCACTTACATGCACCAGGAAGAAGAAGGTGAACTCCAGGGACCTGAGCGGGGAAGCGACATATGCAGGATATCAGGGGCAGGATCTTAGTGACTCCCCGCACAGCACATTATACATGGACAATGCACTTACATGCACCAGGAAGAAGAAGGTGAACTCCAGGGACCTGAGCGGGGAAGTGACACATGCAGGATATCGGGTGCAGGATCTTAGTGACTCCCCGCACAGCGCATTATACACGGACAATGCACTTACATGCACCAGGAAGAAGAAGGTGAACTTAGCGGACCTGAGCGGGGAAGCCGGTGAACTTGAGTGCATTCCGGCGGGCCTCGGTGGACTTCAGCACAGCAGCGCCACCTGGTGGACGTCGGAGGAACTTCCTTAGTGAATCCCGTCCGGACCTGAATCCACCGCAGAGAACGCGCCGCTGGATCGCGAATGGACCGGGTAAGAAAATCTGCCCCAATGACACACTCAGCTCTGCTACCTCACCTAAGCAATAAAACACACAGTAGTGATTTGGCATTCCTGAATAAGCCGGCTCTCACTTAACCCAGCGCCTAATCGGTATCGTGCTGTGGAGAGGGCTGTCTAACTGGAGTGAGGCCCCCTAGTATACATTTAATAAGAAGCCAGAAGAACCATGTCATTTTAGCGAGCAGAGCCTAATGACCCAGCTCACTAAGAAGAGCCGGACTGCCCAATACTAACACACAGTTAGCACTGCTACGCCTCCCCCTCCCCTTGGATCCTGAGCTTATCTTGTCTGCTGCTGAACAGGAAGTGCCTATGTCTG
The DNA here is from genome assembly GCF_040894005.1 of Engystomops pustulosus. NCBI lineage: Eukaryota > Metazoa > Chordata > Amphibia > Anura > Leptodactylidae > Engystomops > Engystomops pustulosus. The sequence continues at coordinate 6,259,482 of NC_092418.1, forward strand.
TAGTGCCCTCTGCCCCTCCCCCTGCAGGACAGGAGAAGCTATTAATGCCAGAAGAATCTGCCAGACTATGGTTAGGAGTTTATGGTTGTATCCAAGGACAACCAAAACATAAACACCAGGACTGATAGAGACAGGTTGGAATAATATCTGTGAAATGCTGGATTTTTGTTAATACCAGTGAATTAGAGAATGTGATATTTTGATATCCTGAGTATATATAAGAATTTTGTCTTTGTGGGGAATATATCCCTTTAACGACTTGCAGCGTTATCTCATTATCTCATCTTACATAATGACTTGGCGCGGCGCCCGTGTGTCTGCAGGTGTCAGCCTCTGGCAGGACGCCCGTCATCAGCACCGATGCTGCGGCTGACAGCTACTGAGATTCCCATCACGTTAGGGACATTCCAGGAGCAAATCACTATAAGTGATGTCCCGATGTCCCTGCGATGCGCTGCTCCGGGCATTGGGTGCGGGTCCTCATTATTACTCTCCAGTCCTCACGTTGTTGTTATCTGACACTGCCCACTACTGGCCATATGAGGAGCCGCACATCACTACCCAGATCACATCTAAACTTCATGTCAACAGATATTAGGACAGTGGTCAAGGTGCAGTACACACAGTGGGGCCTAGAGGGCGGCAGAGGAGCTGATTCAGGACATTTGTAAATCTGTAATAACTCTGTAATCGCCAAAAACCTCAACTTTTTCAGCTCAGTTCACACTAACTTTTACACCTCTGTTACTTCCGTGAAAAAAAGTTAAAAGAATAGAAGTTAAAGGCATCCGTTAAAAATCCCATTGACAGCCATGTAAATATGATGTCGTCCTCTATGTTAGGCAGGATAAAACCCATGGATAACGGATCCCGGCCTAAACGGAACATAACGATGACATAAATTTACATTGATTCAATGGGATTTGTAACAGATGCCTTTAACCGCGGTTCTTTACCTTTTTTTAATGGAGGTTTGAACAGAAAAAAGTCCTTCAAACTCCTAAAAACTGATGACAATGAAAATGGCCTTGACTTCAATTGGATCTATAACGGATCTTGTGGAGGGTCTTGTGGTTCTCCCTTCTCCTGGTGGTCGGGGGTCCCAGTGCTATGACCTATTCTGCTCCCTATTCCCAATCCCATATACATGGATGTTAGCTGAAGTGATGGATCCTGTGATGCTTTTGGTCTCGGGACCCTAGTCTATGTCTGAGGTATCTGGAGGGGACTCTGGGGTCAGACGAGGGTCTCTTCCTTCCCGCTGTTCAGAACAGAAGGAATTTGGGGGGGAACAAAAGAAAAACAACTTGGGAGAAGCCCTGGTCCAGGCTCTTATACACTACTTCACCCTTACAACTCCACCGATCGCTCCCCTCTGAGCATTGGGCCCCAAACTGCAGATCAGAGAATTATGGTCTTACCCATCCACCCCTCAATAAGGTTCTCCTAATAATCATAACATACCTCAGGTTGTGTCCAAGGTCCTGGGAGGAATCCGCGTGTCCTGAAGGACCTGGTCTCTATGATAGTGGGGGGAATCCTCAAGTCCTGGAGGTCCTGGTCTCTATGATAGTTGGGGATTCCTCAAGTCCTGAAGGACCTGGTCTCTATGATAGTGGGAGGAATCCTCATGTCCTGAAGGACCTGGTCTCTATGATAGTGGGAGGAATCCTTGTGTCCTGAAGGACCTGGTCTCTATGATACTGGGAGGAATCCTCTTATCCTGGAGGACCTGGTCTCTACGATAGTGGGAGGAATCCTCGTGTCCTGAAGGACCTGGTCTCTATGATAGTTGGGGAATCCTCAAGTCCTGAAGGACCTGGTCTCTATGATAGTGGGAGGAATCCTCATGTCCTGAAGGACCTGGTCTCTATGATAGTGGGAGGAATCCTTGTGTCCTGAAGGACCTGGTCTCTATGATAGTGGGAGGAATCCTTGTGTCCTGAAGGACCTGGTCTCTATGATAGCTGGAGGAATCCTCGTGTCCTGAAGGACCTGGTCTCTATGATAGTGGGGGGAACCCTCAAGTCCTGAAGGACCTGGTCTCTATGATAGTGGGAGGAATCCTCATGTCCTGAAGGACCTGGTCTCTATGATAGTGGGAGAAATCCTAGCGTCCTGAAGGACCTGGTCTCTATGATACTGGGAGGAATCCTCATGTCCTGAAGGACCTGGTCTCTATGATAGTGGGGGGAATCCTCAAGTCCTGGAGGTCCTGGTCTCTATGATAGTGGGAGGAATCCTTGTGTCCTGAAGGACCTGGTCTCTATGATAGTGGGAGGAATCCTCGTGTCCTGAAGGACCTGGTCTCTATGATAGTGGGAGGAATCCTCGTGTCCTGAAGGTTCTGGTTTCTATGATAGTGGGAGGAATCCTTGTGTCCTGAAGGACCTGGTCTCTATGATAGTGGGAGGAATCCTCGTGTCCTGAAGGTTCTGGTTTCTATGATAGTGGGAGAAATTCTTGTGTCCTGAAGGACCTGGTCTCTATGATAGTGGGGGGAATCCTCGTGTCCTGAAGGACCTGGTCTCTATGATAGTGGGGGGAATCCTCGTGTCCTGAAGGACCTGGTCTCTATGATAGTGGGAGGAATCCTTGTGTCCTGAAGGACCTGGTCTCTATGATAGTGGGAGGAATCCTCATGTCCTGAAGTTTCTGGTCTCTATGATAGTGGGAGGAATCCTCGTGTCCTGGAGGACCTGGTCTCTATGATAGTGGGAGGAATCCTCGTGTCCTGAAGGACCTGGTCTCTATGATTGTGGGAGGATTCCTCGTGTCCTGAAGGACCTGGTCTCTACGATAGTGGGAGGAATCCTCGTGTCCTGAAGGACCTGGTCTCCATGATAGTGGGAGGAATCCTCATGTCCTGAAGGACCTGGTCTCTATGATAGTGGGAGGAATCCTTGTGTCCTGAAGGACCTGGTCTCTATGATAGTGGGAGGAATCCTCGTGTCCTGAAGGACCTGGTCTCTATGATAGTGGGAGGAATCCTCGTGTCCTGAAGGACCTGGTCTCTATGATAGTGGGGGGAATCCTCGTGTCCTGAAGGACCTGGTCTCTATGATAGTTGGGGGAATCCTCGTGTCCTGAAGGACCTGGTCTCTATGATAGTTGGGGAATCCTCGTATCCTGGAGGACCTGGTCTCTATGATAGTGGGGGGAATCCTCTTGTCCTGGAGGACCTGGTCTCTACGATAGTGGGAGGAATCCTCGTGTCCTGGAGGACCTGGTCTCTATGATAGTGGGGGGAATCCTCAAGTCCTGAAGGACCTGGTCTCTATGATAGTGGGAGGAATCCTTGTGTTCTGAAGGACCTGGTCTCTATGATAGTGGGGGGAATCATCCACATGTCCTGAAGGACATGGTCTCTATGATAGCTGGAGGAATCCTCATGTCCTGAAGGACCTGGTCTCTATGATAGTGGGAGGAATCCTCAAGTCCTGAAGGACCTGGTCTCTATGATAGTGGGGGGAATCCTTGTGTTCTGAAGGACCTGGTCTCTATGATAGTGGGAGGAATCCTCATGTCCTGAAGGACCTGGTCTCTATGATAGTGGGGGGAATCCACATGTTCTGAAGGACCTGGTCTCTATGATAGCTGGAGGAATCCTCGTGTCCTGAAGGACCTGGTCTCTATGATAGTGGGAGGAATCCTCGTGTCCTGAAGGTTCTGGTTTCTATGATAGTGGGAGGAATCCTTGTGTCCTGAAGGACCTGGTCTCTATGATAGTGGGAGGAATCCTCGTGTCCTGAAGGTTCTGGTTTCTATGATAGTGGGAGGAATCCTCATGTCCTGAAGAACCTGGTCTCTATGATTGTGGGAGGAATCCTCGTGTCCTGAAGGACCTGGTCTCTATGATAGTAGGAGGAATCCTCATGCCCTGAAGGACCTGGTCTCTATGATTGTGGGAGGAATCCTCGTGTCCTGAAGGACCTGGTCTCTATGATAGTTGGGGAATCCTCAAGTCCTGAAGGTCCTGGTCTCCATGATAGTGGAAGGAATCCTCATGTCCTGAAGGACCTGGTCTCCATGATAGTGGAAGGAATCCTCAAGTCCTGAAGGACCTGGTCTCTATGATTGTGGGAGGATTCCTCGTGTCCTGAAGGACCTGGTCTCTATGATAGTTGGGGAATCCTCAAGTCCTGAAGGTCCTGGTCTCCATGATAGTGGAAGGAATCCTCATGTCCTGAAGGACCTGGTCTCCATGATAGTGGAAGGAATCCTCAAGTCCTGAAGGATCTTTTTCTAAAATGTGAAAGTCTGGACATCTATAACCACAAGAAGCTTCTCCCTCCCCGACTCCATAAATCATCATCATCAGAATCCTCCTCATTTACATGATGCTTATCTTTATTGAAATGAGCGCAGCCTGTGGTGATAGCGTGTCCTGTGTCTGGACATGTCCGCAGGGAGGGCTGTGTGCACCTGTGTATGTGTAGGGATGGGCTGTACATTATATGGAGAGGAGCATTGGCCCCCATACACATTACACCACACATGGAGGGGCTCTGCTCTGCGCAGTAGAATAGCCCCCACTCTTCTTACTATAAGATCTTGGTTCTGGGAATATTGGTGGAGTCATCCAGAAGAATTTGTAATGTCATCTTAGATGATGAGGCCAGCGCACCACAGAACTCCCAACATTAGGGGCAGAGAAAGAGGGACAAAAGATGAGGCGTGGAATCTTTTTTTATCCTATCCTTTTGCTCCATCTCTTACTCCACAATGCACAGTATAATCCCCCCTTAGTTCACATTGTGGCCCCCCTCACATTGTGTCCCTCCAGCTCCCTGTCACATTGTGGCCCTCCCTGATATTGTGCCCCCAGCGCCCCCTCACATTGTGTCCCCCCAGGTTCCTGTCCCATTGTGGATCCCTGATATTGTGTCCCCCAGCTCCCTCTCACATTGTGTCCCCCCCTGATATTGTGCCCCCAGATCCCCCTCACATTGTGTCCCCCCCTGATATTGTGCCCCCAGATCCCCCTCACATTGTGTCCCCCCAGGTCCCTATCACATTGTGGCCCTCTGATATTGTGCCCCCATATCCCCCTCACATTGTGTCCCCCCTGATATTGTGCACCCAGATCGCCCTCACATTCTGTACCCCCAGCTCCCTTTCACATTGTGACCCCCCTGATATTGTGTCCCCACAGCTCCCTGTCACATTGTGGCCCCCTTCACATTGTGTGCCCTCAGCCCCCTGTTACATTGTGGCCCCCCTGATATGGTGCCCCCAGCTCCCCTTCACATTGTGTCTCCCCAGCTCCCTGTCACATTGTGGCCCCCTGATATTTATGCCCCCAGATCCATCTCACATTGTGGCTCCCAGCTCCCTGTCACATTGTGGCCCCCTGATATTGTGCCCCCAGATCCCCCTCACATTGTGTCCCCCCAGCTCCCTGTCCCATTGTGGCCCCCTGATATTGTGCCCCCAGCTCCCGCTCACATTGTGTCCCCCCAGCTCCCTGTCACATTGTGGCCCCCTGATATTGTGCCCCCAGATCCGTCTCACATTGTGGCTCCCAGCTCCCTGTCAAATTGTGGCCCCCTGATATTGTGCCCCCAGATCCCCCTCACATTGTGTCCCCCCAGCTCCCTGTCCCATTGTGGCCCCCTGATATGGTGCCCCCAGCTCCCCTTCACATTGTGTCCCCCCAGCTCCCTGTCACATTGTGGCCCCCTGATATTGTGCCCCCAGATACGTCTCACATTGTGGCTCCCAGCTCCCTATCACATTGTGGCCCCCTGATATTGTGCCCCCAGATCCCCCTCACATTGTGTCCCCCAGCTCCCTGTCCCATTGTGGCCCCCTGATATTGTGCCCCCAGATTCCCATTACATTGTGTCCCCCCAGCCCCCTGTTACATTGTGGCCCCCCTGATATTGTGTCCCCACAGCTCCCCCTCACATTGTGTCCCCCCCTGATATTGTGCCCCCATATCCGCCTCACATTGTGGCCCCCAGCTCCCTGTCACATTGTAGCCCCCTGAACTTGTGCCCCCTGCTCCCTGTCACATTGTGTCCCCCCAGCTCCCTGTCACATTGTAGCCCCTCTGGTATTGTGCCCCCAATTACCTGTCACATTGTGGCCCGCTAATACCCCCCCCCCCCCCAGCTCCCCCTCACATTGTGGCTCCCCCTCATATTTTGCCCCTCATAATAGCCAGGACTTAGGCTGCCATAACCAGCAGCACCTCGGCATCTGGGGCTAAAACTGGCCCTGACACAGCAGAACAGAGCTGATGGTAACAGTCCGGACGGAGGATCCAAGAGAAGACGTCGCAGCTGAATGACTTCTGTATTGGAGGAGAGATAATTATTCTGTCCAGTAGGCGGCAGAATCTCTCAGTGAGGCAACTTTCCTCCAGGACTGGATGGTGGATGAGTCTTCAGGGTGACAATGACCCGAAACGCATCAGTAAGAAGAAGGTCAAGCTCTGAGCCCGGCAGCAGCCTGAAGTCTGGAAGTTCTGGAGATCTTTATGGAGGAGCCACGACCCCTGCAGGAAACCTCTGACCCCTGACCTGGGAAATGGACCAAATACTAGGTTCTGCTTTATTGTTGAATCAAATAATTGTCTCATGAAATAAAATGCTGATTAATTAAGTATAACATATACAATGTGATTTTTGGGATTTTTTTAGATTCTGTCTCTCCCGGGTGAAGTGACCTACAATATAATGACAGGACCTCTCCGTCCCCTGCAGGGGGGGAATCTCACAAAATCCAATCCTTATTCCCCCTTTGTGTTCCCCCTCACTGAGGGAGGATTCAGTATTTTTGGAATAAATGGACATGAAGTCACAGATTATGAGAATTCTGCGCGGTAGACCTGAGACTCTGAGGCTGGCGAGGTGCGACATGCTGCAGCCTGCAGAGCTGGAGATGTTCTGCAGGTGGAGGCGTCTATTGCTGGGTCAGCAGATCCCCGGAGATGAGGAGACTCCAGATAAGTATCAGCAACGAGCGCAAATACTGATGGTGGGAAACATCTCCAGCATCTCCAGTAATGGTAACAATAAAGCCGTATGTCTATAGCGCCATCATATTCCACAGCGCGGTACAAACAGAATAAGACACTACAGAGTATGAACATGGCTGTATGAGACAACAGAAGTGAGAACCCTGATCTCAGGAGCTTACAATCTATGAGGAGGAGACAGGAGACACAGGAGGTGACAGTACTTGTACAATGGTCAGACAACCAGACAAAATGGCACCCAGACACCCAGACAACTAAACACCCAGACACCCAGACAGCCAGACAACATGACCACAAACACCCAGACAGCCAGACAACCAAACACCCAGACAACCAGACACCCAGACAGCCAGACAACAAGACAGCCAGACAACAAGAAAACAAGACAGCCAGACAACAAGACAGCCAGACAACAAAACACCCAGACAACCAGACAGCTAGACAACCAGACACCCATACAGCCAGACAACAAGACAGCCAGACAACAAGAAAACAAGACAGCCAGACAACAAGACAGCCAGACAACAAGAAAACAAGACAGCCAGACAACAAGACAGCCAGACAACAAGAAAACAAGACAGCCAGACAACAAGACAGCCAGACAACAAGAAAACAAGACAGCCAGACAACAAGACAGCCAGACAACAAAACACCCAGACAACCAGACAGCTAGACAACCAGACACCCATACAGCCAGACAACAAGACAGCCAGACAACAAGAAAACAAGACAGCCAGACAACAAGAAAACAAAAAAGCCAGACAACAAGAAAACAAAACAGCCAGACAACCAAACACCCGGACAACCAGGCACCCAGACAACAAGACACCCAGACAACAAGAAAACAAGGCACCCAGACAATAAGACAGCCAGACACCCAGACAGACAGACAGCCAGACAACAAAACAACAAGACAACAAGAAAGCCAGATACCCAGACAACAAGACACCCAGACAAGACAGCCAGACAACAAGAAAACAAGACAGCCAGACAACAAGACAGCCAGACAACAAAACACCCAGACAACCAGACAGCTAGACAACCAGACACCCATACAGCCAGACAACAAGACAGCCAGACAACAAGAAAACAAGACAGCCAGACAACAAGAAAACAAGACAGCCAGACAACAAGACAGCCAGACAACAAGACAGCCAGACAACAAGAAAACAAGACAGCCAGACAACAAGACTGCCAGACAACAAGACAGCCAGACAACAAGAAAACAAGACAGCCAGACAACAAGACAGCCAGACAACAAGAAAAAAAGACAGCCAGACAACAAGACAGCCAGACAACAAAACACCCAGACAACCAGACAGCTAGACAACCAGACACCCATACAGCCAGACAACAAGACAGCCAGACAACAAGAAAACAAGACAGCCAGACAACAAGAAAACAAGACAGCCAGACAACAAGACAGCCAGACAACAAGACAGCCAGACAACAAGAAAACAAGACAGCCAGACAACAAGACAGCCAGACAACAAGACAGCCAGACAACAAGACAGCCAGACAACAAAACAACAAGACAACAAGAAAGCCAGATACCCAGACAACAAGACACCCAGACAAGACAGCCAGACAACAAGAAAACAAGACAGCCAGACAACAAGACACCCAGACAACCAGACAGCTAGACAACCAGACACCCATACAGCCAGACAACAAGACAGCCAGACAACAAGAAAACAAGACAGCCAGACAACAAGAAAACAAGACAGCCAGACAACAAGACAGCCAGACAACAAGAAAACAAGACAGCCAGACAACAAGACAGCCAGACAACAAGACAGCCAGACAACAAGAAAACAAGACAGCCAGACAACAAGACAGCCAGACAACAAGAAAAAAAGACAGCCAGACAACAAGACAGCCAGACAACAAAACACCCAGACAACCAGACAGCTAGACAACCAGACACCCATACAGCCAGACAACAAGACAGCCAGACAACAAGAAAACAAGACAGCCAGACAACAAGAAAACAAAAAAGCCTGACAACAAGAAAACAAAACAGCCAGACAACCAAACACCCGGACAACCAGGCACCCAGACAACAAGACACCCAGACAACAAGAAAACAAGACAGCCAGACAAAAAGACAGCCAGACAACAAGAAAACAAGACAGCCAGACAACAAAACACCCAGACAACCAGACAGCTAGACAACCAGACACCCATACAGCCAGACAACAAGACAGCCAGACAACAAGAAAACAAGACAGCCAGACAACAAGAAAACAAGACAGCCAGACAACAAGACAGCCAGACAACAAGAAAACAAGACAGCCAGACAACAAGACAGCCAGACAACAAGAAAACAAGACAGCCAGACAACAAGACAGCCAGACAACAAGAAAAAAAGACAGCCAGACAACAAGACAGCCAGACAACAAAACACCCAGACAACCAGACAGCTAGACAACCAGACACCCATACAGCCAGACAACAAGACAGCCAGACAACAAGAAAACAAGACAGCCAGACAACAAGAAAACAAAAAAGCCAGACAACAAGAAAACAAAACAGCCAGACAACCAAACACCCGGACAACCAGGCACCCAGACAACAAGACACCCAGACAACAAGACACCCAGACAACAAGAAAACAAGATACCCAGACAATAAGACAGCCAGACAACCAGACAGACAGACAGCCAGACAACAAAACAACAAGACAACAAGAAAGCCAGATACCCAGACAACAAGACACCCAGACAAGACAGCCAGACAACAAGAAAACAAGACAGCCAGACAACAAGACAGCCAGACAACAAAACACCCAGACAACAAGACAGCTAGACAACCAGACACCCATACAGCCAGACAACAAGACAGCCAGACAACAAGAAAACAAGACAGCCAGACAACAAGAAAACAAGACAGCCAGACAACAAGACAGCCAGACAACAAGAAAACAAGACAGCCAGACAACAAGACAGCCAGAAAACAAAACACCCAGACAACCAGACAGCTAGACAACCAGACACCCATACAGCCAGACAAAAAGACAGCCAGACAACAAGAAAACAAGACAGCCAGACAACAAGACAGCCAGACAACAAGAAAACAAAACAGCCAGACAACCAAACACCCGGACAACCAGGCACCCAGACAACAATAAGACAGCCAGACAACCAGACAGACAGACAACGAGACAGCCAGACAACAAAACAACAAGACAACAAGAAAGCCAGATACCCAGACAACAAGACACCCAGACACCCAGACACCCAGACAAGACAGAAAGACAACAAGAAAACAAGACAGCCAGACAACAAAACACCCAGATACCCAGACAGCTAGACAACCAGACACCCATACAGCCAGACAACAAGACAGCCAGACAACAAGAAAACAAGACAGCCAGACAACAAGACAGCCAGACAACAAAACACCCAGACACCCAGACAACAAGACAGCCAGACAACCAGACACCCATACAGCCAGACAACAAGACAGCCAGACAACAAGAAAACAAGGCAGCCAGACAACAAGACAGCCAGACAACAAAACACCCAGACACCCAGACAACCAGACAGCTAGACAACCAGACACCCAGACAACAAGACAGCCAGACAACAAGAAAACAAGACAGCCAGACAACAAAACACCCAGACAACCAGATAGCTAGACAACCAGACACCCAGACAGCCAGACAACCAAACACCCAGACACCCAGACAACCAGACAGCCAGACAACCAGACACCCAGACAGCCAGACAACAAAACAGCCAGACAACAAGAAAACAAAACAGCCAGGCAACCAAACACCCAGACAACCAGGCACCCAGACAACAAGACACCCAAACAACAAGAAAACAAGACACCCAGACAACAAGACACCCAGACAACAAGACACCCAGACACCCAGACAAGACAGCCAGACAACAAGAAAACAAGACAGCCAGACAACAAGACAGCCAGACAACAAAACACCCAGACACCCAGACAACCAGACAGCTAGACAACCAGACACCCATACAGCCAGACAACAAGACACCCAGACAAAAGGAAAACAAGACACCCAGTCAACAAGACACCCAGACAACAAGACAGCCAGACAACAATAAAACAAGACAGCAAGACAACAAGACACCCAGACAACAAGACAGCCAGACAACAAGAAAACAAGACAGGCAGACAGCCAGACAACCAAACACCCAGACAACCAGACAACCAAACACCCAGACAACCATCCACCCAGACAACAAAACAACCAGACAACAAGACACCCAGACAACAAGAAAACAAGACACCCAGACAACAACAAATCAAGACACACAGACAACAAGAAAACAAGACAGGCAGACAGCAAGACAACAAAACAACAAGACAACAAGAAAGCCAGATACCCAGACAACCAGACAGCCAGACAACCAAACACCCAGACAACCAGACAGCCAGACAACAAGACACCCAGACAACCAGACAGCCAGACAGCCAGACAACCAGACACCCAGACAACCAGACAGCCAGACAACAAGACAGCCAGACACCAAGACAGCCAGACAACAAGACACCCAGACAACCAAACACCCAGAAAACCAGACAGCCAGACAACCAAACACCCAGACAACCAGGCAGCCAGACAACCAGACAGCCAGACACCTAGACAACCAGACTGCCAGACAACAAGACACCCAGAGAACCAGACAGCCAGACAACAAGACAGCCAGACACCAAGACAGCCAGACAACAAGACACCCAGACACCCAGACAACCAGACAGCCAGACAACAAGACACCCAGACAGCCAGACAACAAGACACCCAGACAGCCAGACAACAAGACAGCCAGACACCAAGACAGCCAGACAACAAGACAGCCAGACAACAAGTCACCCAGACAACCAGACAACCAGACAGCCAGACAACAAGACACCCAGACAACCAGACAGCCAGACAACAAGACAGCCAGACACCAAGCCAGACAACAAGACAGCCAGACAACAAGACAGCCAGACATCAGGACAGCCAGACAACAAGACAGCCAGACAGCCAGAAAACAAGACAGCCAGACAACAGGACAGCCAGACAACAAGACAACTAGACAACAAGACAGCCAGACAACAAGACAGCCAGACAACAAGAAAACAAGACAGCAAGACAACAAGACACCCAGACAACCAAACACTCAGACAACCAGACAACCAAACACCCAGACAACCAGGCACCCAGACAACAAGAAAACAAGACACCCAGACAACAAGAAAACAAGACACCCAGACAACAAGACAGCCAGACAACAAGAAAACAAGACAGGCAGACAGCCAGACAACAAGACAACAAGAAAGCCAGATACCCAGACAACCAGACAGCCAGACAACCAAACACCCAGACAACAAGACAGCCAGACAACAAGACACCCAGACAACCAGACAGCCAGACAACCAGACACCCAGACAACCAGACAGCCAGACAACCAGACACCCAGACAACCAGACAGCCAGACAACAAGACAGCCAGACACCAAGACAGCCAGGCAACAAGACACCCAGACAACCAGACAGCCAGACAACAAGACACCCAGACAGCCAGACAACAAGACACCCAGACAGCCAGACAACAAGACAGCCAGACACCAAGACAGCCAGACAACAAGACAACCAGACAACAAGTCACCCAGACAACCAGACAACCAGACAGCCAGACAACAAGACACCCAGACAACAAGACAGCCAGACAACAAGACAGCCAGACACAAAGCCAGACAACAAGACAGCCAGACAACAAGACAGCCAGACAACAGGACAGCCAGACAACAGGACAGCCAGACAACAAGACAACAAGACAGCCAGACAGCCAGACAACAAGACAGTCAGACAACAAGACAGCCAGACAACAGGACAGCCAGACAACAAGACAACTAGACAACAAGACAGCCAGACAACAAGACAGCCAGACCACAAGACAGCCAGACAACAAGACAGCCAGACAGCCAGACAACCAGACACCCAGACAACCAGACAACAAGACAGCCAGACACCAAGACACCAAGACAACTAGACACCCAGACAACAACCGGTGTCAGTCACTCTGGATCAATATCCCCCTGATGAAGACTTTATGGGCAGAGCAAGTTGCCCTCTTCTAATACCTGATTATTATAGTTTATCATGAAACGTTCTATTATTTATTGGTCAGCGTAACCCGGATTCCCCTTATCAATCACTATGATGGGGTAACGGCATTGTGCTCTTTCTCCAAATCTAAAATCCATCCTCAGGGTTGGGTCCATCCAGCACTTTCTTGGTTGCTCCCCTGGGTAGAGGGGCGTCTGTGGTCCGAAACAAGGGAGATCTGCAGGGACCTGTGACTGCGCCCCTTCCAATCCCAAATTCATCCCTGTAAAGATTGCATAAGACCCAATATCTAAAACCCATTAAACATGTCCATAAAGTTGTAAATCAGGAGTTTTTTAAACACGGGCATTTCCTGTGACAGAAGGTTCTGTCTCGTGCGTCTCGTTTCCTCCCTTGAGTAAGACGTTGGTCCATGTATTGAGTAGTTTGTGTCTGAGAATCGTTGAGTAAGAGCAGCCGCCTCTTCCTCAGATGTCGCAGTCTGTCTGTAGAGTTTTGTCTCTACCTTCTGCCGGGGACGGATTTGTAAAGTATAAAATAAAATAAAACTGTATTGTGATACTGGCAAATGCTTCAAACTGAAACTTGTTCTACAATAGGAAGAAGCCAAAAGAAAATCCCACAATTCCCTGCTACTCACCATCTACAGATACAGATAGAGACCGGCGACTGCTATAAGTAGATTTTTATTTTCTGTTTCTGTAAATAACTGCTCTTAGCTACAACAAAATAGAATCTATGAACAAAAAATATTTTATATCTATGTATCTATCTCTCCCTGTTTGTCTCTCTTTCACTCACTCTTCCTGTCTGTCTCTCACCCATTCTCCCTGCCTGTCTCTCACTCACCCTCCCTGTCTATCTCGGTGTCTCTCACTTTCTCTGCCTGTCTCTCTGTCTCTCACTCTTTCTGCTGGTTTCTCACTTACTCTTCCTGCCTGTCTCTCTCTCTCACTCTCCCTGTCTGTCTCTCTGTCACTCACTCTCCCTGTCTGCCTCTCTGTCACTCACACTCCCTGTCTCTCTCACTCACTCCCCCTGCCTTTCTCTCATTCACTTTCCCTGTCTTTGTCTCTGTTACTCACTCTCCCTGTCTTTCTCTGTCACTCACTCTCCCTGTCTGTCTCTCTGTCACTCACTCTCCCTGTCTGTCTCTGTGTCACTCACTCTCCCTGACTTTCTCTGTCACTCACTCTCCCTGTCTGTCTCTCTGTCACCCACTCTCCCTGTCTGTCTCTGTGTCACTCACTCTCCCTGCCTTTCTCTCATTCACTCTCCATGCCTGTCTCTCTGTCCCTCACTCTACCTGCCTTTCTCTCTGTCACTAACTCTCCCTGCCTGCCTCTCACTCTCCCTGCCTGTCTCTCACTCACTCATTCTTCCTACCTGTCTCTCACTCACTCACTCACTCTCCCTGCCCATCTCTGTCACTTACTCTCCCTGCCTTTCTATCACTCAAGCACTCTCTGTCTCATATCCATGCCTTATATGAAGATTTGCCATCAGTATTAAAAATACTGAGAGAAAGAGAAAAGTGAGAGAGGAGAAAGCAAGGGAAGAGAGAGGTGAGAGAGAGAGAGAGAGAGAGAGAGAGAGAGGAGAGGAAGGAGAGAGAGAGGAGAGAAAGAGGAGAGAGGGGGGAGAGAGAAGAGGGAGAGGAGGGAGAGGAGAGAGAGGAGAGAGAGAAGAGAAATAAAATAGGGAGGAGAGAGAAAGGATAGAGAGGAGGGAGAGGAGAGAGAGAAGAGGGAGAGGAGAGAAAGGGGAGAGAGAAGAGAAAGAAAATAGAGAGGAGAGAAAAAGGAGAGAGAGGAGAGAAGGAGAGGAGAGAAAGATAGGAGAGAGTACACCATCCGAGGATCCTCATGGGAACTGATGTCCTCTGTGGGAACTAGTGGTCGGGTATAGGAGTAACGCTGTGTATTTCTCATGTACATTTATATCATGTCCAAGTATTCTACATTTTGTGATGCATGAAAAATCAACAAATAATAAAGAAAATGATCTGGTTGTATTACAGATTGTTCTGGGGAGCGGATGCTGGTCGCTAGGTCTCCCTCCACTCCCCCTGACTCCCTATCAGTACATTATTATAAAGTATTTCTGTTTCTTGTTACTTTTTATGTATTTTTTTCAATAACCAGAAGCCTTCGTCCTGGTAACTTTCTCGGGGAAATCTTTTAGAAATGTTTATTATAACAATAAGGGGCAGTGACTCCCAGCATGGCCGCCTTCTGCCCGGTCACTCATTGGGCTCTTGTTACATCTTATCTCGGGGACATCTCATCTCTATCCTGATATCTGTGGACACCTCAACGTGAGACTCACAACATCGCGACCAGAAGTGAGATTTAATCAATCCCTGATTTAATCCCTTAAAGTTTCTTAATCTCCACAAATTGACTGAAGTTCAAAAGCAAAATACACAAAACCTTTCTTAGCCGAATCTCGTGCCTGTAATAAGGAGAACTAAGGGGTTTATGAGCTGGTAACAAGATGGACTGATAACGGAGGCCACAGGGATTTGGAGAAACTTCAGTGTCACAACATGTGAGAAGAAGAAACCATTTATGGTAGAAGCTTCAACCGTGTTCCTACTATATATACAAAGAAACTCCTCACATCTTCAATGTCTCCAGTCAACCATTCTAGGTAGAAGCCACCTCAAGACCAGAAACATTGAGGTAAGTTTTGTCCTCAATCTCCAAAAAATCAATCCATTCCCATGACCTTCTCGTTGGATGTAGATGGATGTGGACATTGAGATCAGTTTTGTCCTCAAAATCTGGTTAAACCCAAAAAACCAATCCATTCCCTTGACCTTCTCCTTGAACGTTGGTGGTTGGATTTAGAGTTGGTATTTATGTTTCGTTTGTTTCTATTTTTATTGGATTTTTTCAGCTTTTTTGTATAACTGGAACAAGGATGGAAGGTCTCATCCTCCCTAATATCTGCTCAAATAGTTTATGTTTTCTCTTTCTTAGATGGATATATTGTCCAATGCTTTCAGGGATGGTTGTTCTTAAGAGTCTGGGCAATCTCTATTAGATCCTTTCGATTAACGTTGAGACATTAAATAATTTTGTTCCTTACCAAGAATAATCCTGAAGTTCTGGGGCTGTTTTTATCTCACCTACTTGGTGAAATGTCAGGTCCCCACCAGAAGGAGGTCCCATTCATTATACATTTTTCTTTGACTTTCACTTAAAGGATGAAGGAAAATGTTTTTGGAGAAAAATATATGTAACGTAGAGTTGAAATTAAGAACCGGACAAGTGAAGCTGAGGGAGAAGACCTTAAGAATGGTAGACCACGCCGTGTTAGGATATCCACAAAATGTATAAGAGGCAACACTTCACCCTCTCCATGAAGGAATTTTCGAGGCTTGAAGGTAAAACGTTGCCTGTTATACATTTTGGGACAAAAAGAATGACTTTTTCACTGGAGTTCTGCTTCTATAGAGATTTTGTTTATAAAAAACTTCCTCTCTGATGATTGATAACCTCCCCGACTATAGACCTGCCCTATCGTTCTAAAGAAGGTTCCCACTTTTACTACGCTGCTGCGCTGAAAATCATCTGAACGCACCGGAATACACCGAGCTGGACCAGGTGAATGTAAGCGCTTCCCAAGCGACACATTTTCGGTTATTAAATGCAGCGTTTTTTCCGAATACGTCGGGTTTTCGTTCGGCCACGGCCCCCGATTTCCGTTGAGTGCATGCCAGCGCTGATGCGCCACAATACGATCGCGTGTGCCAAAATCCCGGGGCAATTCAGGTACAATCGGGGCAAATCGGAAATATTCGGGTAACACGTCGGGAAAATGCGAATCGGCCCTTAGTAAATGACCCCCTTTATATCCAAATGTCTATTTGTTGTGAAATGGCAAAAAAAGTTACAATTCAGATTTTTGGGCTTAATTTTCTGTTACAAGGTTCAACACCAGGAATAATTATTTTTATGTTTCGACATATTTTTCGGACATGTTTATGATTTGAGTTCTATATCAGTTTTAGAGGAAATGGGTTGATTTTATTTTTTTAATGATTTTTTTAATATGATTCTTTATTGGTCAGTACTTTCCGATTTAGATTTTTTTCTAGCTTTTTTAGAGGTTTCTAACTACCTGAGGATATACTTGTTACAGAGTAGTATGTTAATCCAAAAGACATTTATAAGATACCTTGTGAGCCACCCACCACACCTGCACCTCAGTGGAGTACCCTAAAACTGAGACTGTGCCAGGCCCCCGACCATAATGTATGGATTATAGTTCTAGTCCTCTTATATGGAAAAGTGACACCTTATGGGCTCCCGAAGCCTCTTGGGCCCGGTTGTGACCCCACCCATTGCACCCCCACAAGTTACGTCCCTGCTACACCTTATATTCCTTATTTACTGCTCAAAACGTAGGTCAATAACAAATAATGTGTTTTTCTATCTTCCTTTTTCTAGGATATTTTCAGCAATGGACAACAAGCTGGGTCTTCTCTTCTGGCTTCTTCTTCTTCTCCATCCGACGCCTTCAATGAGTTCGCCATTTCTTAAAAATGGGTGTGAACGTGGCACACCCCAAGAATGTAAGAAGGCTCGATTTTTCCCCGGCCACACCTTGTTGGGTGAAGGCATCGACATCGTCACTATGAAGACAACCGGCTCGTTTCTTTTTGACCTACAAGAAGTTGAGCAAGAATGTACCTTGTGTGAGAACCCTCACAACCAGAATGTTCTGCAGAAGCTTCCTGGTGGCCTGGAGAGCGGATACTGAGTGCTCCAGAAACATACAAGGCTCAGTGTCTCGGTCCAAAGTGTCAGTGGCCAATGACGCAAAGTCCGCAGTGCAGAACGACTGGAAAGTTGGTCTGAAGGAGAAAGCTTATGCGGTGGACGCCAGCGTCGCGGTGGGAGGATCTCACAGTAAGATGGCCAGGTTCGCTGATGATAAAAGCCTCACCGACACTTACAGCTTTTTGACCCACAAGCTAGAATGTTCTTTCTACAGGTATTACCCATAACCTTCATTTAGTGGATTAGTTTCTGGGGGGCGGGAAGTAAAGGGTAGTTATAAATTATTAAATAATTTTAAAAATACATTGAAGACGTTTACATTTTTTGCATTTCCTTTAGTTTTGGCCTGGGACCCAGCGCCTCGCTCTCATATCACTTCGAAAAATATTTGTCACAACTTCCAGTTTCCTATAATACGATGACCAAGGCGACATAGAGACGTCTCATATCCAACTTTGGGACACACTATATCACACGGGTCAAAGCCGGAGGCCTCTCCCAATGCCTCACTGCAGTAAGAATGTCAACTGGCAATGAACGGATTGCAGGTGGACGAGGTCAAGGATTGCCCTTAAGTGGAGGCGGAGGTCGGAGTATCTGATATCACCAAATCCGCAAGTATCAACTCCAAAACAAATTAAAGACGGCGCAAATGAGTGGGGACTTTCATAGACAATTCAATGAATATTTATTGGAGGTGAGTTCTTGAGATTAATGGACTTATTTGGATTTTGGGTTCTGGTCACAAATTTAGTTCTTTAATTCTCTTTTGCTGCAATTACAACTGATCAGTTCAGGTTTCATCTTCCTTTTTTACAATAATGTGAGTGCCGTTTTGTTGTGTCCCTGACTTCTGTGATCATCCGTAGTCTCCATACATCCCAACCTCAACGTTTAGAGATGATATGTGGTGATCTGAACGCAGACTTGTCTTCTACATCAACAGGTGACGGGAGGGGACGCAACATTTGATCTTCTCTCAACACAAAAGGGCCTGGATGTTGTCTAGTAGAAGGCCTGAAGACTCAACCGGGACTGGTTTCCTATTCCTTGGATTCCATCCACAACTTGGTGAAAATTGGGGGCCCTAAGCGGGAGAATCTCAGGCTGGCCATAAGCGATTACGTCAATGAAATGGCTCTAATAGAGAGGTGCTCTTGTCCCTATGGTCGTGCCATAAAACATGGCAATGACTGCTCCTGCACGTGTCCAGCTTCACGGTACA
Source organism: Engystomops pustulosus (assembly GCF_040894005.1). Lineage (NCBI taxonomy): Eukaryota > Metazoa > Chordata > Amphibia > Anura > Leptodactylidae > Engystomops > Engystomops pustulosus. The sequence continues at coordinate 6,278,572 of NC_092418.1, forward strand.
CAGGTCCTAACTGCTGCCCAACATCTCGAGGAGCGGCCAAGCTTCACGTCACCATCAATAGCGGCACCAACCTCCATGGTGACTGGTGGACAAAGACAGACGCCTATGTGATATTTACATATGATTCTTATAGTGCCAGGACCCCGACAATCCTGGATTCGGATGAGCCCAGGTGGAATGTAAAGTATGATTTAGGGATGGTAGACCTCAGTGCAGCGTCTCGTATTCTGTGAGTGTTACTTGTGCCAATCACCTCCAAGGGCAGCTCTGCCAGGATTATACCCCGGAGCCCCCGCGTTAAGGGGGCTCTCATACTCATCTCTGTGCTATATCCCCCTGGTATCTTCTATGCTCATTGCTTTGTCTTATCTTCTCTATTATCTATATGAAGCTAGACTATGACTAGACGCGTATCTGCCACAAGAGAGCAGCACTCACCTGTACCACGAGGGGCAAGACAAATACAAGGGGCCCAACTCATTGTTTATATGAAGGGAGAGAAAGAGAGAAAGAAAGAGAAAGAGAGAGAAAAAAAGAAAGAGAGAGAGAAAGAGAGATAACAAGAGAGAGAGAAAGGAAGAGAGAGAGAAAGAGAGAGAGAAAGAAAGAGAAAGAAAGAAAGAAAGAAAGAGAGAGAGAGAGAGAGAGAAAGAAAGAAAGAAAGAGAGAAAGAGACAAAAAGAGAAAGAGAGAAAGAGAGAAATAGAGAGAAAAAGAGAGAACGAGAGAAAGATAGAAAGACAGAGAAAGAGAGAGAGAAAGAGAAATAGAGAGAGACAGAGAGAAAGAGAGACAGAGAACGAGAGAGAAATAAAGAGAGAGAGAGAGAAAAAGAAAGAAAGAGAGAGAGAAAGAAAGAAAGAAAGAAAGAATGAGAGAGAAAGAAACAGAGAGAGAGAGAAAGAGGGACAGAAAGAGAGAGAGAAAGAGGGAAAGAAAGAGAGAGAGAGAGAAAGAGAGAGAGAAAGAGAGAAAGAAAGCGGGAAAGAAAGAAAGAAAAGAAAAAACAAAGAAAGAAAGAGAGAAAGAAAGAAAGAAAGAAAGAAAGAGAGATAATGGCCCAGATTGATTGAAGCCCCTGCGCCAGTTTTCTGTCAGACTTTGCACAGATATGTATAAAGTGTCTGTACATTTGTATCCCGGCTGCATTACACCCGACACAACACAGAATTCTGCACTGGAGGAGCGTCCGCTGGACCGTGCGTCACATTTATCATCCAAAGTCCAACAGAAATGTGTCACAAACCTAGAAGAAATCGATGTGTGTCCTGTACTTGAAAACCTGTAGTCTTAGTAACGGCAGGGAATGTGTCGCGCTGACACTTTCCTCGTGAGTCTTTGAGCTCGTGGCAGGGAATGTGTGGCGCTGACACTTTCCTTGTGAGTCTTTGAGCTTGTGGCAGGGAATGTGTCACGCTGACGCTTTCCTCATGCGTCTTTGAGCTCGTGGCAGGGAATGTGTCACACTGACGCTTTCCTCGTGAGTCTTTGAGCTTGTGGCAGGGAATGTGTCGTGCTGACGCTCTCCTCGTGAGTCTTTGAGCTCGTGGCAGGGAATGTGTTGCGCTGACACTTTCCTTGTGAGTCTTTGAGCTCGTGGCAGGGAATGTCTCACGCTGACACTTTCCTCGTGAGTCTTTGAGCTCGTGGCAGGGAATGTGTCGCGCTGACTCTTTCCTCGTGAGTCTTTGAGCTCGTGGCAGGGAATGTGTCGCGCTGACACTTTCCTCGTGAGTCTTTGAGCTCGTGGCAGGGAATGTGTCACGCTGACACTTTCCTCGTGAGTCTTTGAGCTCGTGGCAGGGAATGTGTCGCGCTGACGCTTTCCTCGTGAGTCTTTGAGCTCGTGGCAGGGAATGTGTCGCGCTGGCGCTCTCCTCGTGAGTCTTTGAGCTTGTGGCAGGGAATGTGTCGCGCTGACGCTTTCCTCGTGAGTCTTTGAGCTTGTGGCTGGGAATGTGTCGCGCTGACGCTTTCCTCGTGAGTCTTTGAGCTCGTGGCAGGGAATGTGTCGCACTGACGCTTTCCTCGTGAGTCTTTGAGCCAGGGAATGTGTCGTGCTGACGCTTTCCTCGTGAGTCTTTGAGCTCGTGGCAGGGAATGTGTCGCACTGACGCTTTCCTCGTGAGTCTTTGAGCCAGGGAATGTGTCGTGCTGACGCTTTCCTCGTGAGTCTTTGAGCTCGTGGCAGGGAATGTGTCGCACTGACGCTTTCCTCGTGAGTCTTTGAGCTCGTGGCAAGGAATGTGTCGCACTGACGCTTTCCTCGTGAGTCTTTGAGCCAGGGAATGTGTCGCGCTGACTCTTTCCTCGTGAGTCTTTGAGCTCGTGGCAGGGAATGTGTCGCGCTGACACTTTCCTCGTGAGTCTTTGAGCTTGTGGCAGGGAATGTGTCACGCTGACACTTTCCTCGTGAGTCTTTGAGCTCGTGGCAGGGAATGTGTCGCGCTGACGCTTTCCTCGTGAGTCTTTGAGCTCGTGGCAGGGAATGTGTCGCGCTGGCGCTCTCCTCGTGAGTCTTTGAGCTTGTGGCAGGGAATGTGTCGCGCTGACGCTTTCCTCGTGAGTCTTTGAGCTTGTGGCTGGGAATGTGTCGCGCTGACGCTTTCCTCGTGAGTCTTTGAGCTCGTGGCAGGGAATGTGTCGCACTGACACTTTCCTCGTGAGTCTTTGAGCCAGGGAATGTGTCGTGCTGACGCTTTCCTCGTGAGTCTTTGAGCTCGTGGCAGGGAATGTGTCGCACTGACGCTTTCCTCGTGAGTCTTTGAGCCAGGGAATGTGTCATGCTGACGCTTTCCTCGTGAGTCTTTGAGCTCGTGGCAGGGAATGTGTCGCGCTGACGCTTTCCTCGTGAGTCTTTGAGCTCGTGGCAAGGAATGTGTCGCACTGACGCTTTCCTCGTGAGTCTTTGAGCCAGGGAATGTGTCGTGCTGACGCTTTCCTCGTGAGTCTTTGAGCTCGTGGCTTTTAGTTGCGGTTCACCTTTAATTCTTCTTTCTCAATAATAAAGAGCTTATCTGATTCCTCCCTCGGGTCATTTTTTTGTTAATTTGTCTTAAAATCTCTGCTTTATGTTGAGTGTTTATAAGAGTCCACATATTTTACTAGAATGTTATGAGGCTTCGGACAATACATTAATTTTTGGCGGAAATCCATTTGCAATGGATTAAATGAAAAAGAAGCTCCACAAAGTTTGATCCCCAATTTCTCCCGAGTGTTGAGTGGTGACTGCCGGCCGGGCATATAATGGGAGGAGCATAGAATGGGAGGAGAATAGAATGGGAGGAGCATAGAATAGGGGAGGAGCATAGAATGGGAGAGGCATAGAATATGGGAGGAGCATAGAATGGGAGGAGCCATCCATAGCCGATCTGCAGGATCACATTGTACAGGTTATAATTTTTCTCTTTGTAATGTGGACCTATGGGGGCTTATTTTTTGCCACATGAGATGCACTTTTCTGGGACATCATTTTGGGGCGTCTATAGCGAATTGAGGAGATTTTATTAACTCTTTGTTGGTGGAGGAAATGAAAATCATCAATTTTTGGTAAGATTTTTTGCTTTTTTTATTTTGGACCCCAAATCTCTCTGTTTTGTCCCCTGAGCCATTTAGTTCTCACCTCTGCTTTATGCAAACTCAAAAACTGCAAACAGAAAAACCATGTGGATATTATTTTGGCCTGACGACTAACGCAAGGATTTTGATATTACTGCAACGACATTGAAGCTGCAAAGTATTGTGACCCTCCGAGCACCGAGGCTGATTAACATATTAACCCCCCCGCAACTCGTATCTTACCGCTCGATCCTCTTCTATCCGACCTCACGAGGCTGAACCCCAGGAATGAGACCCCACTATCTGCAATGTCAGCATTCAGCCACGACTCTGTATCACATGGCAGCCAGGGTCGGCTCCAGGTTTTAGTGGGCCCCTGGGCAACAGAGCCTTAGTGGGCCCCTTCGTGGGCCACCCTCCAGTGGCCACACTGCCCCCCTTCCCCCTGCGGACACACTGACTACCCTCCTTCCACCTGCGGACACACTGACCACCCCCCCTTCCAGCTGTGGACACACTGACCCCCTCACCCCCCTGCGGACACACTGAACCCCCCCCTTCCGTACAAACTCAACCCCCCCCCCCCTCCGGACACACTGAACCCCCCTCTGGACACAATGACCCCCCTTGCTGACACACTGACCCCCTCCCTCCCCCCTCTCCCTGATGACACACTGAACCCCTCCCCCCCCCCCCCCTCCGGGAAAGAAAAAAAATTCACCTTTCCTGGTTCCCCCGGAGCAGCGCCTGCAATGACGTCATCATGTGCGTTGGCTTCAGAGCCGTCCTGTCGCATACCCTGCGGAGCGCTGCATCGTGGGAACCGGGACAGGTGAGTCTTAGATTCTGCCTTTCTGCTGCGCTCCCGACCAGCGCAGCATAGAGGCAGAAAAGTGATCGATCCGGATGGTGATCAATTGTACCAGTGTCTTATAGCGACACTGGTACAATTGATCCGGGGACCCGAGTGGGCCCCTCCAGTACCCCGGGGCCCCGGCACTTGCCCGGGTTGGCCGGGTGCTGGCGCCGGGCCTGATGGCAGCTATTAGTGACTATCCCACACGTTAACACTCTGTTAGTAAGACGCGTCAAAGCCACTTACACAATGGTCACTCTGTGTCCCGCCACATCCCATCTCTATGGCAACATTTTCTGCAGAACTTCCAAATTCCTGAGTTATGACGATTGAACGAGTCAACTGGAAATTAACGGAATGGAGTTCGACAAGGTCAATTACAAAGACACAGTGGCCCACGATTACTAATAACAGTGTAGTGTGCAGGAGGCACCAGATTTAGTATTTCTGGTGCCGTTCTTCACGAATGTGGTGCCCCCTGCACTGCTCCGACAGAGCGCACCACTTTGGTGCACCTTTAACATGGGGTGTGCAACACATTTCTGTAGGCCTCTACATGATCAATGTGACACAGGGTCCGACTGAGCACCAGAGCGCCCCCTTCAGTGCAGAAACTTAGTGCAGCACAGACACTGTATAAATGCCTGTACAAGCAGTTTACACTGAAAAGAACAAGTCCAACAGAAAACTGGTCCTCATTGCTGGTTAAAGTCTTTTTGCTAGCTCTAATGTCCGTGCTACCGTTTCGCTACTTCTGTGCTTCTGGTTTTCTATGTTTGGCTGCTGTTCTTGACTATTCCTCTAAGAGACTCTCAGCTTTTATTCCAGCTGATCACTGACTTCCAAATACATCACGGGAAGCGCCGATCGTCCATCCAAAATAACGTCACTGTTACAGCCATAGACTACTTCATGACTGCCCGACGTATATGTACATTGGCTGAATGTGAAGGGGTTACAGATGGCAGTCGACCCGCTCCATGACTTTGCTATTTTGCAGGTTCTTTCCTTATAATAAGCCGCCTGCAAACCTGATTTACTTATTAAATGAAAGAAGAAGTTAGAATGTTATGTAAGAGTGAGATAAGCTGTACCCAAGGCGATAGATTGACATCTGGAGTAACATGTAACGTCTGATATTATGAAATATGTGAATCAGTAATGAAGATACGACTGGAAGTTACACGCAGAATAGATGAACAGGTAAAGGGTTAAGACTCCCAATCTCTTTGGGAATCTTACTGAGACCCTCACCTGTCTGGGCTCAGTGACAGACATTCAGTTTTCCACAACACAAGAGAGCGGACTAGGAAAGTGTCACTGCTAGAAGTTCTATGTGGAATTCTGTGTTTTTTTCAGGTCAGTAACAGCCACTTACTGCCATCCCGACCACTGCCGAGCGCCTCCTAGGGCATGTGTTTCCAGCTACTGAGAACACCCAGCAGGGGTCGGGACAACACCACTGGCCTCTGTAGACAGAGGGGATCATTTACTAAGGCAGTGATGGCGAACCTTTTAGAGCCCAAGTGCCCAAACTTCAACCAAAAGCCACTTATTTATTGCAAAGTGCCAGCACAGCAATTTAAGCAGTAATGTATTTCTCCTTGTTCTTTGACGACTTTCAATTGTTCAGCCTCTTAAAGACACCAATGCAGTTAAAAGGAGGAGGGCAAATTCGCCTATCATTGTAGGAAGATTCTATAGGAAGATTCCTTGAGTTCTGTTTGGTGAACTTCATGCTGGGGTGATGGCCTGGGTGCCCACAGAGAGGGCTCCGAGTGCCGCCTCTGGCACCAGTGCCATAGGTTCGCCACTAGAGATGAGCGAACATACTCGTCCGAGCTTGATGCTGGTTGGAGCATTAGCGTACTCGAAACTGCTCGTTGCTCGGACGAATACTTCGCCCGCTCGAGAAAATGGCAGCTCCCGCCGTTTTGCTTTTTGGCGGCCAGAAACAGAGCCAATCACAAGCCAGGAGACTCTGCACTCCACCCAGCATGACGTGGTACCCTTACACGTCGATAGCAGTGGTTGGCTGGCCAGATCAGGTGACCCTGGGATAGACTAGCCGCTGCCCGCGCTGCTCGGATCATTCTGTGTCTGGATGCCGCTAGGGAGAGAGCTGCTGCTGGTCAGGGAAAGCGTTAGGGTGTTCTATTAGCTTACTGTTAGGCAGGAGTGATTCTCCAAGAACCCAACAGCCCTTCTTAGGGCTACAATAACGTTCTACTTTTTTTTTTTTTATTTGCAGCTAGTACCATATTGTGAGGAATTTGCAGTGAGACTTGGGACCGCTGTGTTTAGCGCTTAGTGACACACATATCCACCTCAAACACGAAATGGGGGACAATTTATTAGGGGTTGGATTTCAATTAGGCACAGTCTGCCAGTTTCTTTTTATTTTACGTTTATTTTTTAATAACTCAGTGTCATCTCATCTGGCATAGTAGTGTGCTTTCATACTTGGCTAGAAAATAGCCATAGGAGAATCCAAACGGCTTACTTACGCCTACAGTAGCGTTATATATTTGATTTCTGGTTGATCTGCTGGTGGCTGTACTTGCTGCAGTGCATCTACTAGCAAATTGTGAGGAATTTGTAGTGAGACTTGCGACCGCTGTGTTTAGCTCTTAGTGACGCACATATCCATCGCAAAGACCGAAGTGGGAAAATTTATTAGGGGTTGGATTTCAATTAGGCACAGTCTGCCATTTACTTTTTATTTTACGTTTATTTTTTGATAACTCAGCGTCATCTCATCTGGCATAGTAGTGTGCTTTCATAGTTGGCTACAAAATAGCCATAGCAATAGGATAGCATCGTTTGGTTTTAAAAACTAAAAAACACAAAAAAAAGTAAAAAAAAAATTAAAGTTATAACTTTCATTTTCAAAATGTTTAACCCGAGGGCTAGGGGTAGAGGACGAGGGCGGGGACGTGGGCGTCCAACTACTGCAGGGGTCAGAGGCCGTGGTCCTGGGCGGGGTGAGACACCACCTGCTTATGAGGGAGCAGGGGAACGCCGCAGAGCTACACTCCCTAGGTTCATGTCTGAAGTTACTGGGACTCGTGGTAGAGCACTGTTGAGGCCAGAACAGTGCGAACAGGTGATGTCGTGGATTGCTGACAATGCTTCGAGCAATTTGTCCACCAGTCAGTCTTCCACGCAGTCCACCCATGTCACCGAAATCGGCACTCCTCCAGCTCCTGCACCTCAGCCTCCTCCCCCCCAGTCTGCCCCCTTCCAGGAAAATTTGGCATTTGAACCGGCATACTCTGAGGAACTGTTTTCTGGACCCTTCCCACAGTCACAAACCACTTGTCCGGTTGCTGCTGAGCAATTTTCCGATGCCCAGGTTTTCCACCAGTCGCAGTCTGTGGGTGATGATGACCTTCTTGACGTAGTGGAAGAAGTGTGTAAAGAGGTGTCCGACGATGAGGAGACACGGTTGTCAGACAGTGGGGAAGTTGTTGTCAGGGCAGGAAGTCCAAGGGGGGAGCAGACTGAGGGATCGGAGGATGATGAGGTGACAGACCCAAGCTGGGTTGAGAGGCCGGGTGAACACAGTGTTTCTGAGACGGAGGAGAGTCCTCGACCAGAACAGGTTGGAAGAGGCAGTGGTGGGGCCAGACGGAGAGGCAGGGCCAGAGCTGGTGCATCAGCGCCAAATGTTGCCCGTAGTCAAGCTCCCGTGGCGAGGGCTAGATTTTCAGAAGTCTGGAGGTTCTTTAAAGAAACACCTGATGACCGACGGACTGTGGTGTGCAACCTTTGCCAAACCAGGATCAGCAGGGGTTCCACCACTACTAGCTTAACTACCACCAGTATGCGCAGGCATATGAATGCTAAACACCCCACTCAGTGGCACCAAGCCCGTTCACCTCCGGCCGTGCACACCACTGCTCCTTCCCCTGTGTCAGCTGATAGTCAGCCCCCTGCCCAGGACCCTGGCCCAAAAACCCCATCGTCGCCTCCACGATCCTCCACAGCATCCACCAGCGTTCAGCTCTCCATACCCCAGACGCTGGAGCGGAAAAGGAAATATAGTGCAACCCACCCGCACGCCCAAGCCCTTAATGTCCACATCTCCAGATTGCTTAGCCTGGAGATGCTGCCCTATAGGCTGGTAGAGACCGAGGCCTTTCGCAACCTCATGGCGGCGGCCGCCCCTCGGTATTCGGTCCCCAGCCGCCACTACTTTTCCCGATGTGCCGTCCCAGCCCTGCACCAGCACGTGTCAGACAACATCATCCGTGCCCTGACCAACGCCGTTTCTGACAAGGTCCACCTGACCATGGACACGTGGACGAGTGCTGCCGGGCAGGGCCACTATATGTCGCTGACGGCACATTGGGTTAACTTGGTGGAGGCTGGGACCGAGTCTGACCCTGCGGCTGGTCATATACTGCCGACGCCGAGGATTGCGGGGCCTACCTCGGTCCAGGTCTTTCAGGCCTACTATGCCTCCTCCTCCTCCCACCCCTCCTCCACCTCCTCCTCCTCCGAACTACCATCCGTGGGCATGGCGCCATCAGTCGCTAGCTCTAGGCACAGCAGCAGTGCCGTCGCTAAGCGACAGCAGGCGGTGCTCGAACTGCTGAGCCTAGGCGATAAAAGGCACACCGCCCAAGAGCTATTACAGGGCATCACGGCGCAGACTGATCTGTGGCTGGCACCGCTGAACCTGAAGCCAGGCATGGTTGTGTGTGACAACGGCCGTAACCTGGTGGCGGCTCTGCAACTCTGCAGACTGACACATGTGCCATGCCTGGCCCATGTGTTAAATCTGATAGTTCAGCGTTTCCTCAAGACATACCCCAATCTGTCTGATTTGCTCACGAAGGTGCGCCGCATCTGTGCGCATTTCAGGAAGTCCAGCACAGATGCTGCCACTCTCAGTGCAGCGCAGCGCCGCCTCCAACTGCCCGCTCACCGACTGTTGTGCGACGTGCCCACGAGGTGGAATTCAACACTGACCATGTTATCCAGAGTTTACCAGCAGCGCAGAGCGATTGTAGACTGCCAGATGTCAACTTCCACCAGAACTGGTAGTCAGGTCAGTCAGCTTCCTCAAGTCTACAATGAGGAGTGGACCCAGTGGATGTCTGATATCTGTCAGGTGCTGAGTAACTTCGAGGAGTCAACACAGATGGTCAGTGGCGATGCCGCCATCATCAGCCTCACCATCCCGCTGCTTGGCCTGTTGAAAAACTCTCTGATCAGCATGAAGTCGGAAGCTTTGCGCTCGTCACAAGAGACGGGGGAAGAAGATTCCTTTGTTGATAGCCAAAGCACCCTCAGGTCTGTTTCTCAGCGCATATCGGAGGAGGTGGAGGAGGATGAGGAGGAAGAGGAGGAGAATGTTGGCGAGACAGAAGAGGGGACCATTGCTCAGACCTTCACTGTTCAGCGTGTATGGGCAGAAGAAGAGGAGTTGGAGGAGTTGGAGGAGGAGGAAATGGACAGTCAGGCCAGTGAGGGGAGTGAATTCTTGCGCGTTGGGACTCTGGCGCATATGGCAGATTTCATGCTAGGCTGCCTATCCCGTGACCCTCGCGTTCAAAGAATTTATTCCAGCACCGATTACTGGGTGTTCACTCTCCTGGACCCACGGTACAAGCAAAATCTTTCCACTCTCATCCCAGGAGAGGAAAGGAGTGTGAGAATGCATGAATACCAGCAGGCCCTGGTGCACAAGCTGAAACAGTATTTCCCTTCTGACAGCGCTAGCGGCAGAGGGCGTACTTCTGCGGGACAAGTAGCGAGGGAGAGTAGGCGAGCAGGCAGCTTGTCCAGCACTGGCAAGGGTACGCTTTACAAGGCTTTTGCCAGCTTTATGTCACCCCAGCAAGACACTGTCACCTGTCCCCAGTCTCGGCAGAGTAGGGCTGATCTTTACAGAAAGATGGTGAGGGAGTACGTAGCTGACCATACCATCGTCCTAAATGATCACACAGCTCCCTACAACTACTGGGTTTCAAAGCTGGACATGTGGCACGAACTGGCGCTGTACGCCTTGGAGGTTCTTGCCTGCCCTGCCGCTAGCGTCTTGTCCGAGCGGGTTTTCAGTGCAGCTGGTGGCATCATCACCGATAAGCGTACATGCCTGTCGACTGACAGCGCTGACAGGCTGACGCTTATTAAGATGAATAAAGCCTGGATTTCTCATAATTTCCAATCTCCACCAGGTGAAGGAAGCTCAACCTGAATAATTTATGCACTCCTCCTCCTCATTTTCCTCCTTCTCCTCCTCTTTGTACACTAAAGCAGAGGAAACTGGCTATTTTTTGACAGAGCCCACTGGCTCTAGCTATAGTACT